>NC_081558.1:123434137-123643811 GCF_022355385.1 Mustela nigripes | reverse complement strand
ATAAGCTGCTTTATTTTTTAATATACTCACAGCTTTTTTTTTTTTTTAAGATTTTATTTATTTATTTGACAGACAGAGATTACAAGTAGGCAGAGAGGCAGGCAGAGAGAGAGAGAGAGGAGGAAGCAGGCTCCCTGCCCAGCAGAGAGCCCGACGCGGGACTCGATCCCAGGACCCTGAGATCATGACCTGAGCCAAAGGCAGAGGCTTAACCCACTGAGCCACCCAGGCACCCTATACTCACAGCTTTAAGAGACAATAGGGATTTGCACTGAAATCTGTACTGAAATGTTTGCTGACATCTATACATTTACAAACATTTTGCCCTCTTATGTAATAAATGCGAGTATAATTATTTTGAGCACCTTAAGCTCTTCACTGTTGTGTAGAAAACATGATGATGATGGTGATGGCGATGATAGTAACAGTGAGATCACTCTCTCTGTGCACTTACAGGAGTGTGTGTTTTGCCATGAAAAAATTGAATATCTCCACTTTAGTCTGAACTCGGTCTGTTGCTCCTTTTCTCATTGCATTATTTACCTCCTCAAAACCACTCAAAGTGCAGTTCTCCACGTGGTTGAGCCACGAAGTAAAGAATCAGAGTATTATGGTTTCTGCCTCATGTCAATAAGGATCTGAGGGGTTTACAGGTTGGATTTAAAAACTAAGTATTCATTTTCCCAAATGAAAACTTAGATCCTGACAAAAAATTTACACACAAGTGTTTATAGCAACTGTATTCATAATTGCCAAAACTTGGAAGCAATCTAGATGTCCTCCAGTAAGTAAACAAGCTGTGCTATATGCAGACAATGGAATATTACCCAGTGTTATTAAAGTATAAAAAGGGGTAAAACCACCTTAAATGCATATTACTGAATGGAACATGCCAATCTGAAATGACCACGTTCCAGTGAGGTAAACCACCTGTGTTCTGAAAACTAAGACATGGTTGAAAGGATTTGAAGAGGACACAGACAAATGGAAAGATATTTGATGCTCATGGATTAGAAGAATTAATATTGTTAAAATGTCATACTGTCCAAAGCAATCTACAGATTCAGTGCAATCCCTATCAAAATACCAATAACATTTTTCACAGAAACCAGAATGAATGATCCAAACATTTGTGTGGAACCACAAAAGACCTTGAATAGTCAGAATAGTCTTGAGAAAGGACAACAAAGTTGAATATATCACCATCTCAGATTTGAAGATATACTACAGTGCTGTAGCAACCAAAACAATCTGGTACTGGCAGGAAAACAGATACATAGATTAGTGCAAGAGAATAGTGCAAAGGTAAACCCATGGTTATATGGTCAATTAATCCATGACAAAAAAGGTGAGAATATACATGAGGAAAAGACAGTCTGTTTTATAAATGCTACTGGGCAAACTGGATAGGATGAAGCTGGACCACGTTCTTAGACCCTACACAAAAATAAATTCACAATGGATTAAAGACTTAAATGTGTGACCCAGAATCATAATACTCTTCAAAGAGGACATAGGCAATAATCTGTTGGACAGATTTGGGCCTTAGCAGATTTATGGACATGTTTCCTCAGGCAAGAGAAAAAAGAAACAAAAATGAACGATTGGGACTACATAAAATTAAAGAGCTTTTTCTTTTTATTTACCCAGAAAAAACCACTAATTCAAATGAAATGAAATGAAAAGGCAGTTTACTAAATAGGAGAAGACATTTGCAAGTGATAGTCCAGTAAAGGGATGATCTCCAAAATATATAAAGAACTTCTACAACTCAACATCAAGAAAAGATCTAATGGGCAGAGGACCTGAATGGACATTTTTCCAGAAAAGACATACAGATGGCCAAAAGGCACATGAACAGATGCTCATCATTATTAATCATCAGGAAAATACAAATCAAAAACATGAGATGTCACATCATCCCGGTCAGAATGGCTAGTATCAAAAAGACAAGAAATAACAAGTGTTGGTGAGGATGTGGAGAAAAAGGAGCCTCATGCACTGTTAGTGGGAATATAAACTGGTATAGCCACTGCGGAAAGCAATACGAAGTTTCCTCAGAAAATTAAAACTATAACTGCCATATAATCCAGTGATTTCACTTGGGTTATTTACCCAAAGGAAAACACTAATTCAAAAAGATATGAACCCCTGTATTTATTGCAGTATTATTGACATTAACCAAGATATGGAAGCAACCCAGATATCCACTGATCGACGCATGAGTAGAGAAATCTAAAGAAGAGCGATATATGTATATAAAATGGAATATTATTCAGCCATAAAAAAGAATGAGATCTTGCCACTTGCAACAACATGGATGGACCTAGAGAGGGTATTATGCTAAGTGAAATAAGTCAGACAGAGAAAGGCAAATCACCATTTGAATTTACTTATATGTGAAATCTAAAAAACAAAAAATAGACTCTTAAATACAGAGAACAAACTAGTGATTGCCAGAGGGAAGGGGAGGGGAAGGACAAAATAGGTAAAGAGGATTAGGATTATACTTCCAGCTGTAAATATTTTCATAGAAGAGAACCACAAATGAATCAGATATTGTTTAAAAATATAATAAACTATAAAAGAATAAACAGATGAATCAATGTGCAAACAAGAAAAGAATCGAATAAAATACAGTAGATTGAATGAAATAACCTACAAAAATCCCAGAATAGATCCATGAACCTCGCTTTCAGATCTACTAAATCAGAATCTGTTCACTTGATCTGGCTTCATGTTTTCTTGTCTGTTTGTTTTATCAGTGCTCCGCTGGGAATGATTTCAGCCAAAATAAAGAGCTACTATCTCAGAATTAAGGATGGCTACAATACATGTGGTTCACTAAGTTGTACACAGTAGGAAATAAGAACTTTAATTCTCCATTTTTACCTCCTAGAACTATTTCAGACACATAGTAGGTACACAGCAAATATTTGTGGAATGAATTGTGTATTCTTAATTGGTTTGTTTTCTAGAAAAGGTCTTCATTTGAACATATGTAGGTGTTTAGTGTTTACTCTTCCTACGAAGAGTTCTTTACCCCTAGGGAGACTGCTCTGCAGCCAATCCCTCCTTTCATTTACTGTTACCTTAAGGAAAATAGCTTAGGGAGGACAGAGTCCCACCGTACCCTCTGAGGAATGTTGGTGTGGAGTTTAATGGTGTGTTGTGGGCACAGAATGGTTGGGACTTTGTTAGCAGGCTTCCTTGGCTTAGAATTGATCTGGCTTTGTCACTTGCTAACTATTTGCTTTTAGTATTCTCTGAACCTCTATCATCTGTAAAATGGGTGTTTTAATTCTCTTTATTTAAATATTAAAAGTAGCCTAGTTCAGTTCTTAACACCTCAGGATAACATTCCCCCTTTTTACTTGAATATTTTGGCCCTCTCCCTCGTGTCGTCTTAGGATCCCCTTTCATCCAGGACAGCCCCCTCTCTAAACCGGTGTCTCTCTACGCTCCTATGCACTGACCCTCCTCCCTCCCCTCCGACACTCCTCCTTCCTGCGGCTCCTTCCCCTGTAAGCCAGAAGTGCCTGCCTTCTGCTCAGACCGCCTTACGCTTTGACAGCTACACCCTGTGTTCCTGGACATGTGTATACTTTGCTAAATGATCCTGACACTCAGTCTAGACACTGTCTGTCACCACACAAAGTGACCAAAAAATTTTTCTTTTGATTAAGAACTTTTGAGATTCACTTTCTTAGCAACTTTCAGATTTACAGTACAGTATTTTTGACTATGGTCCCTGTGTGGCACACTACCTCCCTGTGACTTACTGTTTATAACTGGAGGTCTGTGCATCTACACTCCCTTCCCCTATTTCCCCCATCAACTAACCCCCTTCCTCTCTGGCAACTGCCAGTGTTTCCCCTATGTCTGTTCGGTTTTATTGGTTCATTTGTTTGTTTAGATTCCACATGTAAGTAACATCATACTGTATTTATTTGTGTTCTTCTGACTTCTTTCAGTTAGCATAGTACCTTCTAGGGACGTCCATGTTGTTGCAGATGGCCAGATTTCCCTCTTTTTTATGGCTGAGTAATATTCGTGTGTGTGTGTGTGTGTGTGTGTGTGTACGTGTACATGTATACACCATCTATTTTCAGTTCCTCTGTCGGAGAACACTTGGGTTGCTTCCTTATCACGACTACATTTATGGCTCAGCGAACTCAGGGCTGCATATATCTTTTCAAATTAGTGTTTTTGTTTCCTTTGGATGAGTACTCCGTAGTGGAATTGCTGAATCCTGTGGTATGGAAAAATGTGTTCTCATCTGCAGAATACTGCCCAGGGGATGGGTCTCGAGACTGTTCTGTGGCCAAGGCCCAGTTAAAATTGTCCTATTGTCTTTCATCACGGAGACTGAAGAACTTACTGGTGTGTGTCCCTGAGTGAGAGGGAAGTTTCATTCCTTCCCTTTTAGCCTCAATTAGAACCAAAGCATATGACATTAAGGAAGTTACCCAGCAGTTCCAGGTTTGAGACTGAAATCCCACAATTTTTGTCTGAGTGGTAGTCCCATTATTCTATATCCTCAGAAAGGAGAAAAAGGGTATCTTCTAGGCTGTTTCACTCTGAATCCAGAGTGAAAGAGAAAAACTTCAGTGAGGAGCCACTGTCTGATAATATGACAAAGACCTAGCAGGCCCTTTAATTATTATGGGTGTGTGTGTCTGTGTCTGTGTCTGGGATGGGACAAGGACAGGAAGAGAGAGCACGTCAGACATGCTGACTCACAATCTCCACTGTGTGTGTGAAGGTGTGGCAAGTGTGCAGTGGATACTGCAGACCTTTCCCTCCTCTGTAGGTTTATCCCAGCAATGAAAATGTCTTTCTCACTCATTACTTGTACATTTTAAAACCTTAGTGGGGGGCGCCTGCATGGCTCAGTGGGCTAAGCTGCTGCCTTTGGCTCAGGTCATGATCTCAGGGTCCTGGGATCGAGTCCCGCATCGGGCTCTCTGCTCAGCAGGGAGCCTGCTTCCCTCTCTCTCTCTCTCTGCCTGCCTGTCTGTCTACTTGTGATCTCTTTCTGTCAAATAAATAAATAAAATCTTAAAAAAAAAAAAACCTTAGTGGAACTGTTATGATACAGTAGTATCTGTTTTGGGATTGTGTGATACACAAGTCATGTCACTAGGCCTCAGGTTTCCTTTAGTAAGATGAACAGGTGAATTGGGGTCAGTGATTTTCAAAATCTTACCCATGAGTAAGTAGATCCTCCTTTTGCAAACAGATCCCAAAATCTTTTGTCCATCCCAATTAAGTACAGATCCTTATTTCCATGCCGCTGTTACAAGCCTTCGTGTGTGCGCGCGCGCGCGCGCGCGCACACACACACACACACACACATATATATATATATATATATATATATATATATATATATATTCTGAAAGCAGACAGAGCTGGTTCTGCTGTGGTTGGAGTGGGGAACCCGGGTCCTTGTTAGCATCCATAAGGCTTTCCCAGAGCTGAGGCTTCTCTAGACCATGGCTCCTTGGTCTCAGACCCACAGCTTCAGTGCCATGGAGGGGCTTTTGAGATGCGTGTAAACTCATGATCTTTCTCAGCCTTCAACAACCTGTGGAGCTGGGGCCCAGCTGTATCAGTTTCCCTCCGCTCTCTGGGTGGGGAGTAAGCACAGTAACACTTGAGAGCCTCTGGCCCTTTGACTGCCGAGCAATTTTTAACTGCATTTTTAATGGACATTAAGGAGGGCGCGGGATGTAATGAGCGCTGGGTGTTATATAAGACTGATGAATCACTGACCTCTCCCTCTGCAACTAATAACACACTATATGTCAACTAATTGAATTTAAATTGAAAAAATAAAATAAAATAAGATGGACTCTGGGAGGTATTCAGTTAAAACAGTTGATTTTAAATTGAGGCATATTCCTTTCGTAGTGTACCGATATAATGATAAGCATGTACTATTGGTGGAAGAGTTCCAGTTGTGTCATTAATATATAGGCAGTAGCTGATGTGGAGGCTTCTAGAACTTTCTGTGCCACGTGGGAAAGAATTGGAACAAAATGGTAAGAATTCCAAATATGGAAGAAAACAAGGATACAGCGTACTTTTGGCATTTGAACTTTGACCTTTGGAATTGCTGGCAATTCCAAGATTCAGTTATACTTTAGATGAAATTCCACCGCATGGAGTCATAGTTTCTGACTGTAACGCTGGAAGCTGGTGACAAAAGCATTATTCTTGTGCTTTTCTCCTTTGGAGATCATAAATTGCCTTCTGACCCTAGCAGTTTCCCTTATTATCAGGTTTTTGTGTTCTAATTCCTTCTCAGATGGCCCTCCCTGATATTTTTTTCTCTTTTCTATTTTGCTATCACTGCTCAGAAACAGAATGTGACCCCAGTGTCTGTTTACCCAAACTTAGCTTGAGAGCGCATTCATTCTTGCAGATAAGAATTATAGGAGTAAGTCAGGGATGGTGTTTTCTTCTCGAGGTCTGAGATTGTGAATGCTGGGGAGGCCTTGGAGTTTCTCCTCCTGCTGGATGGCATGGGTTCCGGGAGGGGTGGCTGTGTCCACCTGTGCACGGCCAGCAACAGTGATCCCCTTTGTTTGAAAAGAGCAACTCAATGTTAATAAGGTCTGGAATGTTGGGAGTCAAGGCAGATTTTCTTCTGGAATCTCTTCTGGTCTTGGCTCCCTCTAAGAGATAACATTGGTGCTTTTCTGTTTAAAATAAGCTATTTGGTGGGGCTTGCACACTTGGCAGGTGGCTGATGGCTTCGTTCACATGCAAGCTCTTCTGTCTCCTGAGCGCATATTCTCCAAGGCCTGCTCAGACCAGGTGTGTAGGAAGAGAGTCTGGTTGTGGCAGGGCTCGGGGGTTTCTCCTTGCTCCTGTACTGTGTGCTTCCCACGCTGCAACTTGAAAACCTGCAGCCTCTAGATGGAGTCCCATCAGTGCACCATCTCTCAGGTCTGTCGTCACAGATAAATCCTATGTGTTTTCACTTGTCTGCAGCTGTGGATGATTCCTCAGCATGGCAAAAATATCAAGAAAACATGAAAAAAATTAGAAGTGAGCTCAGGTCAGTGGAATTCACCCGTCTTTCTGCCAAGTACAGTCTGAAAGTGAAAATAGTCCAAGCAAGCCTACATAGCTTCATTTTTTTTTTTTTAAGGACGATAGATATGTGGACCCCTGGCTCAAAGTGCAAGAGACATTCCTTCTAGCAGGAAACTGGGCAGTTAACACCCTCTTTTCCATTTCAAATGTGGGCTGCCAGATCCGTTCTCTGGTTTTAGAGGCCTCTGAGTGATGCTGATGGAGGTCTGGAGCCGACTTCTTGCAACAGCTGCCTACGTGTGGGATGGCAGAGGAGACAAGCCTGGGGATAGAAGGCTGTTTTCAGAAGGAATGTGCCGTTTGTTGACATGTGCTTTCCGACCTGGGCATTATCCTCTGAAGGCCTGAGTTGGAGAAATCTGAGGATGGACAACTCTCTTTTCTGTTAAGATTCCAGTGTGCTTTTTTTTCCCCCTCTTACACAGGCATTGACTGACTTTTCTGGTGCAGAGGCCCGAGTATAGCTCCACAAGGAGGAAACTAGGGTGGCCCAAGTTGTTGCTAGAATAGAATGTGTAGGTGTGTCTTTATCAAGTCCCATCGCTTATCTCTCCGCCTTTTGCCCTCTTCCTCCCCCCACAGTCCTCATTGTTCCTGCAGTCTGGAATGTTTTAAAGATGTTAAGGACCTGATTCTTTGCAGGGACAGGATGAGGTATTTTTGTCCTGGCAATGGAAGGAGTCTTAACCCAGTAAATCATACTTGAAGTTTCACATTTTTCCCCTATGTGTAAAAAGATAACACGTGAAAGCATTCTTTGAGTTTTCTTTTGAAACGGATGTTCACCCGAAGACTGAGGGCAGAATTTTGATTAGTCTCTACCATATGTAGTACTTAACTCCATGCACCCATGTTATTTTCTCTGCCTTTTTACTTTTTTGGGAACTGGTCCTAGCGGCAGTTAGATGACATCAGAACCCGTGTTGGTAAAATATATGGCATTCCAAAGAACCCTTTAAACAGCAGGTATAAGTGATGACATGGTTTGTTTCTAGTATATATATAACCTTCAATTTTATTGAATTGAAACTTTTATATGCTGTTCTCTCATTTAGCTGAGTTGAATTCTGAATTTACTGGGGTCAGAGGTCATCATCAGATAATGTGCCTGACTTAGAAGCAAAATGACTTACTAGCTGGGACCCTGCCATTCTTGGTTTTGTCCCAACTCAGCCACTTGAGAGCTGTGTGCCTTTGGGCAAGATAGTTCATCCCTCAAAGCTTCTGTTTCTTTACAGGCGTTTAAAATGGGGGTAACTAATAGCACTCATTTCAGAAGCTGTTGGGAGCTCTCCATCTGATTTCAGACGCTGAATGCTTTAAAAATGTTACAGAGCATGGGTGAAGAACGACCACGACATTCTTCTGCTTATGAGAACTGCCTCCTGTGGGCCATGTTAGCAGAACCCCAGCAGCCTGGGAACATGCCCCTCGGAGTGCCCAGGGGCGAGGCATCCTGCAGTCGGGGTCAGTGCTGAGTCCTTGACCACCAAGGACTTGAGATCCGAGAGGTTTCTGTGGAGAGTCTGGGCTCCCCCGCCCCCCAAATTCTCTTCGCTATTGCTACCCACAGCCAACCTGAAAAATCCTGAGCAAGAGTGAAATTCAGCCCTCCCTCCTCATCTCCCTCTGCCTCCTCTGGCCAGGATTCCCTTCTGAGACTGAGGAGGAGAGCGTGCTGGGTCAGCTTGGTTCCCTGTCCGAACCTCCTCAGCCTCTTGACTGCTTTAGATTACTTTGCTGGTGTTGCTGGGGGAAAAGTCAAAGAGCTTAGCTGGAGTTGATTTGGGCGAACAACAGCTTGTCTGTATTTATTTTGCCACCGCTGAGACTATTTGCTGTAGGACAGTTAGTTGACGCAAGTGGGTAAGCCAACAAGGAAACCCACTACATTTCATCATCTTTCACAGTTTTTCTTATGCCCCAGAAGCCGTACAGCCATCACTTGCACATCCCCTTGCTCATATCCTGTTGGTCATACGTTGTGTCTCTTGATACAGCATAGAAGGCACTGAGGTATGAATTTAGAGAAGATGGTCATGGGGCAGGGGAGCAGAGGACAGCATCCCAGGGGCTGGCCGCCGCATGGTGTGTGGAACCACAAAATGATCTTATTAATACCTCATCCAAAATAGTCTCACTGTTTGTGATGGAGTTGGGCAACTTTCCAGCTGTTACATCAACATAGATCATGTCACTGGATCTTCTGTGGAAGGGTCCTCTGGGATCCCTCTTTATCGCTGCTGTATGAAGAGGCAGGGTTTTGTGGGCTCAGTGCCTTATGATGTGAGAGTTGTAGTCAGAAAAGGTCATCTTTTCTGCCATGACCAGCCTAGTTTAATTTAATTTGCCACATTATCAGACATACCACACACCACAGACACACCACAGTGTCACAGACTGTATTGCCCTCTTCCAATTTTGAGTGCTTTAAAAAGACCTTGAAATTCTATTAAGAAATGGGTGAAGAACACAAGTGTGAAATAGGACCCGTCCAGGGGAAACAATGGTGATACCAGCTTAGTGCTTGTGATTTGGGATTTATAAAATAAACAGTATAAATGTCTCTGCAGTTGACTATAAAATTTCCTCTTTTTCCCCTCCTCTCTGGTGCTGAATTTGCATTTCAAAAAAAACTACCTCCTAAAATCTTATTCCAGCTTCATCACAAGAATGGGGCTTTCCACATAGGTGTTCTGCTCAGAAAAGGGCAGGAAAGACCAGGTAATCATGGTAGGGATGATTTATTCCAGGCACAGAAGGGAATTGTGATGGTTTTAGGGAGACTGCGGAAAATCAGAAGGCAGAGAGAAATGAGAAGGGCCTCCAGGGAGGGACACAGTGAAATAAAAGGAAGCCCTAGAAGTAGGAGAACAAGGAGAATGAAAGGGGCAAACACAGTAGACAGGGGCGATTAGATGGAATGTGCAGTAACATTAATTTGGGAAAAAATGAAAGAAGATCAGAGGGGCCTCAGGGTTCCATTTCTGCACCTTCCATTCCTCTCATGTGGTGAACAGTTTCCAGTGGAGTAGGGTGAAGGGGGGAGCCTCTTTGCTTCTTTGTGGTCCTTGAGCCATTTTATTGGCGGCTGCATTTTGAACAGATTTCCATGTGAATGAAACTTTTTTTCCTTTCTGGGCTTTCCTCATGCTTGGACCTTTCTCCTGTGCTGGACCAGAGCATCTCCTGCTAGAGCACCTGGGTTTAATAAGCCAAATAAAAATGCAGTCTTTTTTTCTTTCTTTTTTTTTTTTTTAAGAATTTTTATTTACTTATTAGTGCGCTCACACAAGCGGGGGGAGCAACAGGCAGAGGGAGAGAGAGAGGGGGAAGCAGACTCTCCGCTGAGCAGGGAGCCCAATGCGGGGCTCAATCCTAGGACACTGGGATCATGACCTGAGCCAAAGGCAGTTGCCCAACGGACTAAGCCACCCAGGCACCCCAAAATGGAGTCTTTTGGGTAGAAGTTTGAAAGGAGTTAGTGGTCCATTATATTGAGGTAGTAGGTTTTTTAATAGTGACCAGTGGCTAAAGTGATACTACCAATAGTTAAAGTGATATTATAGAAGTTTGACGTGCTTAAAAACTGGAAAGTTAGAAATTTTCTCTGTTTTGGTTTTAGTTAAAAACTAACAGGGAAAGGGTTCATCTTTACCCTTGGGTCATTGTGCTTTTGTTAAAAGTAGCTAGCTTTCGGGGAACCTGAGTGGCTCAGTGGGTTAAGCCTCTGCCTTCGGCTCAGGTCATGATCTCAGGGTCCTGGGATCAAGCCCCACATCGGGCTCTCTGCTCAGCAGGGAGCCTGCTTCCCCCTCTCTTTCTGCCTTCCTCTCTGCCAACTTGTGATCTCTCTCTCTCTGTCAAATAAATAAATAAAATCTTAAAAAAAAAAAAAAAAAAGGTAGCCAGCTTTCATTGAAGACAGTGTGATTACTTTCAGGTCCTGTTACAAACTGAGGTGACCTTAAAATGCAGCTGTTTTTTTCGGAATGAAGTTTCCACCTTAACTTACCTTTCTATATAATGGGAAAGAGTATGGATGGCATTTCTATGAAATGATCAAGTTTTGCTTTCTAGGTTTATTACAATTACCCCCATGAAAGCAACATGAGGCCATAAGAGGGAAGAGTTAGGTCTACCAGCAGTTGTTGTTGTTTTAATTTTCAGAAATGCATTTATTACTGCTAGTTTTACTTCACACAGTGAACTTACATTGACCCCTTTTTCTTGGTTATTTGAAAAGACACATGTGATTCTATGGTACAGCAAAATCCTTCAAACCAAGAAGGATGGAGAAATTGCCATATTTGAGTTCCTCAAAACTATTTAAGTATTTTGCCAAGCACATTAAAAATCTTTCACAAAGATCTATATTTTAGTGGAATGTTATTCCAAGGAACTCCATAAGATATCAGCATCTCTTGAAAACTGGTTAAAAATCATGTGTTACTGAAATAAAAAATGGTTATTAGTGCCTTAATTCTTCAGCTATCAAGTTTTTTGTTTTTCTTTTTTTTAAGATTTTATTTATTTTTTGACAGAGAGACAGCTAGAGAGGGACCACAAGCAGGGGGAGTGGGGAGTGGGAGAGGGAGAAGCAGGCTTCCCACAGAGCAGGGAGCCTGATCCCAGGACACTGGGATCATGACCTGAGTTGAAGGCAGACACTTAACGACTGAGCCACCCAGGCATCCCTGCAGACAGTTTTCAATTCGAAACTGTTTTCAGGTGCCTGGGTGGCTCAGTTGGTTAAGCGTCCCAGGGTCCTGGGATTAATCCCCGCATCAAGCTCCCTGCTCAGTAGGGAGGCTGCTTCTTCCTCCCTCTCTGCCTGCTGTTCCCTGAGCTTGTGCTCTCTGTCAAATAAATAAATAAAATCTTAAAACGGAAAAAGAAAAAGAAAGAAAAAGAAGCTATGTTTTCATTTCCTTGAAGGTTTCTGTGTCCATGAAGTATTACTCTCCTTTGATTTCTCTGGATTCAGTGGATTCAACACCCTCTTGAAGATCATGTGTGAGGGCAAAGCTGTCTATTAAGTTTGTTAAGTAACTACTGTGTTGGTGTTTTACAAAGACAGGTTCTATTTTAGGTAGAAAAGCTACGTGTGTTGTAGAATCAGACTGCCTGTTGGATTTGCATGATTCTGCCGTGTATATGTGCCTGTTTGCTGCATCATTTCCTTTAAATCATTGAAGGCCAGTTTGTTAGCATGCTTTTGTTCCTGCAGTCCGTAGTTGGAATGGGCGACAATTAAGCTCTCTTTTACACATTAGCCTCCTTGGGTAAGCTTTCAGAAGTTTGGTTTTCTGCACTTGATAATCTGTGGGATGTTTTATACCCGAAATTAGGATTCTCAAATGTTCTTCTCCCTCTCTCCTACTTCATACTTTATTCCTTGCATTTTTAAATTCTGTGAATTCATTTATTCCCCCTACTCTGTAAACCTGCCTTCCTTGATCTACCGTATTTATCATCACTGATACTTTTAAAATTCCGAACTTTTTATTCATTCGTTTGCTCATTTACAGCTGGGGTATTTTCATTTTGTTTTGCTTTCAAGGAAATAGAAGAATGTTTCTCATACTTGATTTTTATCAAAGCTCTTCACCTATCTACTTTTGAAGAAGTAAAGTTCAACACTTGCGCTTATTTTAAGACTAGGTTTCAAGCTCATGGAACTCTGAAGAAAACGATAAAGACAGCCCTTCAGTTTAAGTTCATAGTCCTTCTTTACAGGAGTGTGATCCACATGGTTGATTAGATGTGTCCCCTTATTTTACTGTTTCGTTTCTGCTCACCCCTTTTTTCCTTGTTGTTCTTCAATAATCTCCCCAGTGAGTGACCAGCCCCGAGTAAGAGGCTAAGGGAAGATGTGTCCAGATGGCTGTTGTTCATAGCTCCGGGAAAAGTTTGCTGTGTGAGGAGAGCCTGACACTTACAGTGAGCCTCAGAACTATCTGCAGAGTTCATTCAAACACTGAATAGATCCATAGGAAACTGGATTTTGGGGGTGGTTGGTTTTTTTGTTTTGTTTTGTTTTGTTTGTTTTTTGGGGGTTTTTTTGGTCAGAAACAATTGATTAGAAATTTTGTGATTTAGGGTGCCTAGGTGGCTCAGTCAGTTAAGTCTCTGCTTTCAGCTCAGGTGATGATCTCAGGGTCCTGGGATAGAGCCCCATGTCACGCTCCCTGCTCAGTAGGGGAGTCTGCTTCTTCCTCTGCACCTCCAGTGTACTGTCTAACCCGTGTGTGCGTGCTCTCTCTTGCAAAAATAAATCTTTTTAAAAAAATTTCATGATTTAAAAAAATTTATGATTCAACTCAGTATTCCAGATCCCCAGTATGATTGATAACCATATGTATCCTTCAGTGTGTATCTCTGATCTGTTTTTCACCCATTCCTGTGCCTCTTTCAATGTTACTATTTTCCCCCTTCCAATGTTAAGAAAGAGTAAGAGGCTTAGGAAAAGAAAACCATGAACGCTTGAGGAATGCAGATGATTTGCCCAATTAATAGGCTAGTTTTTGTAGTCAGCATATCACAAGTGAGAATTTTTTTAAGATTTTTTTTTCTTTCTTTGAGAGAGAAAGGGAGAGGATGTGTGCACACACAAGTTGGGGGGGGTGGGCAGAGGGAGCAAGAGAAGCAGACTCCTGCTGAGCAGGGAGCCTGAGATGAGGCGCAAGCCCAGGACCCCAGAGCATGACCTGAGCCTAAGGCAGATTCTTTAACTGGCTTAACTGACTGTGTCCCCCAGGGTGCCCCACAAGGGATATTTTTGGGGATCAGTGGATCAGTTACTGTTTAAGGCAGAATGTTGATGGATTTTAGGAAGATACCAAGGGATACAATGGATACGTTTACAGTGTCTAAGATGTTTACTTGAAAACAGTGGCTGGAGTCCATTGATTAATGCTGCTGACTGAGACACCAAAATGGAAAGTAAACCATCTCTAGACAAGTGGTATTATAGGTAACCATTATGTTAATTATACTTTATTTAGTTGGTGGTTTTGTTCCTGGAAAATTACTTTTTTTTTTTCCTCAAGAGGAATTTGAGGCATTAGAGAGTTGAATGTTTTATGGAAACTCTTGTGTGTAATTTTTCGGTTTTACCTGACTTCGTAAGTCTTCAGGGAATATTTTCAGGCCTAGATTTATGGGCACTGTACATAGTTCCTGCTACCAAAAGAACATTCTGCCATCAGCCTCATTGGGAAACATCTTGTCTGTCTTTCTGTTATGAGCAGATGTTCCCTCAGCATTTTGGAATTATTTTAATGCACAAGATGGAAAGAATAGAAAATCAAAAGAGAAAGATAGGCATAAATTTCTGTGACAGAGAAACTGTGTTTGAGCATGGGTAGACATCAGTATTTTCAATCTTTTTTATCCCTGTGCTAGATTTGGGGTAAGACAGTGTGGTGACAGTCTCTTGTCACACCCTAAAAATTCAATAGCAAATTCCAGTTCTATATCAGTAGGAGAATGGACTCATAGTATGAACTCAGTTCATTTAATTTGGCTTTGTTCTGTCTTCCTTCATATCAGATGACTGCTTTTCGTGAAGAAGCTTTGCACAGTGGAGCATACCTCTGATAGACTGTGTATTAGCTTCCTGGGAACTAACAAATTACCGTACAGTCAGTGTTTAAAACAGCAGGAACTTCATATCTTCCAGTTCTGGAGAGAATCTAGAGAGGAGCATTTTGGAGGTCAGAAGTCCGAAATCGGTGTCGCTGGGGTGAAGTCAAGGTGGTGGCAGGTCAAGCTCCCTCCAGAGGCTCTAGGGAAGACTCAGTTAGCTTCTAGCCAGTGGCTGCCAGATGCCTTGACTTGTGGCTGCATCACTCCCATCTTCAAGAGCAGCATCTTCCATCCTTTCTCTACTCCGTCTTCTCATCGTCTTCCCCTCTTGATGTGTCAGATCTTCTCCTGCCACCTCCTTACACAGATCTGTATTATTTAAATGGAGCCCACTCATGAATCCGGGGTGGTGGGCACATCTCATTCAGAATCCTAATCACATCTCCGAAGATTTGGCCACGTAAAGGCAGTACTCAACAGGTTCCAGAGTCTGGGGTTTGGTTCTCCTTTGGGGGCTATTTTTCGCCTCACTGCAGATTACCTTCTGTTATCAGCAGGCTAGAACTGTGGCCAGAACAAGCCCTTAGCCTCCTTACTGTTTAGGTCTGATTGCAGTGACTTACAGTTGGTATAAATGGTCACTAGCAGCACGGAGAATCTGTTTTCAGATAATCTTGGCCAAGAGGCATTTAGCTGAGCTACCTCCTCTCTGTGGTAGTTTGCGTTGGGGGAATGGTCCACATGGTCAGTTAAGTTAGTTAAGACAAGTCACGAAGTTGAATGCTGTTAACAATTGTTCAATTTAACTCGAGTTGTCTCATGGATGTGCATGGGTATAAAATGGTGGATGTATACTTTCAGCACATGTTTAATGGAAATTAAATATCAGAATCTGTATAATTACTTTTTTTTTTTTTTTTAGATTTTATTGAGAGAGAGCAAGCTAGCATGCACACATGGGGGGAGGGTCAGAGGAAGAAGGAGAGGCAGACTCCCTGTTGAGCGGGGAGCCCAATGCTGGGCTCCCATCCAGGACCTTGAGCTCATGACCTGAGTTGAAGGCAGATGTTTAACCAACTGAACTGTCCAGGTGCCCCTATATAATTACTTTTAAGAAATGAATAGTTAATGGTGTTTCCCAAGAAGTGAAAGAAACCTATTTAGAATATATATGTATATTTGGAGTATACATATGTGTATGTATGTATATACATATATATAGTATTTATTATGTATTTTTAATATATATATGTATTTGTGGGCTTTTTTTTTTTTAACCAGAAAGGAAACAAAGATAGTTTTCAGCTAGTGTGAGATAAGAGTCACAAAGCTTTTAAAACAGTTCCTCATGAATCCAGTAGTTTTGTGATGATAATGATTAATCATTATAGAATTCTCCTAAAGGAATTCTGTACACACAGTGCTTGTTAGGTGTTGACTGGGTAACTAATGTTATAGATTGATTACATGTGTCCTTTCTGTGGGGACTGTTTTGTAGATGAGGTCTAGTAATTGGTTTAATTCTGAAGAAGAGTTAAATGGACTGAGGGTTTTGAAGGGGAGGGCATGGGGGGTTGGGTGAGCCTGGTGGTGGGTATTAAGGCAGGTACGTATTGCATGGAGCACTGGGTGTCATACATGAACAGTGAATTTTGGAATACTGAAAAGAAATTAAAGAAATGGAGTGCAGGTTGTCATAAGGGTTATAAATTCTGCCTCCTTGCTGTCTGCCTTGCTGTGTTTTAGATTATTGCCCGATGTAATAAAACTTAAGTCTTATAGATTGCCTTTTTCACCCTTTGGTGGGTTTTTACCTGAAATAGAAAGACCCAGATGATTTTAAACTTCATACAAGATAGTATTTTAAATCCATTAAGGTTCTCTCTTATTCCAGAGCTATGGTGGGAAATACAGATCAGAATTAAGTGCGTGCTGTGTAACTGTAGAGTTTAAAGCAGATCACTGTTTAGATGAAGCAATTAGAGCCCTACTATATCTGCTATAGGTTTGCAAAAATTACTTGGACAAGCATTGTGGAATTATAAGGAGTCCTAAAGTAAGAGGTGAATGAGAATAATGAGGTTGAGGGACAAAGCCCAGACTGGTTAAATGAAGAAAAAAGAAACTATGGGGGAAAGCAAGGGGAAGTTTTGACTAGATGCTGAGAACTCAGCTGGATTATCCGGTCTCAGCCAAGATGACACCTGACAGCAGAAGATAGCAGGTGCAGATTCCGTGCCACCCTGCAGATAGGAAATGGAGAAATTGAGGCTAACGTTCAAGGCCTGTAGATCACAGTCCTGCTTGTAGCAAGGTTGAAGCTGAGGCAGATGTGCTATTTTTATTGTGTAATTAACTCTTACGGTATTCAGAAAGGGAGAAAAGAAGCTGAGGGAATCACTTCATGTTACCTGCTTGGAATAGCTTCTCTAATCTTACTTTTAATGAATTTAAAACATGAAGGCTGTCCAATTTAAACCATTTAACTGCCCATAGTCCTGAGCCTTTAGTTTTAGCTACTTACATGTTTTTTCCATAAGAATATCAATCACTTACAGCATATACTGTGCCCTGCCAGTTCCTTTTGGAACCAATTTAAATGAGAAAAATAAAGGACTTCGGGAAAAACTATTTAAGTATGTCTGGTAAGTTGTTCTACTATTTGAGAACAACTCTGGAGACCAAAATACATTTTCCACTTAGTAGAATTTGGCTTTTTTCGTGAGCCGCAGCATTGATGGAAATCTGTTGAAATCTTAAATGTAGAGAATGACTTACTTCTTTTGGTATTACTTGCAGTCTAAAATGATGTTACCGTCTTTACTACAATATCTCTCTGATCCACAGTGCTTGGACTACAGTGAAACATGTTTACTGTGATCCACAAGTTTCTTCCTGTTTTGGATTCTTCTGATTGTAGGGCAAGTATGCTACAAACTGTGGTTTTCCATAGGATGTCGAATGCATATTTTTTTGTCTTTTGAGTTGCAACTCTTTTGAGATCCTAAAACCTTACACTAAAACTTAGGCCTAGAAAATCACCTTGCTTATTACAAGACAAGTAGTAAGCTTCTGAGTATCTAAAACATTCTGTTAAATGTGACCCTTGTCCTAACTTTTCAGTGTTACTGTAGTCCTTGCTTATTTTTTAAAGATTCTTTTTTTAGAGCAGTTTTAGGTTCATGGCAAAATGCAGAAGAAGGTACAGAGACCTCCCGTGTACACTGCTTCTTTTTAAATCTGTGGACGCAGATTTGAAAACGTGTACTTTCATAGAGTTTTTATTCCCTGAGCTAGTCTCTCTGCTTTAACTTTTGTTCCCTCACAGTTCATTCATGCCACAGCAACTGGGGAGACCTTGTTAAACCCTCCATGTTTTCCTTTCCAAAAGAACATAAAAAGTGCAGACTTCTTACCCCATATCCGAAGTCTGCCTCAGGTAGCTAATACCTTGGCTCCTTCCAGGCCTGTTCCAGGTCCCTCGGCTCGGGATGCATAGGGCTCTTCTCTAGTTTCTCCAGTGTGCAAGAGCCTTCGCTCTTTCTGTTTCCTTTTGGTCAGAAGTTCTCTTGTTCTTTATGTGGGGGTGTTCCCTCATCCTTCCTGAAGCCCAGATGCTTCAGAGTCAGCGAGGCCTTCTCGAACTGCTCTGTCATATCACCCCTTCAAAAATCTCCTTTCTGGCACTTACCCCTAGCTGAGCTTGTGGTGGTTTGTTCATGGATATGTATGTTATCTGTATTCCCTGCCCGGAGTTCACACTTTGAGTGTATTAGAAATGGCTTGGCATTGTCAGAAGTTAAGTGCAGAGCTCATTCACAGGGAGTCCCAGGCACTTTTGTGAGTAATACAAATTGCTGAATTTGTCTTTTATTTGTCTTTTATTTATTTTTTATTGTATAAGGCTTGAGTTAAAATACAGAATTCCATTGCAGTTGGAGGGAGTTACA
The DNA here is from genome assembly GCF_022355385.1 of Mustela nigripes. Classification (NCBI taxonomy): domain Eukaryota; kingdom Metazoa; phylum Chordata; class Mammalia; order Carnivora; family Mustelidae; genus Mustela; species Mustela nigripes. Next base: position 123,625,164 of record NC_081558.1, on the reverse strand, counting down.
GATAGTTTCTTAGGAGTGTTCGTATGTTAGAGTTGCATAGCGCATAACCTTGAATACTTTTTTGAGGAACTGAACTGCCAGGTAAGGAATTCTATGCTGAGCCTTTTGCAGCCCCAAAGATAAAGGCCTCTCCTATAAATGAAGTCTTTTTTTTTTTTTTTTTAAAGATTTCATTTATTTATTCGCCCAGACAGAGATCGCAAGCAGGCAGAGGGGTGGGGGTGAAGCAGACTCCCGGCCGAGCAGAGAACCCAATGAGGGGCTCCATCCCAGGACCCTGGGATCATGACCTGAGCCAAAGGCAGAGGCTTTAACCCAGTGAGCCACCCAGGTGCGCCTATAGATGAAGTTTCTCTCCTGCTAAGTACATGGAATAAATGGTCATCACTGTACACCCCCCGCCCCCCCATTTTTATTTACTAAGAATTAGCCTGTTTGGTGGGGAGGGTTTCAGAGTCCATTTTGGCAGGCCATTATCATTTCTGCTATCATTAGCTTTTCCCCCTAGGTGGCATCTGGACTTTGTGTTTTCCCTTCTGCAATTTTCATTGAGTTTCATGTAATTCATTAAGAGTTGAAATTAAAACTCTACTAAGATACTCCTAACTGCATGTCAATAAATATATTTTGGAATGGTAAACCAGTTTTTATATGGAAACTGATTCAGCCTTTGGTTTTAAACTGTCAATTCCTTCCATGGGTTGGTGTTTTTTTCAGACAATAGCTTTTTAATAGTTGGTTTCTCTTAGCCCTTTTATTAAAGAATTTTTGAAAAAAAAATGGTATTACAACTTCTGTATTACTTAGCATCTTTGGCCCTCAGAAAGGTTTTTATATGTGCTCATTCTAGTGAAAGATGAGATGAAAATCTTCTTTCTGACTGCTGGGAAACATTGTGGAACCTGATTTTTTAACCACTGTGCACCTTTGTTAGGGACTGTACGCACTTGGTCCCACTTGGCTTTTCCAGCAAGAGCTTCCTCACGTGGTTACCATACTCAGAGGAGGGAATTTTTTTTTTTTTTAATAAGATTTTGTTTATTTATTTGACAGACAGAGATCACAATTAGGCAGAGAGGCAGGAAGGGAGCGAGAGGAGGAAGTAGGCTCCCTGCTAAGCAGAGAGCCTGATGTGGGGCTCGATCCCAGGACCCTGAGATCATGACCTGAGCCGAAGGCAGAGGCCTTAACCCATTGAGCCACCCAGGCGCCCCTCTGATGAGGGAGTTCTTAAGTGGACTTCTGGTCTGTGCCAGAAATAAAAATGGGAATGTATCACCTTCCAGATGTTAATAGAATGAGAAAGCAGCACATTTAACTTTGAGATTATTATCCATCCACGTATGAGAGCATTTGGAACAAGGGTGGACTCTACCATCTTGGTTCAGAGAGACACACCCAACTACCACCAACCCCATCCCAGTAATAGCATTCTAGGAACGAAAGCCTCAGTGATATGTAGCATAGGAGATAAGCTTGTTCTGGAAGAACTCATGTGAAAAATAAGCAAATCCTGGCCCTTATGATATTGTCACTGAGGTCTCCCTCACCACTGGGCTTAAGCAGAGACCTCTAATTCCAGCTTTTTTTCCTCAAAAGATTCTAGCAATCTGAACTAATCATAAAGGAGATACTATAAACCTGTGTTTGCTTGAAACCAATGTTGTCACCGAGGTCCAGAGTCAGGATCATTCTTTCTCCTGCTCTCCACAATAACCCTCTGAGGGTGGGGGATGGAAAGGTATTTCAGTGTTTAAAAGGAATAAAACATGTACCATGAGCTATGCTTGTGACTTAAAAAACTTTGGTATTTTGTTTGGTTAGAATACCTCTTCTGTTCCTGTGTTGAGCTATGGTGACCACCTCTAGGGAGCCTAGCTTGAAACTGCCTTTGGTACCTTAAGGAAAAAGTGGCTGAGCTTTGTGACAGTGGGAACATCTTACAGCACCCTGACTCTGTCTCTGGTCGGTGACCAACAGGCAGAGGTTATGGACTGCAGCGGGGTTAAGGACTGACTACTGTAGAACACAGAACCTCATTCTAGACACAAATGGATGTGACCTGTATTTAGATGTTGCCTTGTACAACTTTCAGGGAGTTATTAATTTCATATGTCGGGCCAATACTCTTTATTGGAGCCTTTGGATTTTGCTGGAGAACATAGAACCCTGCAAACTCAGTGTGATGACCTTGGAACCTCCTTAATTTCTGTCTTCCCAGTCTTAATCTCTCTTCCGACTTCCTTTCCCTCCTCTGAAAATGAACACCTGCCAGCGAAATCAACTTTATGCAGCTTTCGCTGGAGACTGGTGTCTCAGAATCAATTCTGGCAACTAATGTAAAGTCAAATTTGGAAGACGCCTGGATTCTCATGGAGTTGTGCAAGCTGAAGTTATTAAAGAGGATTAGGGACCACAGCTGGTGAGCAGATGGAATGCTTCTAATTTCACCATCTTAGGTAGCTAGTAAACCTAAATCTGCACAAAACCTATTTGGTGTTTCTCTAGTTCACTTCACTTTATCCTGCTGGAATATGTGATTCCTTATCACATGTGATACCTTCATGGTTGGGGATGATGAACCTTAACAGGCCACTCCCTTAGATGATACGGGTCACGATTCAGTGCGGCCATCTCCAGCTCCATTGTGTGTCGCGTTGTAGTAACCACTGTTTTATAATGTACTGATGCAAAGCTCAGGAGGCAAGCGGGGGAGAAGACGAGTTTCACATTTCCTTCAAAATGTAGACATGAAGACTAGCTCAACATAACACGACCAGCCTAATTACATTCCGATGAAGGCCAGTTCACACTGCAGTCATTACAGCTAAGTACTTCAACCATTTGCTGCTGAAAGAAACTCCTGAATCCGTCTCCTCAGCTCTTTTTCTTGTGTGTCCACTCCTTTAGAAATTTGCCGTCAGAAATTTGCAGTCAGAAAAGCCTTTGAAGCCAGCCACCTTCCACTGCCCGGCAGCCTGATTATAGGCCACCGCCCTCCCACCCCCGCTCTTACTCCCCAGCCCCGGGGTCCTCTGTCCCTGGCGGCTTTTGATGAGGACCTTCCAACAGAGCAACTGTTAATCTCAGAAACACAGGCCTGAGCTGCACCATTCACAAAGGAACGTATCGGTGAGACTTTTACTCGGTGGTTAAGAAGGTCAGATTGGGAAATCCATTCTGTTGTTCCTGTGCAAAGATATTAATTTATGTTTTAATGGCTGTTATGTAATCTAAGAACAGAATTCACATCCGCTCTACAATTTAGCCGCTCCTCTAGCCTTGCTGATGAAACACTTAAGGAAAATGGCTGCTCTCCTTTTGAGCGATGGCTGAGTGTCTGAAAATACAGCCAAACAGCTGGAGCCATAAATAAGTGTGGTCTGGATACACTGTGTACTGGCTGGTTGGGAAGAAAACAACACACAGATATTTCAGGTGGCCTTGCACAGCAAACAGCTGTAGTTGATGGTCCAACATAGTCTCTTCTTTTGGAACCAGTATGTGCTTCTTCTCTAAAGCCACAGTCAGCTGCAAAAATATTGTAACGTGTTTTGGAAGCAATTAACTGCATAATAGTGTTCTAGCCTCAAAACATCCTGAAAGATCCATTTCTATATGGGAGGGGCGGGGGAGGAAAGGGGGAAATATTGTGGTACTGATGTATTGGCATGGAGTAAGTCTGTGGAAGTATTGTAGGAAGTGGTCTTTTTTGGAATCGGTTTTACAAATGATTTTCGGTAGCTTCTCTCTGGACTTCTGAATTTTGTAATTGGATGTGACCTCTCATGGAAGGGTAGCATAAACACATTTGAACTTTCAGTGTAATTATTTTGTACTGAACCAAGGAGTCTAGCAATCCCTTCAGACTGATTTGTTTGTCTATCATAAGTAAAATTGTTCTCTCCACCCTTCTCTTACTCCTCTTGGACGTAGTAGATGGCAGGATGAGAGGAAGTTCTGGAGGTTCTCCAAGAAAAAATAGACTAAGCATCAGAAGACCTAGAGTCCTTTCTGATTTGCCCCGGTGATCTTCACCAAATTCTTAAACTCTCCTGTTTGCAGTGTCCGTATCTAGAAAATGTATGTACTAACACCAAATATTACATTTGCAAATACATGGTACATGTGTTAGATCTCTAGGGCCGCCGTAACAGAGACCTCAGACTGGGCAGCTTAACCAACAGATATTTTCCCACAGTGCCGGGGTCTAGATCTAAGATCAAAAGTGTTTTCAGGGCTGGTTCTTTCTGAGGGATGTGAGGAAAGGCTCTTTTCCAGATTCCTCTCTTTGGCTTGTAGATGGCTGTCTTCTCCCTTTGTCTTCATATCATCTTCTATGTGTATGTGCCTATGTCCAAATTCCTTCTGCTTTTAAGTTACGACATTAGTCATATTGGGTTTGGGGTCACCCTCATGACCTTATTTTAACTAAATTACCCTATGCAAAGACACTATCTCCAAATACAGTCCCATTCTGAGGTACTGGGGGATTAGAACTTCAAAGTGTGAATTTGAAGGGAAACACAATTCAGCTGATAACAATACCATATGGAGACCTATCTAATTATAACTGAATATTCTTAGGCTATATTTTATAATTCTTTGGGTTGCTCTGGCAATTCAAAATATTATAATAACATTTTATTCTAATGGATACATTGATAGAAAAATAATGATACTTTTTTTAAACCTAAAATTCAAAGCCCACTTGTGTCTTCATTCCTTATGGTTAATTTGCAAATGAAACAATACATCTTTTCCTCTGGAGGCATTAGATGGAACTTCCGTGCACGCACCATTCTGGTTCTTATCTCTTAAGACATCTTTTTGTTTAACTCTTAGTTGTAGAGGTTTGCTCCGGAGTTTATTGGGAAAGCTTCAGTGAGTTGAAATGCTTATTGCCAGTAGCATCAAGAAAATCTGAATTTTTTGCCTAAGGGTAAATAGACTCTTTTTGGAAGTGAACGTTTGAGCAAATGGCACTGTTTTACTCTGAGTATCTAACTGTTAGATGGCTTGCTACAGGTGGTAAGCTGGTAAAGACTGAGCCTGCACCAAAGCCAAGGACTTTGCGGGCCTGGGATTGAGAGCAATGCAAAGAATGAGATCCCTTAATGGAAATTGCTGAGCTTTTCGTTTATTGGGATTGCAGTCGGAGGACTGTTAATTATGGGAAGAAAGGCAGCCAGATGGTCACATACTCCAAGGCGGAAAGGAGAAAGGGTAGTCAGGGCAATTGGAAGCATGCATTAAGATTGCAAAGAAGGAGACGTGCAAATACTTCTGCAGGTCAAACTTGCCTCTTTGGCTGAGTAATTAATTGCTAAATAGGCATAATAGAGTCATCTCAAATGGTTCTTTAGAGATGCAGGATTTGTGCACACAAAAAAACTATTGTGGAACAGGAAAGCTGGAAAACAGCTAACTTGATTAAACAAAACCAAAGCATTTTAGCCACTAAAAACAACGTGGTGCATTCTGATTTAGTTTTCTGCAATCAGATTAGTACATAACACATTAAAAAGCTACCCCTAGTAGGTAAAAAATTCTCCGTTGCTTGATTAGTAATGTACTGTTACATTTTTATCATCATGGAAAGCTTAATGACTTTGAGTTTTTTTGTCAGGCAGACTTAGCTTTAGTTATAGAAATATTTCTAATCAACAACAAATTTAGGATTCTTACTGAACTTATTTCATATGTGCATTTTGGTTTCCTGTGCAAAAATAAGGATCTGCGGGTGTTTGAGACAATGTGGTCATAATACATTATTTGGTATAATGTCATGAGCTATCACGGTGCCTTCCCCTTATAACTCTCCCCATCATGTTGTCTACCATGGTGCTTAAAAGATTAAGCAGAGATTAAAAGCACAGTATGCGTGTTCGTAGGTAGTGTTTCTCTGACCATTTATTCAGTCATATGTGTAGTAAATGTTGCCATGCCAGGCACTGAGTAGGTAGCACTGGGGAACCAATGACACATGGCACAGATCCGATTGCTGTACTCATGAAACTCACCCTTCCCATTATGTAGCGGCGGAAAGGGTTTACTGTGAACAGGAACACAGTGGGATGTATACTTAACTATGGAGAGGAAGACAGGATATTAGGGAAGATCCTACAAAGAACGTGGGTGAGAAGGGCAACACTGCCTGAAAGAATTGATCTCTGAATGGAGACATGAGGGAGGAAAGGAGTCAGCTAGACCAGGAGAGGGGGGATAGAGTCGTGTGCATACCCATCTGTGGGTAACTTAAAAGCCTTTTATATTTTGGTATCTTACAATAGAAACTTGATCATTATAATCTCTAGGAAATTATTATAAATCAATTACCTAGCAAAGAAGTTGTCAGTTTAATGTATTTGCTGAGCCATGTTGTGGCTCTCTTTAAATCTGTCATTCATCCCCTCCATCCCCACTTTGGCCATCTCTTTTAAATTTTTTTCTTCTGTGCTGTCTTTCTATTTTCTTCTTGCAGATGTTTACCTCTTGTCCAGTTTGCTCTGTGACCCAAATAAAATGGCTACTTTTGCTGAGGGGTTTCCCTCAGACCTGATGAGCTCACCGTGATCCAGCAGTGGTACACCCATGCTGTTAGGAGATGGAGATCAGGGGGGACGATTTATCATCTGTAGACATTAAAATGTGGCTGGTAAGGTGTGCTACTTGTAGAGCTAGTTTGGGGCTTAAATGTCATTATTGCAGTTCTCAGACCTTTGGACTGAATTTTAATGTACATGTAAAAGGTCTACATACTAAGGCCTGTGACTACCCTGTTTTGGATAACTAGGGTGGTCCATTTGAAAACAGTCACCAGCTACGTAGCTTAGGAGTTTTATTTTGTACAGAAACTGAATACTTTAAATTCCAAATGATTTAGTTTTATGAAAGACTTAGAATGAGACAGCAAGATCAGCACGTGTGATTTTGGTATGGAGTATCGTTTGCTCGAAAGCAACACACAACTTCTTTAATGCTGAGCATGGACTTGTGAGAGTTCTGCTCTGTCATAGATGTTTTAGAGAGTAAGATCCTGAAACCTTAGGAGTAGAGGGTTTCTGGTTGTCAAGGAGAGGTCACAGTCTCGGAGGAAAATCTCTGGTAGCATCCTCCATGTAGACCTTGTCTGCCCAATCTAACTTTCCGCTTTAGTTTCTTCGACTCCGCGCCATGCGTTTAGAGTACAGTCCATTTTCTTTTCTGAACTGGGACAGATGGTGCTGTCTCTTTTGATTATCTGTTTATAAGGGAAGTGTTGGTTAGGAAGAACAAGAAATGAAACATGGCCAGATTAAATTGAGAGCAGGAATTGTACAGTCGAAGAAAAGCCAAATGTGTTCAGTGTTTTTCTACTTAAAGTTTACCATAACTAACTTGACTTTCTAGAGTTAAAGTTAGCTGTAGGGTGGTTTCTTTCCGCATTCTTCAGTTTATTTAGGTCAGGGACTATATAGTCATTTTCCATGGAATTTGTAACCCTCTGAATTGAATAATGGCTTAACAGGATTTATGTTTAATCTGCGTTATGTCTTTTTTATATATGAATTTGGTGTGTTACATAGTGTTTAAGGTGTATAGTGTGTTACTTTGATTTATCTTTTGTAATGTAATTGCCAATATAGTGATATTTATCACATTATAAGATTATAGTACATATTATCATCTATATTCATTATACTGGGCATTAGATCACTATGGCTTATATACTGTTCATTTTAAGTTTGTACCTTTAAATACCATCACTTTTATCTCAACCACTCTCTTCCCCATCCACTCCCCCCTTTCCCCAATTCCCTCATACCACCATTTTACTCCATATTTTTCCAGGTTTAACTTTTAGAATCTACGTAAGTGACACATAATGCTGTTCTTTGTCTGACTTACCTCGCTTAGCATAGTGTGCTCAGGGTTCATCCATGTTGTCCTAAATAGGAAGATGTCTGTCTTTCTCGTGACTGAGTAATATTCCATTGAGTATATACACCGCATTTTTTTTCATCTGCTCATCTGTTGACGGGCATTTGGGTTGCTTTCATGTCTTGGCTGTTGTGAATAATGCTGTGATAAATATGAGAATGCATGTATCTCTTCAAAATCCTGTATTCATTTCCTTTGGGTATAAACCCAGAAGTGGAATTGCTGAATCATATGGTAGATCTTTTTAACTTTCTGAGGAATCTCCATATTGTTTTCCGTAGTAGTTGGCCCAATTTACATTCCCATCATCAATGTATAAGAGTTCCCTTTTCATCACATCCTTGCCAGCACCTGTTCTTTTCCGTCTTCTTGAAGATGGCTCTTCTAACAGGTGTGTGGTAATAGTTCATTGTTGTTTTGCTTTTCATTTATCTGAGGAATAGTGATGCTGAGCATATTTTCATGTGTCTGTTGGCCATTTGATGTCCTCGTTGGAGAAATGTGTGTATTGGTCTTCCTATTTTTTAGTCAGATTTTTGTTGTTACATTGTTTGTTTTTATATTGTGGATATTAACCCTTTACTTGTTAGATCATTTGCAAGTTTCTCTCCTTCCATAAGTTGTCTATTTAGTAGTTTCTTTTGGTGTGCAAAAGCTTTTGAGTTGATGTAGTTCAATTTATTGATTTTCTTTTATGCTTTTGATATCATGCCCTCAAAATTATTTACAAGACCATTATCAGTGAGCTTCTTACCTATGTGTTTTCTTCTCAGAGTTTTATGGTATCATGTCTTTACATTTTGACCTTCCATCTATTTTGTTTTCTTTTTTTTTTTTTAACAATATAAATTTATCATTTTATAGTTTTTTAAAGATGTTTGTAATTGTGTTGGGCCCATTATCCAGGATAATATCCCTATTTTAAGATCTGGTCATTGGGAATCTTAATTTCTTCCTCCACCTTAATTCTCCTTTACCATGTAACCTAACATATTCACACATTCAGCACCTAAACATCTTTGGATTATGGTATTCATTGCACCTAAACTTAACTAGAAGCTATAGAATCTGTTGTTTGTTTGTTTATTTTACTTATTTTTTTTTTAGTACAGTTGATACAGTGTTATCTTAGTTTCAGGTGTACAGCATAGTGATTGGACAAGTTCACTACAAATGTAGCTGCTATCTGTCCTTATACATCTCTGTTAGAATATCATTGACTCAGTGTTCCATTTTGCCTGATCCCCTACCCCTCTGACAACTATCAGTTTGTTCTCTGTATTTATAGATCTGATTCTCCTTTTCGCTTATTCTTTTTTTTTTTTTTTCCCCTTTCTTTCCAGATTCTACTCCTAATTTGAGTTAATTTTTGAGTGGTGAGAGATAGGGGTCCAATTTCATTGTTTTACATGTGTTTCTCCAGTTTTCCCAGCATCATTTGTTGAAAAAGATTGCCCTTTGGCAATCTTGGGTATTCTTTTCTCCCTTGTTACATATTAGTTGGCCATATATGCCATATATGCCAGAGCTTAATTCTGGGCTCTCTAATCTGTTTCATTGGTCATTGTACCTTTTTTTGTGACGGTACCATTCTGATTTTATTATTGTGTCTTTGTGGTATAGTTTGAAATTTGAAAGTGTAATACCTCCAGCTGTGTTCTTTTTTCTCAGGATTGCTTTACCTACTAGAGATCTTTTGTGGTTCCACACAAATTTTAGGATTGTTTCTTTCTGTGGAGAGTGCCTTTTGTATTTTGATGGGAGATTATGTTGATCTGTAGATAGCTTTGGGTAGTATGGTCACTTTAACAATATTAATTCTTCTGACTCATGAACATGGGATATCTTTTTTGTTTGTGCCTTTGATTTCTTTTCAGCAGAATTTGTAGTTTGCATTGTACACATCTTTTACTTCTTTGGTCAGATTTATTCCAAAGTATTTTGGTTTTGATGCTATTGTGATTAGAATGTTTTATTTCTTTTTCAGATGCTTCCTCATTAGTGTAAAGAAATGCAGTTGATTTCTATATTTTGATTTTGTATCCTCCCATTTTGCTGAAATTGTTTAATTCTAGAAATTTTAGACTGATTGTACAGGATTTTACAATGACAGTTCTACTTCTCCCATTTCAGTTTGCATGCCTTTTATTTCTTTGTCTTGCCTAATTGCTGTAGCTTGAACATCCAGCACTGTATTGAATGGGAGTCATGAGAATCGGAATCCTTGCTTTGTTTGTGACTGAGTAGAAACCTTTTAATTTGTCTCCACTGCGTATAATGTTTGTTATGTATGTATGGCTTTTATTAGGTTGAGGTATGTTCCTTCTATACCCAACTGTTAAGAATTTTTATCACAAAAGGATGTTGTAATTTGTCAAATGCTTTTAACTGCAGCTGTTGAGATGATGATATAATTTTTTTTTTTAAAGATTTTATTTATTTATTTGTCAGAGAGAGAGCGAGCGAAAGCGAGCACAGGCAGACAGAGAGCGAGCGAAAGCGAGCACAGGCAGAGTCAGAGGGCGAAGCAGGCTTCCCGTGGAGCAAGGAGCCCGATGTGGGACTCGATCCCAGGACGCTGGGATCATGACCTGAGCCAAAGGCAGCTGCTTAACCAACTGAGCCACCCAGGCGTCCCTGATGATATAATTTTTATCTTTCATTTTATTGATATGATGTATTATATTTGTTGATTTGTGTATGTTCAACCATCCTTTCATCTCAAGGTTAAACCCTCTTAATGCGTTCTTGAATTTGGTTTGCTAATATCTTGTTGAGAATTTTTGCATCTGTATTCATTGGAGATACTGGCCTGCAGTTTTGTTGTAGTATCTTTATCTGGTTTTAGTATTAAAGTAATGCTGGCTTTGCAGAATTAAGTTTGGAAGTGTTCCGTCCTCTTCAATATTTTGGAAAAGTTTAAGGAGGATAGGTATTTTCTTTAAATGTTGGATAGAATTCTCCAGTGAAGTCATCTGGTCCTGGAGTTTTCTAAGTTGGGAGTTTTTTGATACTGATTTAATCTCTTGTGATTGGTCTGTTCAGATTTTCTGTTTCTTCCAAATTCAGTCTTGGTCGGTTGCTTATTTCTAGAAATGTATCCATTCCTTCTTGGTTACATAAATTGTTGGTAATTATTCATAGTAATCACTTATGATTCTGTGTATTTCTGTGCTATCATTTATAATTTATCTTCAATTTCTAGTTTTGAGTCGTCTTTTCTTAGTCTAGCTGAAGGTTTGTCAATTTTATCGTTTTTGGAGAACCAGCTCTTGGATCCATTGATTCTTTCTCTTTTCTGATTTCTGTTTCATTTATTTCTACTCTGATCCTTAATATTTCCTTCTGCTGACTTGGAGCTTAGTTTGTTCCTTTTCTAGTTTCCTGATTTGAAAGTTGTTTATTTAAAGTCATTCTGACTTCTTAATATATGTATTTATTACTGTAAACTTTCCTCTCATAACTGCTTTTGCTGTATCCCATAACTTTTGTCTTGTGTTTCATTTTCATTGGTTTTGGATAATTTATTATTTTCCATTTGATTTCTTCTTTTACCTAATGATTGTTTCAAGTTTGCATTGTCTTAAAATGCCATTTAAGATGAATGACTCGTGGGTTATTGGGTTGCTTTGTTTTATCTTTAATTGCTAAAAGACTTAGAAACCAGAAATGGATTTACATGTTGTTTTTCTTTCTAGTTGCTTTTAAATTAGAAAATCCTTGGCTAATAGTGGCTTTTGACAAATCTGAAAAATTTGGATGAATTTTGATAAATTCTACTTTATGCTACTAAAATCTCTCACCAGCAGTCTGCACATTTCTGTGCTATTGGCCAAGCGACCTTTAGCCAGAATTTTTTTTTTTTTTTGAAGATTTTATTCATTTCTTTGACAGGGAGAAAGACAGCTAGAGCAGGAACACAAACAGGGGGAGTGGGAGAGGGAGAGGCAGGCTCCACTGAGCAGGGAGCTACATGCGGGGCTGGATCCCAGAACTCTGGGATCATGACCTGAGCCCAAGGCAGTCGCTTAACTGACTGAGCCGCCCAGGTACCCCTAGGCTGAATATTTAATAAGTGTTCAAAACAGAAGTGTTAAGGAGGTAGGCAAAGGGACATAGAAAACAGTTTGAAGGGCCTCCCACTGGCTACATTTGGTATAGTTTTAGCATCAAAAAGGATTGCATTGGAGTATTACAATGTTTTTAATAAAAAGAATCCATGAATTCATATATACTTAAAGTGAAGGAAGAGCTAATACACGTAGAAAGAATGATAGAAAGCTTTATCGTCATCTTGCAACTATTAATATAATACCTTCTGGCAAAGATCATCATTGTTTAACCCTCAAGTGAAAGGAGGAGAATGTGTTTTCACTGCAGAGGAACAGGTTACCCAACACTGTAACCAGGTCATCACAGTGCAGAACTTCACCAAAAGCTTCCAACTGGTACTGTGTGCTTCCTCGTGTATTGGATGAATTATATCTAGAGAGTTCTTGCCAAAAGTTTTTAATTTGAATCTAATTATGAGGAAATAGTTACACATTTCAGATAGTGCTACATGCTCGAAGAAACCTGGTCTAGACTCTTCAAAAATAACAACTTTAGGAAGACAAAAAAATATGGGGGACTTCTGTTCTAGGTTAAAGAAGATGAACAAAACTGGGTAGATGAATCCAACATGTGTTTCTCTGTTGGATCCTGGATTAGGGGGGAAAACATTAAAGATACTAATATCATTGGAATGATTGGGTGATATGAATATGGGATGTATATGAGATTTTATTCTGTTGGTGTTAAATCTTTTGGTTGTGATGTTACGGTTGTGTGTGAGAAGGTCCTTGTTCTTAGGAAAGACACGCTGAAGCTTTTGGGGTAAACTCAAGATTCTGTCATAAGATGAACAAGTTCCTTCCAAGTGGTTCTCAAAAACAATACGTGTGTGTGTGTGTGTGTAGAGATAAAATGTGAACATATGAGTATAGCAAAATGTTAGCAATTGATCAGTCTAGGTGAAAGGTGTATGGGTATTCGTAGTACTAACTCCTTCACTTTTCAATAGATTAAAAGGTGTTTGACAATGTATATTTGTACAAATCAGGCAATTTCCTGAAAATTTTTCCATTTCTGGATTCTCTGGTAAAATGGCAGTATCGGTCAGCCTTAGACCAATGATCCTGCCTGGCAATAATTGATTGTGATACACAGCAGCTCCCCCTGTTAAATAGGGTGAAGGCTTTTTCAGTTTTCCACAGTCTTTACCCTTCCCTTTTGCGTAATACGTCCACCTTCTTTTACTCATTGATATTACCTGCCTTGCAGCTAATATGTATCTGAGTATGTACCCACTTATATCCTTCGCTGATTTTCTGGGTGAGGTCGGTTGTACCATGGGTAGTAAGGACTTTTCCATGTGCTAAAACTCTGGGGAATGATTTGGAGCTCTAGCACACAGAGTTAGCTCTGAGTTTGATCCCCGTGTCAGCTGATGAGCTTCACTGGGTTCTTTGGCCATTGACTGAATATCCAGCCTCACCCTCAGATGTGTAGATTAGTCCTATGGGACGTCAATTAAGAAAACGTAGGTGTAGAAAGTGTTCATATAGGTGTTATAAATATTAAAATTCTCTTTTGAATTTAATGTGTTACAACATTGTTCTCTCTGGATTCTGCCTGTTAGTTGACACAGTCTTGACAAAAGTTTTGAATAAAGCCACTTGAGAAGTTTTCAATGTGGCATGCCAAGTCTTAATGAAAAAACATTTTGTGGAAACGTTTACAGATGCCAACGCAGAAAGTAGTGTATAAACTTTAATTACATTTGTAAGTCGTTCTATCCTGTGTTTAAGCAATTGCCTTCCTGTTACACACCCAGGGAGGGTACCAGCTCTTACTGGGTAATCATGGAGTTGAGCCTTCCCCCAAAATAAAAGAGCTATATCTGGCATAGGTTAGGACTGAGCTAGCCAGTGAAGTGTCTCAGACACACAGAGGGAAGGAAAGGAGAGGACTGAAGTCTAGTCATGCGTGACAGGCAAGCATATCTATGTAATACTTCATCCATTTTTGTGGGGTTTTCATTGCTGTTTAATTTGATGTTCTTAAAAAATATTAGCTGTGTTCGTCTAGTTCCATGTATAAGTGTGATTTTTGTGAACTCAAGAATTTTTCTTCAGAAATTTGACAGAAATGAACAGAGACTATCCTAATATTTCAGGTAGAATCAACCCAGTTTAGTTAGCATTCCAAGAAGGTGGTTAAGAGAGAAGCTAAGAGGGGCGCCTGGGTGGCTCAGTGGGTTAAGCCGCTGCCTTCAGCTCGGGTCATGATCTCAGGGTCCTGGGATCGAGTCCCGTATCGGGCTCTTTGCTCAGCAGGGAGCCTGCTTCCTCCTCTTTCTCTCTGCCTGCCTCTCTGCCTACTTGTGATCTCTCTGTGTCAAATAAATAAATAAAATCTTTAAAAAAAAAAAAAAAGAGAGAGAAGCTATGAGTTGACCTGGAAGTCAACAAAGGGATTATATCTGGTGTTTCTCTTGTCTTTCAAGTCTCAGACCTAGCACTTCCTAGGACAGAAGGCTGTCCTTCTTATTACTTACAGTGTTAGGTAACTTTTGTCCAGAGACCCACTTTTGCCTATGAGTAGATTAATGTGAATATTCCTGGTAGGATTTTGCTCAAATCTTGGGCCAGGAAAGATAGTCACTCTTTCTACTCAGTTCCAGAAATATCGACAAAGGCTCGATGGAGATCTGCATCCCCCCTCCCTTATCTCATTTACATTCTCTGGCCATCCCTCCTTTCCAGCCGGCCACTCCACCAACAAAAGGAATTCATCTCTCCTCTGCTCTTCCTCTTAGGGCTCCAGAATCTATTGGGAGCCCAAGTTCCCTTGAAAACATTTTCCTCAACTGGAAGGCAACTTCCCACGACATATGTTCACCTGCCTGCTGCTTTCTCTTTAGTGTTGAGAGTCTGATATTCCCTTAGCTGTCTTCCAGAATTTCCAATAGAGTAACCAACCACTTAACTAGGTAAATGGCTAGAGAGATGTTTGCTTTTGCATTTTTAAGCATCAGGATGATTGATACCTGAAGGTATTTCTGGAATATTTGTCCTTGGGCATTAACTGCATTGTCCTAGATTATGTAAATTTATTCCTTGTGATTTTGTACATTTTTAATATTTTATTTTAATGCCATTAACTCTGGATTATAATCACTAAATGGAGGTCCTTAAGTAATTAATACTGCTTTTGTATGCATTTATTGATTTTTTTTTTCTCAGCATAGGTAATATTTTTTAAATGAAGATAGAGGATTTTTTTTTTCTTTTTGATTAGAAAAGCAATTCAGCCAGCATTCTTAAACCATCTTACCTCATCCCCATTCATTCTCTTTAGCATTGGTAGGCAGTGATTGCATATTTAACTCTTCCTTACTATTGAGTCATATTTTTTTCATTCCACAGTATTTATTTCCATTCATTTAGTACTTACATTGAATATTTAGTGGTTTTTAAGCCTCTTATCCCAAAAATGGGCATGACCAGAAGTTGCATATTTTCCATGTCCCTAGTTTAATATATAATATGTATTAAAGATAGTAGCAAAGTCAGCTCTTGGCAGATCTGAGAAAGCATATCATGTTATGTCGGGCATATCTGTAAATGAGGCGTGCGGATGAGAACTAGACAGAAGGTTTACAGAGAAATAATGCTGATGTCATTCTGTTGGAATGAAGGGGTTGTTACAACCATAAATACATTCTATAGCTCGCAGCTAAGTGTCTAGCTGCATTTCTTTTCTAAGATGGAAAAAATGTGAAGCAAACCAAAGAAGTAGATTGTGTTTATAAAGGGGGATATTTTAATTAGTTTAGGCCTTACAGTTATTCAAACAGTCTGAACTTACGGTTCTTTTTGGAGCAAACACGAAAACCATTATTTGTGGAAAGTTTAAACTTCACATGACACATTCCGTCTATGTGTGTGGGTTGTTGTTTTGTTTTGTTTTTCTTTTTTTTAAAAAAAAAAGCATATTTTTATTTTAACTGCTCTTCAGTTGTCACACACCAGACAACTTCTTTAAGGAAGTAAAGACAGAAACAAACGAGATCTAGTTTTCTCTTTAACTTGATATAAAAGAATTCCTGAAAGACAGGTCACCAGAACTGTTCTTTCTGGTTTCGTTTGGAAATTTTTTGTGAGAACATTCACTACTATTTATCTGTCCTCATGCACGATACGGCATGTGTGTGCGTGAGCACGAGGCGAAGGGAGAGCCACAGAGGTAAAGAAAGCAGGGCGAGCAAGTGAAAGCTTCATCCAAACTCTGGAATCTCCTGGATAGCTGAGCTCCAAAGCTGTTGAATGGAAAGGGTGATAATTTGTAGACTGCTCCGAGGCACAGTTCAATTTAGCTTTGTGAGAGGCAGGCCAGGGTCTGAGAGAACTGTGTTATTCAGGTGGG
This sequence comes from Mustela nigripes, assembly GCF_022355385.1. NCBI lineage: Eukaryota > Metazoa > Chordata > Mammalia > Carnivora > Mustelidae > Mustela > Mustela nigripes. The sequence continues at coordinate 123,608,772 of NC_081558.1, read as the reverse complement.
AGAGTTGTGAATTTTGGCATCCCATACCGGACTGCTAGCTTTCACGCGAGAGTTTACTTTACATGTAGTAAGTAACTGTCACTTTAGCTCGGTTGAACGGGTTTTATTTTCACTCTTGTGTGTGCACATTGTATGCCTGGCATTTATTTACTCTTTTCTCCTGGTCTGGGGCAGCACAAATGGAAAAGCGTTCAGTAAATGTGGTGTGAATGCATTTTTCTCTTCTTTCTCCGTATGCATTTAGAATCTTGAAAGAAAGAAAGAAAGAAAGAAAGAAAGAAAGAAAGAAAGAAAGAATCCGGTCTGGCTTTGAAACTGCATTTCTCCTGATATAATAGGCCAGTGATTGTCCCTTCACTACCTTTCTGTCCCTGGCCCTGCCCTTTTTAGTTTTGATCTTCTCAGAATCCTTTGTTTATTTGGCTCCATTCATGACCTGCTTTTTCTTCCTTTTCTCACATACCTACCCTCAGATCCAAAGGCCTTTGCTCTATTTATTTGACAGCTTTCTTAGAGATGGAAAAAAAGAAAATAAAAGAAACAAGCCCAACAACCCAGGCTTTCTGATGGGACCTGTGGGCGGGGGTGTTCTGCTGCCACCTTCTTGCTTCCATGCACCCCAGTGCGAACACCCACCCCCCCCTCAGCCCTCGGCTCTTCTCTCTCCACGTGCTCGCCTTCGCCACCCCCAGAGCCTTACTCATTTGTCGCCGTGCGGTCAAAGGCTCTGCTTGCTTTGGGGCCACACACTGGTCGGTGGCCCTAGGGAGATCGTGTCTGCGGGCCCGGCATCTGTTGCCTTCCTCATTCCTCCTCCTCATTTCTCAGTCAGCAAAGACACCTGCATGTGTAGTGTTCAGCCTCAGAGGTGAAAACCATGATGCCCAAATAGACTCGGGCCCTGTCCGCTGCTGTGAGGCGGAGTGGAGACTGTCCATCTTGATCACAGTGTTGTACAAATGAGCCAGGGCATGGTGCCTTGACCAGCCAGCACGTACCTGGGTGCTCAAGAAAGATAAGCTTTCCTCGCCATAATCACAGCAGACTGGGACAGTCCTGACCTCCCTTTGGAAGTTGCTTTTATCCCATTCTGGACCTTTCACTTGTATTTCTGGCGCTTACCTGAAACCCATTCTTTTCTGTCTTAAACAGAACCCCCTTCCAATCCAACCTCCTTTTCCATTTTTCCTTTTTCTGTCAAAAGCCTGACCATTTTCTCCTGTTATCTCTGTTTGAAAGCTGCCGAGGGGGAGGGGGCTTCCATTTTTGTGGGACAAAGCGTCCCTCTTCACTCCTTTCTTTCATGCCCTCTATCTAGTACACCGTCCTGAGGATTCTTCTTTTGCTGAGCTCTTCAGTTCTTCCCCTCGTCTTTGTTGAGTAGGTGATTATCTCCATTCTAATCTAAACCTTTATTACCTCAAGGAGGTCTGGCTTCGGGCTTCTTGTCGTCGTGCCCTTGTGCCAGTGACTGCAGAAGGAAGCAGTATAGCTAGTGACGCGAGCATTTGAGACCATCGGGTCCTGCAAACTCTGGAGTAACCAGAGATTCACAAAGTTTCCTCTTTAACAAGGGAACCAGTTCATCTATTGCAACTGTGCTTATTTTATTTTTATTTTATTTTATTTATTTTTACTGACAGTTAATTTCTCAGATACACGTTACTTACAGTTTCCTTAACTACAGGAGGCTTTCCAGAAAGTGTGAGGATATTATGTCTGTGTTTGACTTATAAACTGTTATCTACATCTTAACGGGACTGGGACTACGTGATTAGAAACGAGCTTGTCATTTGGTCTTCTGAAGGTGAAGTTCCTCAGTTGTAATTTAAACGCCTGTATTGCCACCAGTGGGTTTCTTTTTCTCAACAAGGTAGAGGTAAACACATTGTCCTAAGTAGAACACAACAGGAAAGAAAGGAACTGATCCTTTTAAAGTTTAGGGTGGTGCCAGCTTCAAGTCTTACTATTCTTTACTCAGACTTGGTTCACTTATTACACAACAAAAATACTCACTATCTGATTCTTCACGGAAAAAAAAAAAATTATTTCAAGTCTGTAGCATCGCTGCCTTCCCGAAATGTGTATTTTAGCAGGAGGGACAAGTAATAAACAAGGGAACACACAGACAAGAGGATTTCTAGATTTTGGTAATCAAGAGAGAGGAAATAAATGGCATGTGAAAATGACTGGAGGCTGGGCAGGGGGTAGGGTTGAGGCAGGATTCTTGTAGAGTGAGTTTGAGATTAGACTTGAACAGTGAGTATGAATAGCCCTGGGGAAGAGCTGAGTCTCCTAACCTCTCACCCCCAGTTCCACTTCCCTCCTTACCTCCAAATGCCTGCTTGTCCACAGGGGCAGCGAGGTGTTGGTTCTCAGGTAGCCTTCTAGAATGCTCTCTCTTGGGTTATCTATATCAAAGCACCTATCACATGGAATTGCCTCTTGCTTTCACGTTCCCCCACTAGACTTGAACTATTTGAGGGTGAGGACATATGCTCAGCAATCATGTAGCTCGAGCGTTTACCTCATAAACTAGGTTTAACAGTTAAATAGATCTGTAAGTTCAGAATTAGATTACATCAAGTAGGTTGTGAAAATTGGGAGGTTGGTTCCTCTACAACACATAGTCTTAAGTTTAAGTCTCTTCTTAACTTTTTTAAATACACATTCTTCCCTCCCCATCCTCTCTGCTTCAAGCACGTTTCCCCTTCTCTTTCTATAACAGTTCTTGCCCCATGCAAAACCTCCCCACTTCCCCATCTTATTTAAAGACATCACCATCCATCCAGTTGATCAGGCCAAAAACTGGGACATATGCTTGATTCTTTTCATTCCTTCACCCTTGCTTATCACACCCAGTCCTCCAACACCTATACCTCTAAAACCAGCTCTGTTCTCCCTGTCTTTCCTACCACCCCCAGGCCAGGCGACCTCTGTCCTCCACCCAGACAGCACAGCAATGTGCTGACTAATCTCTCCAAGAAGTTCCATGCATACCTTCTATATGTCCACTCTTCATGAAAAACCAAACAGGTCTTCTCAGCCTTTGGGGGGGGACCATGTCAGTCTTTCTCCTTAAACATTTCAGTGGCTGCCCATTGAACTTAGAATAAAAATTGACTAAAAAATCTGAACTCACAGCTGTGGATGAATTGGCCACTGTCTCTTCAGCCTTATCTCTTCATACAGCCTCAGCTTCTAGCTGATCCAGTCTCTCCCTTCTTCTTAGGACCATTTATTTTCTGTTGCCCGTAGCATTATTAGATGGAACTCACTGTTAATCTCATCAACTTTGTGAATATGTAAACCGGTACAGTGGCAGGTTGGCACAGCCTCAGTGAAATCCCCACCCGGGCATCACTGCCATTCCAGATTTGTCATTATCCTGTGTGTGGTACCAAAAGTTCACGGTCACAGGCAACTGACTCCATGGTGGCTCTAGTTAAAGGCCTTGGAGAAGGAACTGGGCAACCTCATTACCTTCTACTGGTATTAACCATTCTTCTTTTTTCTTTTTCCATGCAGAGTATGAGTTGGAAGTCAAGAGGGTGCAAGACATTCTTTCAGGAATAGAGAAACCACAGGTATGTCTTCTGGATTTCTCAGCGTAAATGACACATTCTTAAGCATTTCAAATGTGCTTTTCTTTTACCACATAGTAGGTAAACAAAAGGGCCCCTTCCTATTGCTGATTATTTATAAACTATGAAACAGTGTTGTTATTAATGGAGCATGAAAATACAGAACAGCAGTCTTTCTATTCAGTCATAAACCACCAAAATGTCTTCTCTGTTAAGGTATTCTGGATGCAATTAGGTATTCTTTCCTGCTTCCAAGGATACATATCGTCCCCCTCACACCCTCCCCACCACAGGTCCACAGAACAGTTTTCTTTTGATGATTTCCTTTAGCCTGTGTAAATGTAGTAATAATCATTTTTGAAAACCTCAGTGATTCCAAGTATTTTTCCAGGTAACTTTCAAAAAGGTATTTAAATGTTAGTTGAGAAAAACTAAGTCCAAAATACTGAGTGTAATGGCAAGAAGAAAAATTGGTAGGAATGATGATATTGTGAGGTTTTAAGTTTGATTTTTGCCAAATGCTTTGAAATTCAAGCAAGAAATGCAAACTGTTGACTCAGCCTTTCATCTGAGGTGAGAGAGCCAGTGTTCTGGATGTTTTCCGGCCCAAATGGAAAACCTTGATCCTTGGTGTGTTTCAGATACTGAGGCTTTTTAACAGAAGAATTCACACATGCCTCAGGGTACACAGTTGACTTTGACTAACCCTAAAAGCATGAGGTATGTTGGAGATCGGGGCCAGCAGGGAACTTACTGAGGAGTGGGGTGTCGATGTTGGGTTGTGGAGTCTGTCCTGACTGGCAAGGAGCAGGTGGCCATTGCAAGTTTCTGAGCAGAGAAGCTATGCAGTCGGGGCTATTGAGGCTGATGAAACCATTGACAGAGGTACTGGACTGAGAAGAGATTGGACCCAGGAAGGCAAGCGTCAGGAATCCATTACTGTGGTGTCAGTAGAGGCTCTAGGAGGCAGAATTCAGGTGGTGGCCCCCAGCATGGCTAGGAGAGAACGGAGAGCCATGGAGAGACCTTAGTAAGGTGTTACAGCCTATTGGATACTTGGTGTCACAGACTGCTGAGCTCTCAGGCTTTGATGCCTCCTGTGAAGAGTGGCTTCCTCTCAGAGTCTCCCTGGATTCCTGTCCCTGCCCGTCAGTTGGGATTCTCCACACAGAATCGTGGGAGAAGCTTATACTTGTGGTACAGCAGAATGAGGGAGGCAGGCATCAGAATCGGAGCACAAAGGCAGAGCCGCCGGTTAGTTGACCGATTCAGCACAGTCACAAAACTCCACAGTACTGCCTTGCTCACGTGAGCACATACTGTGTCGGTCTTGAGTCACTCCTAGTTGTTTCCTGACTGCACAAGCAACAGAGTCTGTGTTTGTTCGGATCATGTGGCTTTGGCTAGATAAGAGCACTGTGGAAATGCTTTAGTCCTTCCCTTGATTCAGCATTTATTAAGCACTTACTCTTTATGGATCATCGAGCAGTTTTTAGGTAAAGGGATAGGATCGCTGTAACATTGATAGGATTGTCATCTGAGTGGCCAGAAAGTCCCAAGTGGGTCTCATTTGGCTAAAGTCAAGGTGTTGGCAGGCCTGCATTTTTTTTCTGGAGGCTCTGGGGGGAGTCTGTTTCCTCACCTTTTCCAGCTGCTTCTGGAGTTCACCTGGATTCCTCGGCTTGTGGCCCCATCCATCCTCCTACCTGCTTCTCTGATTTTCCTTCCTCCTCCATTCACTTATAAGGACCCTTGCTATTACATCAGCCCCAGCCAGACACCCCAGGATTGTCTCTGTCTCACATGGTTCTTCAGGTAATCACATCTGCAGGGCCCCTTTTACCTCACAGGGCAGTATAGTCATAGGCTCCAGGGATTAGGATGTGGGTGTACTTTTGGGGGTCATTCTTTTTCCCCTGATCCCCACATAGCCCTTGTCTGCTTGATGATTGCCCCCTCCTCCTTCCCAGCTCAGTCAGTTGTTTTACACATTTTTTTTCTCCTTCCCCTCCTCTCCCTCCTAGCCTCACCTCCCCTGTCCCTATCTGGAGTTCTTATTCAAGATTGTGTCTCTTATTTATCTTTGTGCCTCTAATACCTAGTGCGGTCCTTGGCATATTGTGAGCCCTTAACAAATATTTGCTGACTAAATGTGGGGCCGACTGCGGGGGCTGCCGCTAGCTTCCAGCCAGGGAGACAAATGCCTGAAGGCTGGCCGCCATCAGACAGGCTCAGCCAGCAGTGGTGGAATGTGGGACAGCTCAGTGCCAGAGCTCGAGGCAGCAGCATGGCGGCGGGGGCGGGGGGGGGGGGGGGTTCGCTTTTTGGGTGTGGGCCCCTGGGGCCCAGGAACTGTCTCTGTGATTTGGGAAAAGGGACATGAGCCCCCCCCCCCACCTTTGAAAGGTAGGACAATAAATAGCACCGGGGCTATGAGAAGTAAATCATATATGGTGTGTACAGGACTTGGGATGGAACACCTCTGTGTCATGTAGAGTGTGTCATTATGTGAAAGTGAAATTCCCTGCTCCACTCTGAAATAGGAAAGGGGTGCCTGGCCGCTGCCCAGAGAAAGACCCAGAGCAGCAGCAGTTGGGCTCTTTTAAAATTTGTTTTTCAGCCATGTCCCGTAACACCTTCCACTAAGAGGCATATATTTTTCTTTGAGATTCTGTAAATGATTTGTTTTAGGTGTATTAACGGTATTTAGGATTTGTTGATTCCAGCCATCTTTCTGGAGCCTCAGGCCCCCCTTAATTAAATGAGTCATTGGCTCTCCAGAAACCTGGATACTATAGAGGTCCAAACAACTTAGCCATTGAGTGAAAACAGGGTACAGATTGACAAGGTATTTGTTCTGAGACTTGTAAGAATTCGGTGCCTTGGGATCTGCAAGGCATCTGTGGATCTCAGAAACAAGGTTGCTGTTATTCTAAGTGATTTAGGAAGAAACCCCGATCAGTACGTGTCACCTCCAAACGCAGCGTGGTTTAATCTGCTCTGATAACGGTGCTGGATGTTGTCCCCCACATACTGCTGGGCTGTTTATTTTCAGGGTGCAAATAAATGTAAGCTGCATTGTTCCCATCCACTCATGTTTAGCTTGTGGAAACAATTGATTTGTCGGTTTCAGAAGTGAGTAAACTGACCTAAGAGAAACAACTGTCCCTCCAAGAAGCCATTCCTCGAAAAAATAATCAGCAGTATATCTGAAAAGATTCAAGGTTCTTAGTACTTAAGGAATGATAGAAACAGATTGTGAAACCCTAGATTTGAGTATCTTTTTTTTTTTGAGTAATGATCTCTGACCTTTGCCTTTTAAATTTTCCATTGTGTTATTATTTTTCATGATGATACTTTTGAAGTGAAGCCAATATTTCCATGGTAATATTTCCTTAACGTACTCCCTAATTGGATCTGCAGGCCTCCCACATAGTTAACTCCAAAGTCCTGACCAAATTTAGAAGCTACCGACTTACATAGAAATATTTTTTTAACATGGGATGAATAATTTAGTAACTTGATGAAAATAAATGGTATTTTTGATCCAAATAATGAGCATCATTTGCATATGATATAATTTAAGAATTAAGATAGTAAAATTTTACAGAAAAGTTTTAAAATACTGAATGAACAGGAGAGAAAGGGGGACAGGGAGAAGGAGAGCTAAAGACCATGTATCAAACACCTACCAGATCAGGCGTCTTACTTCCAAGTGTGTATGCATATACATATGCTTTTACCTAGCAACTGCCTCGAGTTGGAGTCTACATTTAATTAACACACAGAGAACAATGATTTTTAATCATTATGTAATTATTTAGAAATAAATGATGGTTTTATGAATCCTCCTAGATCCTTCAAAGCAGTTTAATTCCTCAGCAGGCTTGCAGTGGTACCTCCACAACAGACCTGTTTACATCTCTCGTGCCAAAGCAAGTGTCAGCTTGGGTCTTGTCCACTGATCCTGTAACTAGAAATCACCACTTTTATCATCATCGTGAAGGAGATGGACTTCAGTTTGCAGTACAATAATTAAACATCAGGAAGTCAGTTTTATGGCTTCTACACTTCTTTTGTAGGATGTCAGCCATGACGATCCTTGTGATAGTCAGATTAGCTTTCGCCCTGAAGAAGGCCTGAGCCAACCAGAGTTCTTAGGGCCTGAATCTCTCGTTAGGGTCACCACCTCCCTGGACACCTGGAATAGGCATCTGGTGCAGAGGATTCCCCTTTATGCGACATTCTCTTGAAAGGCACTGTGTCATCTCCTGGCATCCTCCTTGAAATGGAAGTGAGTTCCAAGTTGTGCCAGAGACAAAGCTCTCTTTCTGTCCAGATTCCAGCGCCTAAAGAAAGGAAGCCTGAGGCCCGGGAGTCTGCGTGAGGGAGGCAGCAGGAGCACAGGAGGGAATGTTCTTCTGCTTCTGCGACAGTGCTAGTCAGCTAGGTGGCAGGCCGCTTAGCTCTAGGAAAGAATTCCCAGAAGTCACAGTTGCTGTTCTTTGAAAATGCTGGACCGTTCTCAGCACTTCTGAAAGCCTGGCCCATCGGAGGAGCGCATGTGCATGGAGATCTGCGTTCAGAGGACCCTTTGCCTGCTTCAGTCTTCCTCAGGGAATCTGGAGAAAGGGGGAACCTTGTTTAGTCAATGCTTCAGGGGCTGTACGTCACTCTTCCATTAATAATTGAGCTAAGTACAAGTTCTTAATAGCTGATGGAAAAGAATTTAAAGGGTTGTGGGTTTATGGATACTTGTTCAGTATCTAATGCGCTAGCATCCGCCAACCTACTTTGAAACTTGATGTTACTTCACGCCACCATTCATCGAATCGGTGTTACTCCACTTTGTTCTTGGAATTGTGCACAGCAGCGATTTTCAGTACATAATGAGCCTTCTTTTGTACTTGTAAACTAAACTCTTAATAGCAAAACATCTCCAAGTTAAAAATCAAATATAGCACCCAGTACCTCAAGATGACCCATTAATGATGTGTCCAAGAATTCAGCAGACACACTGGGGTGTGTGTATATTGTAGAAATACTGCCTTAAACTCTTATCTAGTCAGAACCAACACATGAGTGACCAATGAAGGGCGTTGTGAGGAAATGACTGCTGGGCACAGGTACCAGCAAAACATGGCCAGGGCACAGAGAAAACAGCGGTTGATCCTGAGCGGGGTTCCAGGCAGAGGTAGACAGAAACCTTTCCTGACTTGGTCTCAGGCTGCTGTGGGACTCTTCTGTACTGTGTGTCTGATGTGAGAACATTTCCCACAGGTCAGTCTTCACTTCACTCGGTTGGTACTTTTTGAGGCAGAGGTCCTAGGTTAGAAAGTAGGAAAACCAAAAGCCAAGTTATAGGGGGAGAGGGAATGGCATCCTTGAAGCGGTGGAATAGGGCAGGAGGGGTAGATGGCCAGAGGAGACGCTTGTCTGGAGCCATAGCAACAAGGATGGAGTTTGATTCTTTAACAGTGTCTTTGGTTTTTTAAAGAGGTGTGTTATGCTGGTCTACCATCCACTGTGTCACCTGTATTAAAAAAGTCAGACTATCGTAGCCCCTTTGGTTTTTGTTTTTCAGTTAGCAAACATTTACTAAGCCGTGACTACTCACAGTTGACTAGGACTTGGGTCCTGCCCTTAGGGAGACCCACAGTCCAGCGGGAAAGGGAGGCAAATGCCGTAAACGTGATTTATGATCATAAAAATCTTAACAAGTTGCTGTAGGACAGAGGGGTGGTGATAGCTGAACTACTTCAGGGAAGGTTACTTGGGAATAAGGAGGCTCAGCTGATGTCACAAATGATGCATAGGAGTTAGACTAAAGAATTGGTTACATAGATCATGAAGCTGTGTCTGTACAGAACAGAAGCGGTACGGAGGGATCTCTGCGAGAAATGGAACGAACAGAAGACTCTAAAAAAAGATTGGGGTGCCCCAGGAAGCACTAGTTAGAGGGAGCACGTGGGATGGAAGGGCAGGAAGCCCACAACAGGGTCTGTCACTGAACAGCTTACAGCTCGGGGTGGCTGGAGCTCCATCCTGCTGAGAACGGCAGGCACGTGAGGTGGAACCTGCCTCAGTGGGGTCCTAAGTAAGGGAAGAAAGCTGGCATGTTTGAGGGTGCCAGAGTCCTCTGTTCAAATGAAGTCTTACACGGAAGCTGCACACACACACATACACACCACCCCCACTAGCTGGGAGGAGGTGAACCACTACCGAGGCACCCATTTCAGCCCCGGGCTGGGTCCTACTCCTGCCATTGCTAAGTTCTCCTGGGAGCTGAGGCCTCCAAGGAGCCTGGTTTGAAGGTACTGGCTTTGGCAGCTGGGCGGCCTCCAGAAAGTACCTGTGGACAGGGCTCCTTCCAGGAAATGAGATGTTCATCACGGAGATCATGAAAGTCTCACATTTAGCTTTTTACCTTTAAAAAAAATTCCCACACAGGACGGATGATTTTACTTTCCGGAGGATCAAATGGGAATTGCGTTAGAAGGAGAGATGTTCCAGGAGCTATTGTGGACATCAGGATCTAGGCCATCCGTGTGATGGTTTTGGCCTTGTCATTAAAATTGTTTACCTTACGTTAACTCCCGAGCCTGTCTCAGGCCACTGCTCGTCATCACAAAAATGTTACTGCAAGATGTAGTGTCTGAATAATTTCCTCTGTGTTTGTTTTTCCTCAGGTTTCTAATATTCAGGCGAGAGCAGTTGTGCTGTCCTGGGCGCCCCCTGTTGGACTTTCATGTGGACCCCATAGTGGTCTTTCTTTCCCCTACAGCTATGAGGTCGCCTTATCCGACAAAGGACGGGACGGAAAGTACAAGATAATATACAGGTAGTCCATGTCTCCACATGTTTTCTGCACTGCTGAATGGTGAAATCGGAGTCATTAGGGAAAATCAGAAACAGGAAGAATTTAGAGGCTTTGCAAACTTTTCTTTAAATAGTTCATTTTAAGTGTTAGTGATAATTTTCATGGCAGGAGTTATTTTTGTCCAGAGTAACTGCCGATCAGAAATGACTTTTGTAGTTATTTGGTGTTGATGAGCTATTACTTGGTTATGTTAGCCTGTCAATATAGGACTAATGGAAAATTTCCATTATTGCCTATTAGGGTAAAAAGTGAGCATGACTTTGAATTTTTAAATACGTATCAGTCATGCACTCTCTTGATTGATTACCTTTTTTTAGACCCAGGTGATTTTCTAGTCTGGTTTTTTGAAATTCTGTATTATGGTTTCCTTCCATTTCATTCTATTTCTTACCCTCCACAAGAGTTTTCTAGCCTGTAGTAAAGATTGCTTGAAAGCATTTCAGTCCAAGGCTTTCCTAAATAAGTGTAGCTCAGAAGCATCCCACACCACAGAAACCAGGTCACACCAACTCACTCCCAGGTGAGGACACTGTGGTGATTCCCCATTGTACTTAGAATAAAATCCTAACTCCTTACTCCAGCTCATATCCATTTGGTTCTGTTTTGAGAAGTCGAAATTTGTAAAGAAATGCATAGAGCACCATTTTTCCCAGCTGCTTCAAGAAACAGTGAGGTTCTGTCCAGGCAGGATGACCAAGGATGGCAGGAGCTAGCCTCCAGTGCCCAGAGGAACTTGGCCAATGACATAAGTGAGGAAGGTTGGGGGTGAGGTGTGCAAGAGCTCTCCTGCCTTCCTCTGAAAACACCAGCCGCCACTCACGTCAGGTTGTTATCATAAGGGGATACAGCTCTAGAGTTGCCGATTTCTTTGGATTTTTTTTCCCTAAGAAATACTGGAAATCTGAATTGTTACATAAGCTTTCCTAATGTCAAACTCATTCAGCAAACTCAAAAACACTAAGGATACAGTGCAGGTCAAACTTGAGAACTGTAGGCATGGTGTGGACATTGGCTTCCAGTTTGCAACTTAAAGAAAAGTCTTATTGTTTGAAATAACGTCCAACTTACAAAATGTTGCAGAAATAAAGAGACAAAGGAATTTACCCAGATTTCCCCTATTAGTATCTTTTTATTTTCTTTGGCTTACTTTTGGAGTTACTCTTTCTCTCCCATTTTTGCTGTCCTCCCAACCCGTATTTTTCCCATTAGTTGTCTATTACATGTCCTTTTACTGCTAAATACTTCGGTATGTTTCCCAGGAATAGGGTATTTTCTTACATAGCCACAATGCGATGACCAGTTTCATGAATGTACGTTGATAAAATGCTTCAGTCTAGTCCATTGTCCACATCCCAGGTTTATCTGTTCATTAAATATGATCCTATAGCGTTTTTCTTCCCCTGAAGTACAGAATCTGGTCCAGGGTCAGATATTCCGGTTCGTGGCCATATGTCTTTCACCTTTAACTTGGAACACTGGCGTAGCATTTGTCTTTTGTGACCTTGACCTTTTCTGAAGAATATAGTCAGGCCCCCACCCCTCACCTTTTAAAAACTTTTAATGGAACATTCCTTATTTTATATTGGCTGTTGCCTTGTGCTTAAGCTGCGTTGCATTTGCAACTTCTGATCATATAAGTGGTTTCGTTTTATGAAAGAAAGGATTGATTTGTATGTGTGTCAGAGAACAATTAGTATTGGTATGTGAGGGAAGCACATGGAGATTTCTTCAAGAGAGTTGAGAAGTTGAAGCATTTGGGGTTCCTGCCAAGGTCAGTCTGAGAGCTACCTTCAGTGGACAGCTGGTATAGTTATTTTACACTTTCATTTATCTCTCTATTTAATTTCCTTGCTTACTTGTTTTTATGTATTTACTTTGAAGTACTGATAAGACCTTTTGGAACTTCGTTAGTAAGTTAACCTTGTCATTTTCCCTGTCTAGGATGACATCATTAAAAGGAATCTAATATGCTAGCCCAGAAGGGTAATAATACCAGATAGGCAAGATTATTTCTGGTTTATGGTGGTATCAGACATGAGTTTTGGAACCATTGCTCTACATGACTGTGAGACCCAAATCTAAAACCTGTCTTAACTGTTGAAATGGGTGTCATTGACTAATAGATGATTTTTCTTTGCAGTGGAGAAGAATTAGAATGTAACCTGAAAGATCTCAGACCAGCAACTGATTATCATGTGAGGTGAGTTAGGATATGAGACCTGACCTGTGTTGGAGAATTCAGATTGCTAAAATAGATCATGTGCTCCTTTTAGGAAGTTTTTGGGTAAGGGCACTTGCCTAACTGAAAGTTGTGCTACCTCAGCTCTTTGGCCATATGTTAGTGCTGTGCACTTGAGAGATGGTAACTGGGGAGTAAACAGAAGGCTTCTGATAATAGAGAACCAAAATGGAATTTTTAAAATGATTTTTAAAGTAACTTTTATAGAGTCTTCTAAGATCTACTGGATTGTATGGTTTCACTTACAGTATTTTCTTTCTGTAAAAGAAGTGAATATTTTGCCTTTGGTGTTTCAGTTGTTTGTCAAGCCCCTTCACATATAAATATATATAAATGCAAAATTCAGCACAAATGAGTAAGTCTTGCTTTGTTGCAAGAACACCTTTGGTCCTTAAGAGACAGTAGGTTTTGAAATGAGACAAGTAATGCAAATATCTAATAGGCATTAACCCAACTTGGCAGAATCATGAATCTATATAATCTGATACCTAGTCTGGTATCTCTACTCTGATTTTTCTGGAATCTCTGCTGGGACTACTATAATAGGCAGAGCTAACTAATCTTAGGAAGAAGGCCAGCCAACCATAGACTTATGAAGAGGAGAGTATTACATGAACTTTTACAGAGCTCACCTAATCTTTAAAGATACATTCACATACCCATTTGCAAACAGGTCACTGAAGGTGGTCCGTAACAGTTTTTAAATTTCAATTTTAACTTAAAATTTTATGTAATTTGTAAGATGACCAGGAATTATAATTTTATCTAAAAGAACACATAACAGCAGATTCTGACTTCATTCTTCGTCTATGTTATGTGTGCACATCAAAGTATGTAATACAGTTGCAACACCAAGCACACAATGTTTATTATACTTCCCAAAGGTTCCTTCGTGATGGAGCGGAGGGAGTATCACCTAGTAGGGAGAACACATATTAGTTGCCAGGCGGCTTAAGTTCGAGTCTGTTTCTGCTGTGAATTGACTATTTTAATTGTGCTTAATCACACAGACTCGAGGCCACAATATTCTCTCTAAAAAGGTGGGGAAGTAGCGATTATGTGCCTTACTATATTATATATGCCAGATTAAATGCCTTATTAGCCGTGTAAGTGTTTAAAACTAAGTTTAAAGCCATAATGAAAGAGCAAGGTGTTCTGTATTCCGTCTCAAGAGGCTTATCTGCCTGGTTGTTACATTGCTCAGAACTCTGTTGCAACGCTCTTTTCCTCTTTAAATCAAAACATTTGGATTTTGAATCAGTTAGCTTCAGCCCAAGCATTTTGAACTTTTCACAGTCCATACAAACAAAAAGATGGGTGTAATTTGTGAAGCCGAGATGATGATAGAAATACTTGATTCTTTCAAATGGTTGATTTAACAACGAACCAGAAAACCTGCCACCATGTAGGGAACCATGTAAATGTTCTGCATTGTTAACATATGTTTCCTTTTCTCTCCCATCTTTTCACAGTGGATTGTTATTGCTTTATAAGGGTTTACTTTATTAATTTCCTGCTCATTCATGAGCTAACAATGTCTTTGTAAAGAAACTTGTAAGTTCTTGTAACTTTAAGTATCTTCAGGGGGCTGCCCTTGATTGGCCATTCTGTCTGTTGTTTCCCTTCATTTCTTTTTAACTCGTCTTACAAAGGGTAAATTCTGACAACATTGGCTCATTGGTTCTTTTTACTGCCATGTCTTATAAGCATCTTGAACTTCCGGGCAGATAAAAGGAATAATCAATGGACGCCCCAAGAGGAAGAAGAACATGGGGTAGTTACTCACTGGAGGCTTTGGATCCAGACCTCTCCTGACATATCAGGGACCCCTGACTTTGCTTTACATCACACCTGTGCAACACCACACTGCCAGCCTAAGACACCACTAGCTGTTACGTGATGTCTTTCTCTGCTTGCCAGGGAGGTAGAAAATTCTCCCTCTTTTTGGTTGTAATCGCTTTTAGTATTTAAAAAAATTCTCTCCTATTAAAAGTGTCTACAGTCCAGATTTTCCTTGTTCCCTGCCTGGTCCCTACTTCCCTATAGATCATTCACACTCTCACCTTATACAGTTTTTCCTTTTTCAAGCTAGAGAAAAATCGAAATGTTCGCAACTCCTGCTTGGATATAGCTTCCTCTGCATGGAATTGCTTTGGTGAGGCAAGGTGACAGTAGGGCACAGAGCTTGGACTTCGGGGTTAATGGCTCCGGTCACTTAGGCAAGCCATTTAAACTTAAATGGCCTTGTTTTCTTATTTATAAAATGAGAATAAGATGGATACCAGCCTTGGAAAGATGGTGTGAGAACAAATGAAGTATATGTGCAAACTTGTTCTAAGCCTGTGAAGTGTCTAAATGTTTCTGTTTATTCTGTTTTGTTTTTCCGAGATGTTATGGTGTTTCCACAGTCTGACAGTAAAAAAGGCTGCATGACACAGGTTCATAGCCTGTGTATGGTTTGACCCTATCTCTTACTGTTTTATTGAGGTAAAGTTATGTCATACTTGTCACTGAAAAAAAAAAAAGGGAGCAAAAATCCTTTTTATGATGTAGCTGAGTTAACATTCACAACGTCTTAGTTCCAGGAATATAAGCTTGCATGAAACAACAGTAGCCTCAAATATGATTTTAAATTTAACAGTCACCTCTAATGCCTCAAAAGACTGGGTGGAAATAATTTTCTCTCTAAATTTCCATAATAGAAGCTGCAGAAGAATTCCATTACTGTAGGACTATGAAAGAAGCAATTATGTTCATTGCCATTTTTATGTATTTGTGTGTTACCAATTTAGAAAGTGTCACCTGGTTCAAGTCTGTAGAGCCAATGATAGAAACGACAAGAGAGTTCTTTCAGCAGTTCAAGGAGGCCGCCGCCTCCTTCCAGTTCTTAATGCTGCAGGTTTCGATGAAGGCCTGCGGAAGTCTCCACACGTCACTCTTCAGTAGAGTGAACAGTTTCTTTCTCATGTCATGTACTAAAGTCCTGTCCTGGGCATCTGTTCTTACATTTCTTGTTGCCTTTCATTTTTGCCACTGATTCCATCCCCTTCATTCAGATCATTCCATATCTTCATTCAGTGCTTTTTGCCATTTTCAACTCTTTTCTCCCTCCTGCTAGTGAGTATTGCTTGAGTTGGTTTACCCATCAGATACCCAAACCTTTCTTTAGTAACAGCCTCTGAGTATCATGGATGCTGTTGTTGGCTGTCTGGTGCTTAGCTAACCTCAGTTCCTGGGCAAGACGGCTCGTGACGTCTTCCTGTCAGCCCGCTGGGATTGGGAATCCTCAGGACAGTGCTACAGATCATGCATCTGTGGCTGTTTAGACTGGCACTTGACATGCCATTTACGCCGAATTCCATGTGGAAAATTGCATATTGAGATATGTTAGTTTTTTTGTTTGTTTGGGTTTTTTTTAAGATCTTTTTAATTTATTTGACAGAGATCACAAGTAGACAGAGAGGCAGGCAGAGAGAGAGAGACGAGGCCAAGCAGAGAGCCTGATTTGGGGCTTCATCCTAGGACCCTAGGATCATGACCTGAACCGAAGGCAGAGGCTTTAACCCACTGAGCCACCCAAGCACCCCAGGACATGTTAGGTTTTAAAGACTTTTTTTCTTATTTTTTGCTGTGAGTTTTTGTGTTCATTTCTGCACATCTAACTATTGAACTTTTTTTTTTTTTTCCCCTCCCCTGGTGATTGAGGAAAGCAATACTCCTATTGATTTGAAAATTTGGATCTTGGATCTTGGCATAGATTCTTACTAAAGCCATCACTTTTTTATTTGTTACCAAGTTCTAACACAAATTGCTTTTTGCATTTTAATGTTGGTTGAATGTTTAAAAGGAATCAGTTTATAATTACCAAAGGGTATTTATTCAGTGCTTCCACATAGGGCATTGTATTATTTCTTGTAGAAAGCCACCAGTACAGAATCTTGTATATGTGTTGTGTGAGAGAGAGAAAGACAGAGACAGAAAGGTTGTGTGTGTGTGTGATTATATATTGAGGGAGAAATGAGAAAAATCCAGTACATACATACATACACACATCCTACATGAATA
Organism: Mustela nigripes; assembly: GCF_022355385.1. Lineage (NCBI taxonomy): Eukaryota > Metazoa > Chordata > Mammalia > Carnivora > Mustelidae > Mustela > Mustela nigripes. Next base: position 123,592,004 of record NC_081558.1, on the reverse strand, counting down.
ACTATATTTTATAATACATACATATAAGTGTGTGAGTTTAAACACATAAACATCTATATTCACTCATTTATAGGAATATTTATACATACACAAAATACCATACGCCTGTTCTAGTTGGTAATTTTAGAATTAATACTGCCATTGAACTAACCATTTTATCATGGGAGTCAGGAACGATGATGGGGTAATCGGGAATGTGAGTGATGGAATGGATAGCAATTTCATGACAAACTTTGAAGCAGCTTCCCAGTCATTGGCATTAACAATTTGGCAAAGAAGTTGTCCAGAAATGATACCACATAATAACATTTCTCAGAAAAATTACATGATGAAACATTTCCAAAAATATGGTTGACCATCTCAGTACAGAATTATGAAATAGGTGTTACTGACTAGAAACCGTGGTTCCTACCATGTCACAGATGGGCTGGAGGAAGTTGGAGGCAAATTTCTGAAATTTTTGGAGCACCTGTTTCATAAGGGTTTAGTCTGTATTTAAACTGAAACAAATGTGAAAACCCAACACAAGATTAGTCATATCATTAGAAAAGTATATTCTTCTTGGCTGGGATAAATATAAAAAGAACTGAACTGTTTGTTGACTTATTTAACCCAAGAAACTGATCCTCATCCACTGATCTTCTTTCACATGAGAAACACATCACTATCCTATGAAAAACATTATTACAACATTCTTGAGACTAAAGCATCATTTCCAGAGACTTTTCTGTAAAAGTTACTGCGCAAAACAGAGCGATTAGTTGCTGTCTACTTACTTGAATGACTTTAACTGAAGGATATAATCATGGGATACTTAGATGTTGTGTCAGCTTTTAGATAACTGTACGCAGCACGTTTACATTGCATAGAAAATGGATTTCCTTTGTGGACAGACTTTTATGAGTGCAAAACACTGACTCCCAATTTAAACTATAACGTTCTTTGAGTTGAAAGGCAAGAAAAATAACTTCTTGTGGCCCGTACAACTGCCCATCTTCAACAGCCTCAAATTTTTAGTCTGTCTCCAGGATCTTCTGTTTCTCCCATCAGTAGTCGTCCTGCCAACCTGGCTGTCAGGCGCCTCCATCACTCCTGTTTCTCTACCCTAATAAATGTATATTTTGTGACTCCCAGAATCTCATTAAAGAGTAAGAGTGCACTTGACTGAGTCCAGATCTCCGCAGATAACTCACTGCCATCAGCCAGCCCCCTGTGGGCCCTTGTCCCTGCTTCCTTTCCTCCACTCTATGCACCATGTAGATTTTGGGGGCCGACTCTGTCAACATTCAGGACCCAGTTGACCTGAGTATAGTCTGAATTCGTAAACACATACCCAGCGACTATGAAGTGAGACTTCTAGGAATCCAGGTGGGTCAAGAGCTGGGTACAGGGCAGCTGAGACACCGTGTGTGCTGACGAGACAGCAGGAAGTGGTGAGGACTCTGAGCTGGACTGTACCCACCCCACCAAGAGGGGAATCGCTCTCCTCTTTATCTGGTTACTACCATGCAAGTATGCCGCTGCATTGCTAGAACTTCTGAGTGGGGTTTTTTTTTTTTTTTTAATTTTTTATTTTTTTCAGTGTTCCAAGATTCATTGTTTATGTACTACACCCAGTGCTCCATGCAAATATGTACCCTCCACAATACCCACCACCAGGCTCACCAGGCTCACCAGGCTCACCCAACCCTCCACTCCCCTCCCCTCCAAAACCCTGTTTGTTTGTCAGAGTCCACAGTCTCTCATGGGTTGTCTCCCCTTCTGATTTCCCCCAGCTCACTTCTTTCCATCTCCCAATGTCTTCCATGTTATTCCTTATGCTCCACAAGTTAAGTGAAACCATTTGATAATTGACTCTCTCTGCTTGACTTATTTCACTCAGCATAATCTCCTCCAGTCCTGTCCATGTTGATGCAAAAGTTGGGTATTCATCCTTTCTGATGGAGGCATAATAGTCCATTGAATATATGGACCATAGCTTCTTTATCCATTCGTCTGTCAAAGGGCATCTTGGTTCTTTCCACAGCTTGGCGACTGTGGCCATTGCTGCTATGAACACTGGGGTACAGATGGCCTTAGAACTTCTAAGTTTTATGAGAAACCAGAGGTTTGTTTTTTTTAATGAGAGATCTCTAGAACTTTAAGTGGTGGCTTGATCTTTAACTTTTGTTTTCAGAAAATTTGAGATACAGTCAGAAGTAGATAGTAACTGATGGAATCTCTTAGATCCATCACCCAGCGTCTCATTGCCTTGCTACCCACACCTCCTCCTCCTGCCCTCACAGGCGAAGTCTGGATGTCATCATATTTCATCTGCGTATCACGTAACCGTCATCACGTGCCCATCCAAAAAAGCAAAAAGGATAATTCCTTCGTGTCTTTAAAGGGACACAACTGTTTCCCTTCAGGGACTGTTTCCATTTCCTCAACTGTCCTAAAAATGGAGGTTTTGTTTCTTCACTCTGTTGTCATTGACATTCAGACATGGTCTGACTATTCCATTGGGCTAGTATCTCCTAAGTTTCTTTTCATCTGTAGGTTCCCCCTCCCTTTCTTTTTTGTCCCTTTGCAGTTTTATTTGTTGGAATAATTTTTTTTTGATCCTGTAGAATTTTTGACAGTATGAAGTAGGCTGATTGCATCCCTGTAGTTTTGCTTAAAATACTCTCTTGTGTTTCCTTCATAGTGGCAATGAGGCTTAATCTGATACAGGTTTGGTTTTTCGGCAGAGGTTTTCTAGATAGTGGTATTTGTCTTTCATTAGGAGTACAGAATGTCTGCTTATCTCTTTCTGTACTGACCATTGCCTATGTCCTTCCATTCATGCAGAGGTGGCTGTGATATTTTGAAACACTATTTCTTCCCTCTCCACACATATCTTGGGCCAGCTGTAACCCATGAGCCACTAGCTACAGAATCCAGTCAATCTATTAAAGTTTAGGCAGGAACCCTGCCCATGTCTGGAGTGTTCTGTGATTCATTTTCCAAGTGAGCTCCTAGTATAGGGAAATGATCTTGCCAGATCTACCATTCACTTTTCTATTACCATGTTCCTACTTAGAGTGAATGCAGAAAGGTACATTTCTTTTCACTGGGTTGGGTGAAGACCATCTTAGTAAGTATCCTTTGTTTGGATCAGATGTCATGGTGTCCTCCCATAAGGCACATAAGTCAAATATCCAGAAAATATGCATCTTACCTTGTAAAATAGAAATAGGCATTAGTACTTTTAACATGCGTGACCTCTATAACTTCTTTGTGATTGACCTTGAGGAGAAAGGACCTTGCAAATCACATACCTAACTAGATCCTGTTTCCATAATGTTATCTGTAGCCATTGTTTATGTTCTTAGCATAGAGTGAGGAAAGATGAATTGTGGGTGTTCAGAGAAGCATTAATTGCGGGATGAATATGGACAGTAGGCGATAGAGTGTAGCAATTAGATTTCCACAACTGTGTTCAGTTGAGGCAACTTTCTAGCTGTGTAGCTTGGGGAAATTTACTTCCCTCTGGATTCTGAATTTTCTTTCATCTTTAATGGGACCTCAAGAATTAAGGGCTTGAGACATTTACTGACTCTGATTAGCTTAATCCTTGCATCTCTATTAGGCAACAGTTTCTTTGTTGTCTTTTTATAAGAGTAGATTTTCAAGTTGGATTTTTTTTTTAATGCTCAATATTAAGAAAAAATGAAAAAACCGAAAGGAAGGTGGTAAAAAATCAACATAACCCTACTTTATGCTATTTGAAAGAAGTATAGTTTTATAACAATACGTTGCATGCTTTTTGTTCATAGCTGGTCTGGAGAAATCGGGCCCATATGTTCAGCACTGAGCCTGGCATTTTAATGCGTGGAGTACACAGCTTTAATCTCGGTGCCAGGTGCAAAAGTAAAATGTTCACTTGGATAAACTGTACCTGAACATTGTTTTTCTTGAGTCAGAGATGCACTTGGCAGTAGCAGGCATGTTTCTGTGTGTGAAAAGTCCATACTTCCACCCAAGTCTCTGCGGTGTTCAAAACAGTTTAAAGATGTTCTGTTTCTAAGAAAATAGAATAAAGATGTTCTGTTTCTGAGAAAGATCTGTTCTACCCCATTGTTTATACTTCTCGCTCCAGTCGGTAGACTCTGAGCACCGCGTCTCGTCTCTTTTCGGCCATTCCCTTCCTCTCCTTTCAGCCTCCTTCCGCACCAAGTCAGCTGGAGAGTGGCCTGATGGTTTAGAATGTATATTTGAAGACCGATTGGGGGATAAGGAGATTTCCTTCCTTCCTTCTTTCCTTTTTTAAGATTTCTGCATTTCAGAGACAGGGGGGTGGGGGGGCTGGAGGAGAGGGAGAGAGAAACTGAAGCAGACTGTGCACTTCCATCTCACAACCCATGAGATTGCGACCTGAGCCGAAACCAAGAGCCAGGAGTCAGGCACTTCACTGTCTGTCCCACCGAGGCGGCCCAAGGATATTTTCGTATTCAGCATATTCTTTTCCAGTCAGTAGACCCTGCCCATCCTAATGCGTTCTGACAACTAGTGGAAGGAAAGAATGAGTTGAGGCACATTCCCTGCTGGGGTCATTATCTCCTGAGGATGCTGGCGGTAGTTAAGTCAGGACAAGACCAGTAGATAAGAGAAGGAGTCATGGTGTGTACTACGTAAATTCTGTTCTTCTTTGGAAAGCCCTGATCTTCTGGGCTGGGCCACTGCCACTGACCATCTTTGTCTCTTTGCTTTCAGGGTGTATGCCATGTACAATTCAGTAAAGGGATCCTGCTCCGAACCCGTTAGCTTCACCACCCACAGCTGCGCACCCGAGTGTCCCTTCCCGCCTAAGCTGGCACACAGGAGCAAAAGTTCGCTAACCTTGCAGTGGAAGGTGGGTAGTGTGTCAGGCACAGTCTGACATCTAGCCATTTGAAGCATCCCTGTTTAGCACTATAGTCTGATGATTGTATTTGATTTTCTACATAGTAACTATGTGAAACAATTGATTATGATACTGAAAGTCTGTCTGTAAAAACTGGGCAAAGAGGTAGGAGGTAGAAGTGCAAAAAATAGTTGTAGCTCTCTCTGCAGGGGTAAATCTTTAAGGTTCACAAGCAATACGTTATACATGGTATGAATTCTTAAGATACTTGGCTTTCATCACTTTCTAATGGTTTCGTTCATTTCAACAGACGTTTGAACTGAAGACTCTAGTAGAAAGTTTTCATGAAGAAAGATTTAGAGATAAGTTGGTTTTGGCTCCATGGGCTTGTTTCAGTGGCAACTCTAAAATGTTTAATATTTAAAACAGCCTAGAATGTTAAGTGTTCTAACTATATTAAAACTTAACTAACTTTTACTGATGAGGCCTTAGATCAGCTGGGGCTACTCATTATTTTTTAAAGTCTGAATTGTATAGTCATTTTCATAAAATGCAATTTCCTGGCTACAAATAACTCTTGCCAAAGAGAGGTCTTTATGGCGTATCCTTAGCTTCTTACCCGCACTTGTGTGTTCCCAAGAAAGTAGCAGGTTCTCTATAATACCAGTCTCTATGGTAATTATTTCTCTATGTTTCTATTTAAATGCAACTTAAGGTACGAAATTTTTAGAGGGAGAGCTAAAGAGTTGTGGTGTTTGGGGAATATACTCACGTGTGAAAGAAGTAAGGGGACTAGAAAGATCTTGTATTGGTGAAGACCTACTTTGTTCCCAATGTAGGAGGTTGAATTTGTGCAGGGCATCCATTCAGACCTTTGAGAGCAGTGGTTAGCAGTAAAGCCCAGGCTTCTGGAGACCCCTCTTGTGTGGGCAGCTGCGTTCTTATAGCCACTGGCCAACATGGAGTGTGTTGCTTGGCAAAGGCAAAGTTTAGACTGGCTTAGAATCTGAACTATTTTATTTTCCTTCCTGGCTTCCAGGGATAATCCAGGTCAGTGATTCCCTACCTTTTCAGAGTTGTAACACCCAACTGGTCATCATTGTTGAAGTCTTTGGAGATAACACATCCATTTTAAAACATGGTCTCTACTTGCACATGTACATACATGAACATATCTTTTTTAAAGGAAAGAATTAAAATTCATTTTGTTTGGAAAATAGAAGAAATCTTAAGATTACCAGAGGGACCCCGGGGTCTTATAAACCTAAAGTTGGGAATCACTGATAACATACTCAGCTTAAAACCTGGATGAAATTCAGGTCTTAGAGCAGCACCTTCAAGAAAAAGATTACTTATTTGGAGGAAAACATTTCACGTTGTCTTTCTCCCTTTATTTAACTGTGAATCAAAAACATAGTCTTTCTTGTTCCATGAAGTCAAGTACAAACTTGAAAGTTCTGGATTCAGTTCACTTTTCATTTAAATGTCCTTAAAACAGATTTCCTGATCATAGTGCACCAGCTGGGGGCCCGAGGACAGGGGGACAGGGCTTGACTCCCCACCTGTCCTTGAATCCTCAAACACACGGACAGTCAAGATCTTCTCACTTCTTGTTAGTCAGCAGTAAGAGACAGGGCAATACAAAAACCAAAGTCACTGCTCCCACCTTCAAGGTATGAAGAACCCAATGGTGGGGCAGGATATCAAGAAGAAACGACTGAAGCAGTAGGTTCTCTAGAGAAATTTCTAAACATCATGAATAGAGTTCTTATCTTAGAAATGGGTTCTCCTCTAAAATTTTGATTTTGTCCATTATTTAGAACTTGAGATGTATCCCTGTCTCCCAAAACGAGCCACAAAAGCCTGAGATCACAGTTCCGTACAACCTAGAGCACTCCCCTGACATCTGGGTTTGAGACCAGATATGACCCAGAAGGCAAAAGCAGGAGAGAAGGGTTTCTTCATAAATTTAGCTAATACTTGCTGAGCCCTTGATGATGATTTATTATTCACAAAAACAAAACAACAGCTCTTGTTCCTGCCTAGTAGTTGAGTAGGTGACTTATATATAGTCTCCCAGTAACCTACCACATCATTTATTCTTGGAACACAAAATTAAACGGGATAGCAAGTGGATAACAAAAGACCACACTTGACAAACAGCTGAGCTGGGCTTTAGATGCAGTTGTGGTGGCCCCGCTGCCTTTAGCTAGGGGCCAGACAGTGTAGTTGTGAACCTCTTGCTTTTTCCTGGGGGAAGGCCAGGCATGGACACGTTGGTGCAGTGGGGAGCCCTGGTCTCCTCCTCCTTCTAGCTGCCTTCTCCTCCCTCCGTCGTAACTACCATCATGCAGTGAGGGACCCCATGGCAGCACCCCCTTCTAGCAGGGCTAACCCCACAAAACACTCTTCTTGAAAGTTTTCCACTCCCCTTCCCGTGGTTCAATGCCCGTTTTCTCAGTGAAATAGACCTCCACATGCTTTTAAGAGGAAAGCAAACGATGAGACTTCTTTTCGCTAACATGTGAAGAGCTAATTGCTCCTCGTAACCTCCCAAGAGATCTCATTTTTTTTTTAAGGGAAATCTCAGTGGCACAGAAGGCTTTCTAATCTTAAGCACTTAAAAAAAAAAAATACTGTGTGGAGGAAGTTACAAAAAAATATATACTCTTAACCCTGAACCTGGCTGGGTCAGGTTTACCCATCAGACTCCAGGCAGCATCTCCATTTCCCAGCTGCCTTTTTTCTCCCCCTCTACCCGAAGTGCCTCTTGAAAGTCTTATCCCCAGAGGAAGTAGGGCACAGTGTGGGTATAAAGGTAGAGGCGGAGGGGAAAGCAGCTTTGGCTCTTTGTGGGGCATGATTTTTTAGTAGTGGGGCTCTCTCTGCAGTTGAATTTTATGAAAATTCATTTGTGATAATGTTTCCCAAGGTATCGCGGGAGCCACCAGGGGTATCCACCCAAAGGGAGAGCACAGGGCTAGCATAGATGATAGTGTACTTGAACTAAGCCAAGAGCTCGGAAGTTTTGTCTGCAAACTGCTTTCTCTAATCTCATTGTACTGTTTTCCTTTTTTTTTTTTTTTTTTTTTTTTAGGCACCAATTGATAATGGTTCAAAAATCACCAACTACCTTTTAGAATGGGATGAGGTAAGTGTATTTTCATATCCATCCATCTGAAACACCATTTCAAAAATAAAATTGCTGAACAAATACCATTTTATTCTTCTTTAAGATGTGCTAAACACCGGGGGGGGGAAAGAACGTAAGTAGCGAGAAATTTAAACCTATAGTATTGACTGTGGAAAAGGAAGGTGGACGAAAGCAGTGTAATGAATTGTATTAAATTGCATTAAATGTATTTACTAGGCTTATTTGCAAGAAATGCTGCAGAAAGAAAAGACAGGGTCTTACCTCTCGTTGGAATCCCTGGTGCCTAGCCAGCCATCAATTCCTATTAAGAGTCAACTGCTTTATTACCTTGACCGCTCAGGGCCATTCTGCATAGATGGTTTTGATAAGGTAAACCACAGTGTGACTTGGGAAGCATAATTCGTTTCTTCTTTTTGAAGCCATGGATGTACTTTGGTGTTGCACTGTTGGGTGTTCTCAGTGGGAGAGTTGGAGCCATGCCTGGAGGTCTCACTCTCCCAGAGGCAAGTGTGATCACTCTGCGAGCTAGACCGTCCTGTAACAGGCGCCCCGCACCCCCTGTGCTGTCTCTGTCACCAGAAGCCCTATAACGGTATCCATGGTGAAGTTTCCTTACTCCCGAGCCCACTCTGGGCTGAATGGTGACCCTGTGCATTTCTGGCCGTGCTAACACTACCCACAGAATCTCACACAGGAAATAACTGGATGCAGAAAGAAGTCTTTCGTTTCTAAAAAGGAACTGTACTTTTTGTTCCGTAGATTTTAATTCTATTCACTCATTTACCCTCGCTCTATTCTGTCTTGCTGTGAGTGAGCAAATAGACGAAGGGTTTCGAGAATAGGAAATGTAGATGTTGGGAGAAATGCAAGTTAACTAGTCTTTGGGACTTAAATTTAGGGAGATTTTAAAAGATTCAGAATTCAGGCTTGGGCAAAAAGTGACTTGTTGAGTGTGGAAAAAATACTTTCACCAAATGTAAAATGAAATTGATCAAAACTCTCATAATGGAATTTTGATGTGAGAAAGGGGGCCTTCCATTACTTTGGGCATTAGTGTGTTATCCCATCTGGGTTGCATATGAAAGCTGGAGTCCAAGTTACCAAAGAAACGATCTTTTGTTCGGAGATCCTTGTGAATAGTTCCTGCGTACAGATGGGTGAAATCCCAGACTTACTTGACCAGGATATTTTACAGATTAGGTGGATTTCATTTTAAGGTGGTTGGATTGGAAAGTGAAACCACCCTGACGGCCCTTGTGGAAAGAGACTTCTTATAGGCAGTCCCGAAAGCTGGAAAGGAAGCTGACTGACCTGCAGGCACATGGCGACATCTTGCCATCTCCTCTGCATCCAAAAGGACAAGTGAGAGTTCGACAGAAAATGTCAAATGTGTGTTGGTGTGTTGCACTGGCCTGATGTTTTTTCTCATATCTTGAGATTTTATATCAGTATAGAATTTACCACTAAAGAGGAGGCACTCTTCATTTCAGATCTTCCCCGAGCTCTGTGTACAGTATGTGTGTATATGTGTGTGTGCGTGTCTCCCATGGGGTGTTTTTTTTTTGTTGTTTTGGTTTTTTGGGTTTTGTTTTTGTTTTTTTTTTTTAATTTTTGCTCCTTTGGACCATGGCCTCATAAGTTAAGTAAGGTCAGAGACGTTGAGTGTTTGAATGGGAAACCTCCAAGGAAAACCCAGGTGCTACAGGAAATGGTGATGGTGACTCAGTTGTTGGCCACTTTCCCTTTGAATTTGGAATGGAAGTGTCCTGGCAGCGTGAGTAGCGGAAATAAGCTACAGCCGCAGATGAAATGAAGAAGCTTTGTCTGATGACCGTGTATAATCAATAGCACCCACTACAGACTAGTGGCCACACAATGTTAAACTGTTTATTTTTGGCCTTCTCCTGTCTTTTCCCTGTTTGCTGTCTTTCCACTCTTCCCTTGCTCCCATCTTAATTCTTCAGCCTTCCCTTTCCTCTTCATTTTCTCTCCACCTTCTCATTCCTGCTGGTGTTTGCCCTGTTGAGCTTTATGGAAGACTCCAGGTTAGTGGACTCTGACCTACTATATAGGCCTTTTGCCAGTAGGAATCCTTTTGTATTCTGTCGCTTAATATTCACCTTGTAGCAAAACTTCTGGACCCCAGACTCTGTGAAGCGCTTCCTGGACTTTTAAGTAGTATGAGCTCCCTGGAAGGAGAGTATGATCGAAGGAACACCAAGATTGGGAGGTGCGGATTCTGTTCCAGGCTTTACATGCTCAGCTTGACCCTTCCCGTCCTCAGTTTACCCATTAGCGTGTGTATATTTACATCACTGAGGCTCTCTCCAGACTCCTTATTTAGGATTGTCCCTTGTGATAAGAGTATGTTTTAGGGCCCTTTGCCTGTTCATTTTTTTAATATTTCAACATTTGTGGAGCAAACCCTCAATGCCTCAACACTATATAGTGTCCTCGGAGGGATCTGTGACGGGAAGGTAGTCACATTAGCTGAAAAAAGCTAATGAAATGCTGTCCTCTAAAACTTAAAAACAGATGTAAATAAAACGGACTAAACACATGCTTCTCAAACTTATTTCCATCCAGTAGCTCCTTTGCTTGATACTGTGCCTCTCCTTTTCAGTCCCTCTAAAGAAAGGCTGCAAAATGATATCGTTGGGTTTCCTGGCAGTGAGAATAGGAGCAGTAGTGACCAATCCATTTCTGTCACTTCATCAGTAAGACTCCTAACAGGACTGTCTAACAGTTGGTGTTTCTAAATTGGGGGCCAGGTTAGGGATCAGTAGTCCTGAGGCCGTTCACATGTGTTGGTTTGTGCATCCCACGTTCCCATGCTGCTCAAGCCGTGACTTCCTGAAGGGAGAAGATCAAAGGCTCAGAGAACAGCATCCGCCCTCCAAGAAGGTTGAGGGCGTGAGGCTCTGGCTATCCCTTTGGAACCTTCTCCTGGAAGTCTCTGGAGTCAGGTACACCTGGTAACAGGGACTCTTTCCAGAATGTGCCCTAGTGGAGCATGGTGGGGCAGCAGAATGGGAGTGGGTGTTTGCTAGAGTTATTCCCCTCACCACCCCAAAGCTCCTCCAGAGCCCAAGCCCTCTTCTCCCAGGTCATCTGTCCAGACCAGCCATATACCCATAAGCCTCTCTGTTGTACAGGTGGCTGGAAGGACAGAAGAATGGTAGGTTGCAAGAGGAGCAGATCCCTACCTGAGAAGAAGAAAGGTGTTATTCCGAGTCTTGAAGAAGGTTGTGCTCAGGATTAGCACTCCACCCTGTTTCTGATCTGACAGCTGGTCTGAGAGATGGCCCCATCCATCTGGGTGTCCCCATATTTTTTTTAATGTACTACAGCACTGGTTAGAATACTTGGGATACTTTGTTGTTGTTGTGCAGTTTTTTAATCACCATTCCAATAAAAACTATGGGTGGGAAATTTTGAAAGAGCAGCAAGTCCTACTGTCAAGTTTCTTAGAGAAAGACCTTCACTAATGGAAGAGCCGCGGCAGAGAGATCAGTGAGTACCAGGCCTGTTTCTGCTGGGACCTGGAATGGTGTCTGGAGTTGACTATGGGAAAAGCTAATAGTTAATCAATAGCTAACTGCTGCTCTTCTCTAAGGGCAGGTGTGGCCCTGATGGGAAAGAGAAATCACAAACCGATTACCAATACCGATTGCCGCTCAGAGGGAAGCTGATTCTCTCTCTTCTGAATTTGTTGTCATCCCTGTTGCCTTGTTGTTCCACAGAATTCGCTTGGAAATTACTAGTATTTCTGCAAGAGGGTTAGCTATCTACTTTTCTCTGTTGATAATTGTAACTAGACAGTCCCTTAAGTTTTAAGACTGTGGGAATGACTCTGACGGGGAGATAATAATGCACCAGTAAAAATGGAACACACAGGTGTCACTAGCTTTTCAGCTGTGGCCATCAGTGAAACAGGTCAGTTCTCATAATGTGGAACGGTGTGCACGTGGCTGGTCATGTCCCCCTATTGTGGTAACTGAGGTGATTGGTGGCATTCTCAGTCATGGGGCTTGAGAGAGTTGACCTTGCTTTTTTGTGGGCCTTCAGCCACTGTGTTCACCTCCAGAAGCTTCCCATCAGAAAGGCAGAAGGCCGTTTTCAAGGTAGTTTTCTGTTGGGCCACTTGATGAGACTTCGTTGTGTTTCTACACCTTTGATCACAGTGTGTTCGCTACCCCCACATTTACTCCCATGTTTATAAGTCACAGTCATTCTGAAGGCTGGCAGAAAGCAGGCCCAGAGTCTCCTGAGGGTTTCTTCTTAGGCTAAATTAGGGTATTATACCCAGCGCTGACTTTAAAGGGACCACGACAGACTTAGCCTTTCATGAATTTTAAATTTTCATTTAATCCAGAATTAAACTGTTAACTTTTTAACAGCAAAATAAGGCTTAGATGCTAGGTTTCTCAAGGTGGATGTTCTTTCCCACAATGGAGAGACTTGGGATAGGAGTTCAGGAAGGAGGAGGCAGTGCTTGAAGCTCATGACCCCATTCAGGGGCTACCCCTGAGCTAATACTTTTGACCTGCCCATACCCCTTTCTTGGTCATGAACCTGAGGTAAATTGGCTGACCTCCTGTTGCTTCATCTGCTTGATGATGCTCACTGAGTTACCTAGTAGAGTGGGAGCTTTTTTCTAGAAGCAGCTAAGAGGGATGGATTGAGGACACTGATATCTCTAGGGTAGGGAGGGCTCTTCCCGAAAAGAATTAGGAACCTTGCATTGACTGGTGCTTCCAGGCCTGCCCAGTCTGTTTTAAGGGATGGTGATCTGGCCTTTTTTGGGGGGGAGAACGTGAGTAAAAAGAGGAAACTTCACAGTCAAGTAGGAACTTTCTATTTCCATTTTAGAAAACTTAAATTCTGTGAAGGCAGTATTTATGGAAACCCGTTAAGAGTTTTACTCTTAGATAAGGTTTTCATTTGTGCCACACTGAAGTCTGACTGGCGCTAACGTAGTGGGTGCTTCAGAGCAAATGCATGTCTCCCACAGCCTTGATGGGATTGTGTGACGTGGATTCATACTGATGAAGGTGTAGGTCACATGCTGTTCACCTCAGGAGACCTGGATTAATAGTCTCTGCTTTGTAACAAGTCAAGCAAGTAACCTTGCCCCAGGGCCTCTGCTTCTCCACTTGGAATCCGTGTTAGTCACCGCCCCCAGGTGGATTAGGATTCCGTGGGTGAGCCTGGGGACTGGCAGATGCAGTGTCCTCTGAGTATTTCATATCACCTAAGCACGTATCAGGGTCTAGGGTCGGGAAAGTCAGCCAGCAGAAGGATTGGATGACAGTCTTCTGAGGAACTTCAACAGAGGAGCTCTAAGGCCAGCGCCTCCGGCTTGAACTAAACAAACACAATGTCTGTGCTATATATAGATGTTAATTTGCCATTAGCTTGGCTTCCGGGCATGACATGTAGGGAGCATACGAAAGAACCAGAAAAATAGCTTTGTGGGAATGTGACTAGTACAGTTCCCAAGAATCTTTCTCACTTGTGACTCAGCTAGCCCAAATAGGAATTTCACATCTGTCTGTGCCCGTAACTAATGAGCCAACACAGCTGTAAAACACAGGCGACTGAGAACGAAATAAATGGCACAGAAGTCAAGGGAAGTATCATTGGAAGTAGAAAAAGCAGAAAAGGCCAGTCGCAGGTAGAGCCCCTCCAGCCCCGGGGGCCCCGTGAACCAGCCAGAGTGCACCAGTGGTCCTGTTGCCGAAACCTCGTGGAGCTGACAGCAGGCTTCTTGTCGCTTCTTCGACTCCTAGTTTAGGAGGAGCCAGCTTATCTCATTTAGGGAGCGAGCTGGCCCCTGATGCTTGGTAACCAGTTTATGGAACAGATTACTTTTTAGCTTGTGGGTTGCGTAGTTAATACTGATAATCTTGCAGGACACTTCTTGGCACAAGGGGGTTTGCCCATGGCTTCTCTGGTGGGACGTCAGAGGTTCAGGGAAGGGACTGGTGCTTCAGCAAGCAGAGTGACTTGCTGGGTCCCCCGCTGTGCGGGAGGAGAGCTCCCTGAGGATGCAGCCGCCCCCAAGGTGCCACACGGCCTCATGTTGCGGGGCATTGGTCTAGCGAGAAAACCGGGTTTGCATCCATCTCCAAGGCCTGGAGCAAGTGGAGGTGCCATTTGCCGGGCCCATGTGCCCTTTCAGTCATTCTCAGGGTGCACCCTCACGGAGGTGGAAGGGTGGGGTGTCCAGGTCGCTTGGCACACTGTCCATCACAAGCCATCTTCCACATGAGTGTCGTAAGCCAAATTGGGGACCTGACAGTGTAGTGATGTCTTGCCACACCACAGACCTTCACTGCCATGTGCAGGGGTGGTGACAGAAAGCCAGGGGACCAGCTTCCTCCACTCCAGCTTCTGTTGGGAGGGAAGTAGGCCAGGAGGGATGTAAGAACTTAGAGGTTCAGGTACCAAGGCAGAGAGCTAAGTTCCAAGAAGCACTCTCTTGTAGGAACCTCAGCCCCAGACACCTGAACCCTGGAAGCAGGGTCATTTGTCACATGTATACAGGCTGGGTTAGTGTGTGTTTGGGCCGCAGGCTTTGTGAGCAGCTTCTGGTTGCTCCAGAATTACAGATACCTGTCTTGGACCATGGCATCTAATTTACCAACTCGTGTTTTTCGTGCTTATTGGATGCCAGCTGCACCAAAAGGCCCCTTTGGCTTTGACTAGGTGGACGGGCTGAATATTCCATGCCTTGGCTGACACGTAAATACTCAGGGCAGCCTGTTCTATAGTTGCTCCCTTGCCTCTGTCCTTTCCCTGCGCTGGGCCAGTCTCCACATTCTGGACTGGACAGCAGATGACCCTCCATATTTGGGGGGATATATAGGAACATGACGTTGGTTGGTTTTAAATCCAAGGACCTGATGACTATCCTTGACTATTTCAGGGAGCTGAGCTTCTCCCACTAGTAGGAAAAACTGGCGTGCCAAAGGATAAAATGCATGCAGTGTTTATTCAGTAACATGGAACACAAACTATCCCACCCCCTTGCCTTACCTTTGAAAGTTCCTCTGTGCCAGAACGCTCCAAATGAAAGAGCCATCACTGGGGGGAGAGTGAAGTTTGGCACAAGGAACCTTTGAATCCACCCAGATGGGGTGCGTCCCCACATCCCAGTTAGGAACCCCTTCTTATGTATGGTTGTGCTGAACACATACATGCTCTCTTATTTCTCAAGCCAACATTTATCTTTGATGTTGCCTAGGGTCGGCCCGTGCTGGAACAACTTCTAAATATAGACGTCCTCGCAGACTAAATCTTTGAGACTGGCGATAGTTCAGTTGGCGAGTGCAACTTTATTTTTTATTTGATTTATCATTGCCATTTTTGACAGGCTGAACTCTGCTGTTACAGAGAGAGGGCCGTGGCCCAGAGTCGCACGGCTGCTGTCTCGAGCCAGCAGCCCCAGGGCCACGAGCACAGGGCCACCGATAACCAAATTCATGTGGCTTAGTTACCAGGCAGTTACCAAACTAAGAGTAGCCCTGGAAGGCAAGTGGGCGGGGCTGTGAAAGACCCAGACAGAGAAGGAGGTTAGTAGCAAGAGGCCATAGATCAGGAAACATCAGGGAGAGTTCTCATGACCAGAGAGAGGTGGTTCACCGCAGATGCTAACGCCCTTGTGGGGGCCATTCTGATTTCCTTGTGCCAGGAATGAAGCTGTCGGAAGGAGGAACAGGAAGGATCATTTCCAATTTATTAATTAGAAGGCAGATGAAAATATCAGCCAACTTCGTCTGTTAGTGCCAGCGTTGGGCATACCAGCTTCCAGGGTAGTGAGTGCCAGGCTGATTGGAAATGTTAGCCAAAGCAGCCACATTCCCCACAGTCTACAGTGTTATTCTGGGCGGAAAAATACTGTAGCCTGAATTAATTGGATTATGCGTGAGTTCCATGTACAGAATGGGCCATGGATGTGTGAAGTTCCTTAGTAGGAAACCAACCCATTTAAAGGATTCATCTTCCCAAGTACTGAGGACAGACTGGTGAAGACACATAATAAAGAGGGAAAACAAACTTGAAAAAGGAGCACTGGGTGTGGTGCATAAACAATGAATTTTGGAACACTGAAAAGAAATAAAATAAAATGGAAAAAGAAGTTCCATTTTTAGGCTTTTAGTTATGTCATTTTACCAATGAACACAGTACTCTTTTTTTTTTTTTTTTTAAAGATTTTATTTATTTATTTGACAGAGAGAGATTGCAAGTAGGCAGAGAGAGCCGGGGGCGACAGGGGGGCAGTGGGAGGAAGCAGGCTCCCTGATGAGCAGAGAGCCCAATGCGGGTCTGGATCCCAGGACCCTGGGATCATGACCTGATCTAAAGGCAGAGGCTTTAACCCACTGAGCCACCCAGCTGCCCCGAATACAGTACTTTCAAACATGTTTTTAACTTGGGGCCCTTGGGGGGCTCAGTCAAGCACCTGCCTTTGGCTCAGGTCATGTCCGCAGGGTCCTGGGGTTGAGCCCTGCATGGGGCTCCCTGCTCAGTGGGGAGCCTGCTTCTCTCTCTTCCCCCTGCTCGTGCTCCCTCTTCCCCTTTCATTCTTTCTCTCAAGTAAATAAATAAAATCTTTTTTAAAAAACATGTTTTTAACTTTAAAAATTAAGTGAATTTTATGAAATGAATCAAACACGTTTTATATACTTAGCAGATTTTAAATAAGCAGACCCACCTGTAAATTGATTTCTCCACTGGAGCTTTATTCCTTTATGTGTTCATAAACAGACACCACGGAGAGTCGGAAACTCCGGTACATGTGGAGGGGCCTTTGCAAGATTATTTAATTTACTCACTTGTGGCCTTAGGTTACATCACACCTGAACCATCCCCAGAAAACTGTTGCATGTCTGTGTTTAAAAATCTTCCCACAGGGTGCCTGGGTGGCTCAGTGGGTTAAGCAACTGCCTTTGGCTCAGGTTATGATCCCAGAGTCCCAGGATGGAGTCCCACATCAGGCTCCCAGATCCACAGGGAGTCTGCTTCTCCTTCTGACCTTCTTCCCTCTCACACTCTCTCTCAAATGGATAAATACAATCTTAAAAGCAAAGCAAACAAACAAACAAAAGCCAAAAAACTTCCCACAGTTCTCTGCAGTTTTGGGGATAGCATTACTAAATATCTTCAGTCTAAACTGTACCTCCGTAAAATGAAGTAACTGCATTGCCCTGCCTAACAGTTTTGGTTGGTTTTATCATCTAGGAATCTGGCTACATTTTTAGCTTCTACAAAAATTCTTAAAATCTCTTCGGAGGCTTTACTTTGTTGGCTTTGAGGAAAAATGGCATGTACGAAGCTCGTGTAGAAGATAGAACCCTTTATTCAGTCAAAAGTTAAACATTTGGGTTCTAGCATGCTCGCTTCTACTCCCTTACCTCCTACCTATTTATAGCATGAGAAGAATTTAGAAAAGTTTACTGAAAAATGCCATACTATTAAACCTGTAGGGACATCAAGATAGATGAGTATGATATTGTACAACAGATTTCCTCAAAGCTTAATGGCTTAAAATAGTCCCTTGTACTCGTGGATTCTCGGTTAGGAGTTGGGACCAGAGTACTGGGAGAATGTCTGGTATGTGTTCCAGAATTTTCTGGAGCCTCTGGTGGGCAGAGGGGCTCTTTTGCTGGGGGCTGGAATCTTCTGGTAGAGCCTTCACTCACAAGTCTAGCAGTCACTGCTGGCATCGGTGGAACCTTAGCCCCTTCACAACATGGCAGCCCTAGGAGAGCCAGAGTGGGGAAAGTCAGTGTTCTGGGGAAAAGGCAGAAGCTTCGTCATCTCTTCATACCTAGCCTTGCAAGTCACACAGCTTCATTTCCACTCCATTCTGTCCATTACAAGCACATCACAAGCCCATTCCAGTTCAAGGGAAAGGACTTCAGACTTGCTTAGTCATGAGAAACCGTTAAAAATCTTTTTTCTTTATCTTTGTATGGCACATGCAATGTTACTGTGCCTTGAGATTGTTACATCCAAGGTCATGGACTTTGAAAGGCAATATGACTCTTGTTCATACTGTTGCTTCTCTTCCAAGTGTTCTGGGAAGAGGGAGAAGGAAGACCTGTGCAGCCAGAGATGCAGCAATGGGTGGGGTGGGGCTCATCCTTGAACCCAGCCCAGTTGTGCTAGCCAGGATGGCATCGTTTGGGGGTGCCCAAACACTGCTCTTCTCAGTTAGCAGATGGAAGAGGTCACTGCCTATTCCCTTGATGATAAGGAGAGGGAACCCAGGAGACAACAGTATTTCTGCCACAGGGGTCATACTTGTAAAGCAGATCAGTGTCCTCTTCCCTTGGGTAACTCACAGGCAGTCAGCAAAATGTTTACTTTCAGAGGGGTGGGGAAAAGACAGTGAGGGAATATGTTATAATTTGATTTAACAGCTATAAAATTTCAAAGTTTTTGAACTATAGATTAGAAAGAAATGGAAAAATATTGGAGTACATAGTAACAGGGCAGAAGATAAAATAGGAAAGTAGAGACTATGTTCCTTAAAATATTTAAAGCTTTTTACATTTATAATTTATCTCCAGGTTTGTTTTTTTTTTAAGATTTTATTTATTTATTTGACAGAGAGAGATCACAAGTAGACAGAGAGACAGGCAAAGAGGGAGAGAAGAGGAAGCAGGCTCCCTGCTGAGCAGAGAGCCCGATGCGGGGCTCAATCCCAGGACCCCGAGATCATGACCTGAGCTGAAGGCAGAGGCTTAACCCACTGAGCCACCCAGGCGCCCCCTCCAGGTTTTATTTTAAAGACTGAAATGTTTGATAAGGCATTTCCTTCCCCCCACACCTCCCCATGGTTGGGGGTAGAGGGCCATCCTTGTCACGGAGGTTATTAACACATTTTGAGAAAACCCTTCCAAGGGTGAGTCAGTCTCTGCTGGTGAGCCACGTGAGAGTCCACGTTTTACCTGCTGCACTGTGTTTCCTTCTCTTACCCCTGCCCTTCCACGGTCTGGTAGAACGTTCTGCTGGAGGTTATTGAGTACTGACATTCTTCACAAGTTAGCAGGAACCTTGTAGGACTTAGAACATCTGGACTCTGATTATTCTTAGAACTTGTAAACAACTGTGTGACTTTTCTGAAGAGTAAGCGTTAGAAGGATTTTAAATCTTCTGAGGCTGCCACTCTCCCCAGAGATGGTACCTGTCTTGGGTATGTGAGTCTAAACTGAAACGAGGCATTTGCTCAGCCAGAGGGAGGCGGAAATAGGGATGGTCGGCGGACATCGGCCACAGGAATGCTGAGTGATGAGAGTTGCCGTGGCACAGGGGAGTGGGTTGCCTGAGACCTGTTCGGCTCGAGGGAATGGAGAGGAAGCCAACCCCCTGGGGTCTGGAATGGTCTAGAATGTAGATCATACACAATGTGCTCTCATTTCATGGTAATAAAGAGGAGGTAAGGCAGAACTGAGCAGCGGGGTCCTGGGCAAGGGCCAACGTATATGCGTCGGCTCGCTGGCTGTCCTGGAGAGCAGTGGTGACCAGGAGTGGGAGATAAGCAGCCTGCGCCTTGGCCGGGAAACCTCTCCATGGAACTCAAGGCCATGGTGCCGAACTGGTGCTCTCACTGGGGCTGCGTCTGGGATGGTGATAGGTTAACGAGAGCTGTAGAGTGAGTTGAGTGAGAAGAAGAGCGCTCAGTTGAAGAGGGAGGGAACCCAGGGCTGTAATGCCGCACCCCGTGAGAAATGGAGTGCCTTGAAGTTCATCAGCACACCATGAGTTCGCATGCCCAAGATTTCGTCTCATTTAGGAAAGAGTAATCTTGTCCTTGAACTCAGCTGTGCTGTAGAAACCAGCATTTGGGCATGCCCAGGATTCTGAAATGGAAACCAGTCAGGGAACCCCAAAATCTGCCCCTTTCAGATTTGTGGACACTGGCGGTAGAAGGTTTGGCGAGAACACGACTGGTGGTTGTATCGCTTTGTGTCAGATGCAGCCCAGGGCCTGGATCTGTTCCAGAATGATGGAGGGTATGGACTTGAAGCTTTCTTTCTGCTCTTTTTCCTAAGTGGGGTGAAGTTTGGTTTCCTTCCTCAGGAGAACAGGAGCCTCATTGCGCATCTTAGGGAGGTTCTGCTCCTGCCTGCTCACACACTGCCCACCTGATCTGCCCATGTACAGAGACACAGGTGTTTCTAGGCATCCACTCTCCAGCTCTTCCCTTAGAGACCCGCCAGCAGCTTGGCTTTTAGAGCAGTCCTTTTCCTCTCCTCTGTGTGACGCACCACACGTGGCCTCATGGTAGTCACTGACCAGGACACGGCCATGGCCACTGGTGTCCCTGCTGCCTGTGTTTGGCCAGATTATTGGCAGCAGACCTAAAACACATCCAGAGGTACTCATTTCTCTTAGGACCATGTTTTTGTGGGAAACTTCACACAAGGCTGACCTTAAATGATGAAAAAATAAGTTTCCAAGTAAAGCTAGTATCTCTCTAATCCTGTGTAGTTTAGATTAGGTTTTATTAGGAAGGGGGTACCTGCCAGAGAGCATAATCTCTGAGTCATTTGGAGCCATGCTACCTATAACATGAAAGTTACAATTTACCATCTGTAAAACTTCACTGACAGTAATGCTTAGACATATTTAATTTCTGATAAACAGTGATAAGCACTCACATGACAACCCCCAGCAGTTCAGCTGAATCCTTCAGTCTTCTAAAGCATTATCTTTTTTTTTTTTTTCCTTAACCCTACTGATTTCTGTCAACAAGAAGAACTGGCTAATAATCTTATTTGCAAATGCTCTTTACAGCCCGGCACCCTTCTTGGTATACAGACCAACCCTCCACATTAGCCTTTGAACATGTCCTTGCCCCAGAGCTCTGTGAGCACCTGGCATGGTCTGCCCAGCAGATCAGGGTGATGCTGTCCCTGTGCTGTTCCCCATTCTCATTTGCTAACCCCTCAGCTGTAGTTCACTTTTGCACTGCAAGGACTTTTGTGAATATCCTTTTCTTTCTTCCCTGACATCCCTTTTATATGAAACGCCATGTCATTCATGAGTATTTCCTTACTTCCCTACTTCCTTCACTCTGTGAACTATGTGTACTCTTTTTTTTTTTTTTAAATCTTTTTTTTAAAGATTTTATTTATTTATTTGACAGGCAGAGATTACAAGTAGGCTGAGAGGCAGGCAGAGAGAGAGAAGGAGGAAGCAGGCTCCCTGCCGAGCAGAGAGCCCAATGCGGGGCTCGATCCCAGGACCCTGGGATCATGACCTGAGCCGAAGGCAGAGGCTTTAACCCACTGAGCCACCCAGGCGCCCCGAACTATGTGTACTCTTAACCCTTCAGACTCCAGATGCTGTTTCTAAAACTCGGTTCTAAGGTTCCGGCAGCTCTGGATCTTTCTGCATGTTAAGGACCGTACAAAGAGTATTACATCTTGAAAGGTATGAATTTTCCAAGATGGAAAGTTCAGCATGCTTCATCTAAACAAATTGGAGTTTATTTAGTAGTTGTTCCTGATACTGAGGTGGGTGGGGGGGTGAGGCAGGAGGAAATTTGGCAACATAGGAGAAACGTCTTCAAGGTCACAGAATGCCTCTTTCCCAGTTCTTCAGCAAATCACAGTGCTGTGGCCCTTTAAAAGAGAAGTCTAGTCCCCATCATCGATCTTCCCCCATTTTTTCTCATTTCAGCCTCAGACAGTCCAGTTTTTACCCTATTAAAGCAAATCAACCTAGTAAGGAACAGACTGGCTTTTATTTACTGGCTATAGTTCTAAGCACCAGAAATGGGCAAAGGAGACCAAACAAAGAAATAGGAAAAACGAGGCATTGAAGGGGAGCCAGCGTCGGGTTGGAAGGGATGAGGCTTCCGTGGCGGCGGGATGTGCCTTTCTTGCGCTGTTTACTCTAAGCTCCGAAATAGAAGAGGGAAGAAGGTAGATCACGCTACAGCTTGAAATGGAGACAAAACATACCAGGGTGTGCACAGAGTATAATCAGACCCTGGATGTAATTATGCAAATATATGTATAAACGGTGTTGCTATGAATAAATCGTCTGCTGCAACCTTACCACTCAAGGTTAAAGTAAGCTGATACGCCAGCCACTCAGTGACTTTGCCCAAGTAGCCGCTGAAAAATGTTACGCTTTGCAGTTTGCATCTGAGTGGACTTTGAAACCTTGATAATAAGAACTTTGAATCTCAAAGAGTAATAGGACTTCCACTCCCTTCCTGGAAAGGGCACCACCTTGCTTGGTGAGGGGAGGGGAAGGAGGGGCATTAGTCTGAGGATGAATGTACCAGTGGTTGTAATCTGTTCACCCTAGTGGCACTTCAAGCTAGTTGTGTGTTTATTTTATTTTTAATTAAACTTCACCTGGAATGTGTTTCAGCGGTAAGCGTTCTGGAGGCCTGCTTAAAGGAAGGAAATGCTTAAATTTGCTTAGGAGAAAAATGTGCTTTCATCTTTCTTTATAAAATAAATTGAGAACTTCAAACATATTTCTGAAAGCCCTGGGCCCAACCGTCTGATTAGAATGCTAAGGTTCATTCAGTGTTGGCATGTGGCTTTCTTTGCGTGAACATCGATAAAAATGCTGTGGATGATGGGCATGAAATACTTGTTCTGCCGTCCTACTGATAGGAGGAGTCCATGCCTGAGCGTGGCACAGGGCAGGTGACTTTTTTTTTCTCACTCATGGGTCTGTGAAGACAACCTACCAGAGTGGTTTCTTTTTACTTCAAAGAATTTGAAGCATCGTGGACTGCTAAAAAGGCATTAAAAATGTATTTCCAGCATGATAAGAATGGTACAGAGTGGCAATCATACATATAGGTGAATTCAGCCAAGGTTGCTCATCAGACATCAAGGTGCTTATCAGACATGCAACTCCATAAGCTGTGACTGAGCTCCCTGACTGTCCACGGCACTGTTAGGAGGGTAGGAGGGAAGCGGATATGGGCGAGATGAGTCAAAGGCATGTGACCCATACTTAGGGATCAGTGCACAAATAGCTCACCACTGCAGGAATGCACATGTTCAGGGACTAGCGAGAGGGGGGCAGAGTGGTAAAGGAGAGAGAGAAGCCTGGGGAGGGCTTTCTTCTCTGGCACGCTAAGCTCATTAGACTGATCCTCAGGTGCTCGGCAATTACTGCCTTTCCAGAACTAGCGATCCCTGAAATAAGGCTGCAGACTTACCCTTGGTTGGTCAGACTGGGCAGTTTGACCAAGGCAAGTGAGGAGGATCTTAGAAATGGTGCATTGCTTTATACCTGATAGGACTTTTGTTGTTGTTGTTGTTAACCAAAACCAGTTCAAAAATACCACAAACACGAGGCATGACATGTCTCAGTTACAGGTTTTTCTTTCTTTCTTTCTTTCTTTTTTTTCTGATTCATTTTTTTTATTTAGAGAGAAAGAGAGAATGAGAGAAAGAGTGGGAGGAGGGCAGAGGGAGAAGCAGACTCCCTGTTGTTGGCTGGGGAGCCCGAGTGGATCTCCAGACCCTGGGATCACGACCTGAGCTGAAGGCAGATGCTTAACCGACTGAGCCACCCATGCGTCCCCAGATGTTTCTGTAGTGCCTTTTATTGTTCAGGATGACATTGCATTGTCAAACACTCCCTTAGAAGCCTTCCTTCTCTTGGTTTTGTTCATCCAGACCCAGGAAATGAAACAACTAATTCAGAAGGCCTTCCTCAGTTTCTTATTACTGATTTTTTTTTTAAACTTGTGTGCATTGTTTCATTGTTGCCTTTTAGGGAAAGAGAAACAGTGGTTTCAGACAGTGCTTCTTTGGGAGTCAGAAGCACTGCAAGTTGACAAAGCTTTGTCCAGCGATGGGGTACACGTTCAGGCTGGCTGCTCGGAATGACATCGGCACCAGGTATGATGTGTCTTTGCCCTCCTGCCGCTGAACACTCACGTGGTCATTCTGTGTCTTCCTCTCATGTGGCTGGAACGTGTGAAGACATCCACTGCCCCACGCTGATCCAATTTGAGATTTTCCTGGAAGGAACCCTAATCAGAGGGTGAAAGGCGTGTCCCAAGGTGATGAATGCCCCGGGTGGCCTCCATGTCAGCTCTCAGGCTGTGAGGCCGAGGCCCCATGACGTGTCCCTGGGAGCCCAGATGAAGGTAGCAGTTCAGATTCTGAGAGAAATCCCTCTTGAGGCTTTATTTTTTTTCAGAACACATGCCTTTTCCTTTCATCACTAGTCATGTGGTTGCCTTTTTCAGTTATATTTGAGGTTACCTAATAGAAAGGGGTGCCAGGCCGGCCATTGTTGTCAAGCCCTGGGCAGACCCTCACAGCCTAGAGAAAACTCCGCCTGGCCCAGGCACCACAGCTTGCCTCCAAGCTGTAGAAGAAAGGCCATAATAGGTGTCCGAGGGAGCGTCTGGGGATTAAAGATGCTTTGAAAGGACCATATTTCAATTGTACTTCCTGGGTAACTCTTAATTAAGGGAAAAATCCTTTTTCTTTCATCACTGTTTATTGAAAAATCTTAAAGGTTCAGTGCATCATTGGTCCTCAAGCTTTTCTCCAGCCTCGAGAACATCACAAGGTTTCACAGCCCCCTCTCCCCACCCGTGATAGCCGGTTCAAGTCTGCCGTTTGAAAAAGTCATAATGATAAAGGCTTCAAGGGTTTATCAGTGAATTGGAAGCACCCACAAACCTCTGAAAACTAGCACCATATATATTTGTAAAGCAGTGTATTTCGTCAGCAGACACTGATTTGTGCTCATACTAATATGAGGGTTCCTTGGTAGCTGTGGGTCACAGCTTAGCACCTTTGCACAGTGTGTTGTCCTTTCTGCTGGGTGCTTTCGGGGGTTGGGAGATAAATCCTTAACAATGTTGTCCTGCAGCATGCTCTGCTTTTTTAGTAGCCGACTGGCAATCAGGCAAATGGAAAGGAGGGGTAGTAGGGAATATCACATAAAGGGTACTTGCAGTCCTTTGTTGGCCTGATCTGTCATGCCCCAGACTTTCCAGCCCAAGCCAGTTAGGCAGTAGGTGGGCCTATCCTTCTCTTTTAAAATTCCAAGACTCCTTCCATGTTCCTAAATGTATGTCTTTCTGGATTTGTCTCTCCATAGTGGTTATAGCCAAGAGGTGGTATGTTACACATTAGGAAACATTCCTCAGATGCCCTCTGCGCCAAGACTTGTCCGAGCTGGGGTCACATGGGTCACATTGCAGTGGAATAAACCAGAAGGCTGTTCACCCGAGGAAGCGGTCACCTACACCTTGGAAATCCAGGAGGATGAAAACGTAAGCCCTGCAGATTTTATACCCTTGCGTGTGTTCTGTATAAGTCAGTATTGTCATAACAGACAGAACGCCATAAAAGTGCACTAGCTACATAAGTTCAGAACCGAACTCTTTAATTTCTACCACTACCACCGCTGGCCGCAACCTGTCCTTCCCACAGTCTTGCCTATCTCAGGGCATGGCATTCCTGTCCTTGTGTTTGGGGAAGCCAGAAAATCTGGAGTTATCCTTGACCCCATCTATATAATCAGTCAGCAGATCCTTTTAAATCTGTGTCCATATATTAACCTGCAATCTGGCCATTTCTCAGTACCCAAGACTGCTACCCCTTCCTAAGCCACCATTATCCCATCCCTGGATTATTGCGGTGGTCTCTTTACGTATTTTCCCTCCGCTCACCTTTGTTATACTGTAGTCTGTTCTCCACAAGAAGCCGGGGTGATCTGTTAAGTAAACAGATCCGGTCGGTGCCCTCCTCAGAACCCTTCCTACTTCTGGGCCTTCCCCATCCTTCCAGAATAAAAGCTGGAGCCCTTACAATGCCTGCAAGGTCCCATGCTCTTCTGTTTTTCTTTCAGGTCCTTGCTTCTGCCTCTGTAGTCTCACAGGACACGCAGGCATGCCTTGACCTCAGGGCCTTTGCAGTTTCTGCGCCCGACAGCTTCAAGGCCCTTCCACTTCCTTTGACTCGTTTCCCTCATTTCCCTCATGTCTCCTCACATGTGACCTGTGCAGAGCCACCTTCCCGAAAACAGCATTATGCAGTAGAACTTTCCACAATGATGGAAATGGTCTGTAGTTTGTGCTATCCAGTAAAGGTAGCACCTAGTCACATGTGACGATTGAGCACTTGAAGTATGGCTGTGGGCCCACGGAACTGAATTCTGAATTGTACTTCATTTAAATTTAAAGAGCCCCACACGGCTACCTTATTTAACTGGCACAGCCCTAGAGGAGCACCTCACTCGACCCACCGCTCTGTCCTTTATCCAGCTTGATTTTCTTTGTCGTTGTCCTTAACATCCCGCAGCCTGCTTCATATTTATGTATAGGTTTTATTTTTTTTAATCACGGTCTCCACCTGGCATGTAAGTTTCTGGCAGGCAAGGCTTTATCTGTTCTTGGGCAGTGCTGAGCCCGTAGAAGGCAGAAGGAAGCCTGATGCCTCGGAGGTGCTCCGTAATCATTGACGGCTGGCTGGCTGGAGCCGTGCGTGATTGAGAATACTAGTGAATGACTTCTGCACATTGGGCTTTTAGAGGGTTACCTAGCCTCTTAAAGGATCATGCCTTTCCCATCCAGACTGTCCTTTCTCTCTTGGCCAGAAGAGGACACTGTGTGGTCAGAAAGCTCAGCCGCAGTTCGTTATGTAGCACATTGCAGCTACACGGTGAAGAGCCCGGAAGACGTTCTTCTCAGACTAACGTTAAATACATGTTTTTACGGTCCATGCTACTTTGTCACCTGGCCCTCCTTGGTGGTTTAATCCTTTGTTTAAAATGCTTATTGAGGAACTGGGAGAAGTTGGCTCCGGGAGGAGAGCATGTGGTGGCATCTTTTCCAGGGCGGATTTGCATCCTCTCAGGAGGAGAGCACTGTTCTCATGCACGTTCGAGCCTCACAATAAAGTTTGACCGACCCGGGAGAAACTATAATGAGATAAAGTCAGATTTTTACCTGATAGAGCTACAGCACTCTCTACAGCACCAAGGACTCTGACACTCTCTTTCTGCCGTCGCTGCTCGACGTCTGGCTGCTGGTGGTGGTGGAAAGAGGCAATAGAAAAATCCTAAACACAGAGGTATTTAGTAATGCCCAGTTTCCAGTGATACTGATGTTTCTTTCTGGCTTTGCCTTTGCAGGATAACCTTTTCCACCCGAAATACACTGGAGAGGACTTAACCTGTACTGTGAAAAATCTCAAAAGAAGCACACAGTATAAATTCAGGGTGAGTCAGTCATTTTGGTACCTGAACTAATTAAAAAAACAGCTGTTTCATGTTGCACCCATTTACCATTTCAAACGGACTCTGTAGGTGAAAAGATTTTTAAGTTTCACCATGCTTCACATTATTAAAGTAACACTTACAG
Organism: Mustela nigripes; assembly: GCF_022355385.1. Classification (NCBI taxonomy): domain Eukaryota; kingdom Metazoa; phylum Chordata; class Mammalia; order Carnivora; family Mustelidae; genus Mustela; species Mustela nigripes. The sequence continues at coordinate 123,564,605 of NC_081558.1, read as the reverse complement.
AAGGCACACTGTACTTTAAATTTGAAAGCCGGGTTTTGAGAGGGGAACCTGTTGTCACATGCTGGAACAGACTGCATCACAGGGTGGCCGGGTGCCAGCGGCTGAGGGCACCCGAGCTGAACGCTCAGCGCACCTCTCACCCACACGTCCCCCCTTGCCCTCACGTGTTTCTCCTTTTAATTCGATTTCCCGTTCACCCTCCCTCTGCCTCTGCTCTTCTGCCCATTTCTTTTTTCTCCAGCTGTTTTTATGTTTCTTTTCCGTGCCCACTCTGTCCCTACTTAGGCATTGCCTTGGTCATCAGCCAGCACTATTAATGTCACCAGAGGACTCCGCACTGTAAGGAAAAGTGGAGCTCCCAGCCGCAGCCGTTAGAGCGAGCAGAGTGGTGGGCGGCGTTCTCGGTCACAGGGCTGTTTACCAATCTAGGGCCAAGTGCTGCAGGGTCTGCTAGGGCTGTGTCCTTTTTGGAGGGAGAAGTTCATCTTCTGAGTCTTCCCTTCCTTTTCCAGTTCTGGGGACCAAATGGTGTTTGACATGTAGTAGTCATTCAGTAAGTAGCTGTCAGATTATCCAGTGAAGTGTGGGACGGTTCGAGGAAAATGACAGTTTCTGATTTTTACCAAAATGCTCGTTATTTGGGGCCGGCTCTGAGAACATAGGGCTACTGCTAGCATTTCTCCACAAGGTGGCATTGCCCTCCTCTTAAGTAAATAAAGGCAGTTTTACCTGTTTTCCACGCCTCCTACTTTCCTTCCACAAAACAGTAAGAGCCAGGAAGTAACATACTGGTTTTGTTTTATGTCTTCTTGAAAGGGTAAAAATTTTAGTCTTTCGCTAAACCCACCTTTACTGTTTTAATTGTTCATAGCTAACTCTACAGGAAATAAGTACCTCGTAAAGGAAACACTTATAAATCGTTTGAGATTGTGAGAGAGGAAATGTATGTGTGTGTGTGCCTGTCTGTGTGAATTTACAGATGCCTTGATCTTGCCATGTTAAAAAGTGCCCATTTCAGGGTTCCTGAGCGGCTCAGTCAGTGAAGTGTCTGCCTTTGGCTCAGGTCATGATTCCAGGGTCCTGGGATGGAGCCCCACATCAGGCTCCCTGCTCAGCGGGGGTCAGCTGGTCCCTCTCCCTCTCTCTGTACATTCTCTCACACATGCTCTCTCAAATAAATAAATATTTTTTGTTAAAAATGCCCATTTCTTTAAAACCTGATATCTAAAGCACATTAATATTTCTTTTTGGTTGTATTATAGCTGACTGCTTCTAATGTGGAAGGGAAAAGTTGTCCAAGCGAAGTTCTGGTGTGTACGACAAGTCCTGACAGGCCTGGGCCTCCCACAAGACCCCTCATTAAAGGACCAGTTACATCTCATGGCTTTAGTGTCAAGTGGGGTATGTTTTGCTACTGTTCCTATTGCTTATTTTTGACAGATTTTTAGAAACTGATTAACTTCAGTAGTGACAAAGCAAAATACGAAATAAAAGGTGTTATTTGTGGGAGTTTTACAGATTTGGAATGTATGTATGAAAAACATCCAGAGAATTCCACCAACTGGTAAAATGGACAGTTTTAAGAGCATTTTACTTCCTTTATGGTTTTTCCTCTATTTTTCCTCCTATACTTTTAATATATTACTGATCTGAATGTAGTCATCTCTGAAAATATATTCATTCTTCAACAGCTTGCCATTACCAAATGGTAGTGATAGTTAATATAAAAAATTGATTTATAAAGTTAATATTGAAAGTAAAGTTCAGACTTCAGGTATGTCATCATAAGAAACTTTGATGTACAGAATGTTCAAGTGAAGAAGAACTAGGAAAACTTTAGTTTTTATAGTTGTTTGTATGTAACCAGAAGTTCTGAACTTCAAGAATTTTTCACTTGAGGTTATTTTGTGGTGCTTGGAGGGTATCAAGCAAAAGGATGTTGTGGTTCACCTCTGCAGCATGGATTATTTCAATGACATGAAGGCTGTTAGAGGAGTGCCTGGGTGGCACAGCTGGTTAAGCATCCCAGTCTCGATTTCTGCTCAGGTTGTGATCTCAGGGTTGTGAGATTGAGCCCAACATTGGGACCCGGGCTCAGAGTGGAGTTGGCTGAGTTTCTTTCTCCCTCTCCCTCTGCCCCTCCCCAACACGCACTTGTGCATGTGCTGGCTTGCTCTCTCTCAATAAATAAAACTTAAAAAAAGAATTGAATGCCATTAGAAGAAACACTTGCAATTATATGTAAAACTACTATGACATATGTAATTGTCACTAATGTGTCATAATAGCTACCCGAAAGGCAAAAAATAAAAGGAGAAATTTAAAATAAGAGTTTACCTGGCAGCCAAGTAATGTAAAGGGAATTTGAAATATTAAACTCTTGGGGCACCCAACTGGCTCAGTGGAAAGAGCATACAACTCTTGATTTCGGAGTTGTGAGTTCGAGCCCCAGGTTAGGTGCAGAGATTACTTAAAATTTTTTTTAATAAAATATTATTCAACTGTTATTGGAGGATCAACCATCGAGACATAAAACTGTATCAGGTCACCTAAAAATTTTGAGGCAGAATTATTAGGATACCTGTTTCCTTGAAAGATAGATATGATAAAGAAACTGTAAAAATTTAGGTGTGGTTTTTGCCAGATTGTAAAGCTTTTTTCTCAGAGAAGTCTAGAAAGTTCCATAAATACTAAATATTTACTTTCATTAGCCATATGCTAAAATATTTAACATCATTGGGGCACCTGGGTGGCTCAGTAGGTTAAAGCCTCTGCCTTCGGCTCAGGTCATGATTCCAGGGTCCTGGGATCAAGCCTCACATTGGACTCTTCAGCTCAGCGGGAAGCCTGCTTCCTCCTCCCTCTCTCTGCCTGCCTCTCCACCTACTCGTAATCTCTCTCTGTCAAATAAATAAACAAAATCTTAAAAAAAAAAATTAACTTCACTACTATTGTTTTAAGTATCTTCTTCATGAAATTTGTATACAGTAATGGAAATGCCAAGTGAAATAAGGGAAGAAAAGTTCCTGAATCAATACCCAAATACAGAAGTACAGACTGAGAGTAGAGTAAATTCTGCATAGTCTTGCAAAATTATAATGCAAGGTATTTTTCTGCTCAGAAAAGAAAACTCTTGCAGGCCCAGAGTTAGTGGAGTAAATACCCGACATCCATAGGGCTCTGGTAATACGCCAGCACCCCTTCCTCAAACCACCTCTTTGGTGCACGTTCTCATGGATCCACAACTTTGGCTGCATATCAGGTTCACTTGGGACCTGCAGTATGCTTAATAGCAAACTGTGATGGAACAGATCATTACATTCTCATGTTCTGTTTGTCTTGTCAGTGAATTTGTGCACTTCTCTTTCCTTTCTTCTCCATCTCAAAAGAATCTGGTTGCTGGTAACTTAAAGTACAGAATGAAATAATGATAAAGGAAATATATATTTCACTTCACATAGAAATTATTAAATATTAAAAAATTCTCAAGTAGAGTTGACTTAACTCTTAGAAAAATCAATTCATATTTTGAATTTTGCTCATGTTTCACTAAATTAACTCTGATATTTCTAGCTCTAGAACTTTGAATAATCTGAGCACATTCTGGGTTTCTTGATGTTTTCGCTGCTTTTGTTTTTCAAGAACAATACAGTAATGGTTTTACTTTTTGTTTAAATCCAGAATTAAGGCAGTATGATGTTACATGAATGTCTGTGTTCTAATGTTATTTGCTGATAAAAGTCAATGCCTTCGTAACTAATAAGGCCGTTGCTTACTTTCCAGATCCTCCAAAGGACAACGGTGGTTCAGAAATACTCAAGTACTTGCTGGAGATTACTGATGGAAATTCTGAAGGTGAAGTGTTGGGAAATCGTTTTACTCAAATCCAGTAGCAGCCCCTATTATCCGATATGATAGACAGCTTTGTAGTCGCAGTAGGCATAGTGAGCAGCCATTCATTCTACTGATATTTATGAGAAATAAAGCTGAATCACTTACTTAGAGTTTTCTCTTTTACACACAGCATCAGGGATGAGAGTGTGCTTAAAAGGTACATTTTTATCATGTTTTTAAATTTTCCATGCCATTTCTTTAAACCAGTGGTCCTAATTAATAGAATAATTACATTTTTGTCCCCTCTCTTAGCACACTTTCTCTGGAAATTCTTATAAGCAGAAGAGTGTCAGAAGCAGTCACCAGGAAGGATGGGGTGGAGACAGCAGACAAGTTCAATAATCTACAAATCCCCACGTACAGTGAGAGCAAACAAAAGATAGTATTCCCGTGAGCTTGTGATAGTGTCACACTTTTATATCAAGTTTAGCAAATGTCTTTCTGTCTGTGGGACATCTGAGTCAAATTATTCATCACCTGTCATACTGTGTGGATTAAAGCAGTACCATGTTAAAGATCGAATTCCTTCAATAATGCCTTTTAAAAAATTCTTCGATTTTTTTTTAATAAAATTCATTAGGCTTTAATAGAAAAAAGCATAGTTATCAGAACTCTAAAAATGACATATCTCACCACTCTGATAATCCCTTTAACCACTCATTAAAAAAAAAAAAAAAAAAGTGATTTATGGCATACGGCAAAAAGAAAGAGCAGTAGCACTGACTTTTACAAACAGGCGGCACAGGTGTGTGCCTGTCTTCTGTTCTGTACCTCAGCAGCCACCTGGAGTACTTTGGTTTTCATGTCAGTCTGCTTCTCTTTTAAGCTAAAAACATGAGAATGCTTTGAGATGGGCACAGCTGTTTTAATAGACATAAAATCATATTCTGGGCTAAAAATTTGTATGAGATTTTTACATTAGAAAACCTCCTCCCTAGGAGAGAAGTCAGGTGTATCCAGTGACTCCTTGTGAAAAATCTAAGTATATTTTGAGCTTTCGTGCCTCTCTTGGCCATTGTTATCCAATCAAAAGTAGACACCATTCTGTCCTTAAAGTTTTGCCAGCACATAAAGTGGGCTCTTTTCTGTTGTCCCTGTTCTCATTTGCCCCTACACAGGTTTTTAACCAGTAGTGTCAGAATAATGCTTTATAATGCCCCCCGTCCTTGGCCCTGGTTCCTGTGCCTTCCTGGTAAATCCATCCTACTAAGGAGCTTGGGGAGGGTTTGGGAGGCAAAGCAGCCCCCGACCCTTTCTCCCTGGTGGTATTAGCTTCCGCAGGCACCAGATCTCTCCTGGGACCCTGCTTGCTTGCTTTAACCGCCAGAAGTGGTCATAGGACTCAGTCACACCGAGTGCTTCATCTTCATTTGTCAGCCTCCCAGCCATTTCTGTCTTTTAAATGAGTTCCATGAAGAGAGCAGGCTTTGCCCCAAAGGACTCCGTCTCTAACAGGAGGATTTCACTTACTGTGACCTCCCTGTAGATGACAGCACGAGAGACTCTGTAGCATATCCCAGGCTGCCCAGCAGCCTTCCCCATACCCGCTGAGCCTCCTTCCCTGATGACGGGCTCACTGCACCCTGGACCTTGCCCTCTGTTACTGCTTGTTGCCCACCCCCTCCCCATGCCCACTACAGATTCTATGTGGTTTCTAGCATCCAAACCTCATAGTCAGCGAATGTAATAATGCTGGATTGAATAGTCTAGCCTGCAGTACTAAGTATTAAAAATGACTCTGTGTGAATTTTAAATGTTTAACTTTGTGAAGGAAATGGTAAGAGGACCCTTGGCTATTTAAAAAAAAAAAAAAAAAGTAAAGAAAGAATAGGAGGTGCTGGTTTCTCATGGCAACCACTTGGAAATGTTCCTCAGCTGTAATGGTTGATCCGATGACATTTTCCGGAAGGCATAAACTCACACCTGAGTCTTGTCTTACAGCGAGTCAGTGGGAGGTGGCGTACAGCGGATCAGCAACAGAATACACTTTCACCCACTTGAAACCAGGCACTTTGTACAAACTTCGAGCATGCTGCATCAGCACCGGTGGACACAGTCAGGTGGGTTTTGTTTTGGTGTAAAAGTAAACTTCTTGGGGCAAGTTCAGGCAACCAGTCCGTAACATCCAAATAAAATTATTTAAAATGTGTTTGAAAACTTGAGTTTTTTAAATTGTGCTTTAGAGGACAAAAAAGCTAGGCCCTGATGATAGTCAGCTGAATCGTGGTGTTGTCAGGTACATTGGTCACTTAGTTATTTCTTAGAAGACTCTGGCATGATCACGTGTGACAGCTAAAAATTGAATGTTGCCTGACATTCATATTAGCTCAGTCAGAGGATCCTCGTTATTGCAGTGATACCAAGAACGTAGAATTTAGAGTCAAAAAGATAACGACCTCTTGTTCAGCTCTGCTGTTACCACATCTGGCAATTTTGTGAGGATGAGATACACTTTCCTCAAGGTGCTTTACTGCCATCTGCTGGAAAATTATTACAAAAACTGTAAATTTGTGATGGCAGAGCTGAATGACACCTTTGCAGTTGTGCAGTGCACAACTTACACAGCTGTAGGCAGCAGCATATTCTTTATTGTCTGCTCTTAATTTGACCTTAGACCAGCCAGTTAACATGTCAGGAGCCTTGGTGTCAGCCACAACGTGTTCTCGTACACTCAAAATAACCTCATAAATACACAGGGCATGCCCTAGAGATCAGATGGTTGTTGTCTAAATGGCTTTAACTTACATTCAGAAAGTGCATGAAAGGCAAGATCGTCAAAAGCCATTTTCCTTGTAAGAATCTTTAACACTATGGTTTGAAAGTGGTCCTGAGAGAGAGACTGAGAGATGGTGGCTTAGGACCCTCTGCTGGGTTTATTTTTCACAAGAACACTTGCCGTTAAGGCACCTAGCTTTGCAGTCAGTGGTCAGCATACCTCCAGGTTGTCTTGAGTTTATTTTCTCCCTGCCTCCCCGTCCCCTGTAAGGATAGCGTATTGGGATGTCTCGACTATCCATATAGAGAGACTGTTTGGAAAGGGGGTCCAGTGAGACCGTTCTCCAGTGCCAGAGCTCTCTGGAATGCTTCTCGGGGTTACCCACACCAAAGCCAGACTGTCAGCCGGTGTGTGAGGGACAGTGCTGCCTGAAAATATGGAGTCTGTCTCCTCTGTAACACTTCTCAGGAAGAAGTTCTGTTGAGGAGTTCTGTGTGTTCCTCCCCCACCTTGTTTTCTCCAGACTCGGGATCAGACTGTCATCTTTCACATCACCAGCCTTACCCAAACAGATCCTACAAGAAGAAGGCCTACTTATTTTAGCATTAACAGAACCTGCTGGCTAATGTCAGACTCAGTTGATTAATAGTGAATTTATTTGCTTTCCTGCTCTATGTGGATGGTTTGCCATTTATGGCACATTTAAAAATTTCATCCAGCTGTTGTTTTGTGTTTTCTCTCCTCATGAAGGCTCTCTCTAATTTGGGTAATTTAAGGGAAAGTAATTGTGTGCTTAGAATAGACAACCCCTATCTGTGAATCTGACTTCAGAAATAATCATTTTTACCAGTGCCATATGCAGTCAGTATATGGTCACACTTCGCATACACATGAGAGGGGGTGTGGTTGCATGAAAATTATGTCTACACAAGTAGGACATGGCATCAGAAATCTGAGCTCAGGCTTTAGCAAAATCAAAGAGTAGGATACAGCCAAAGTCGAACCATAGCACAGGAAAAAAATGGGATGAAGTGTAGGAGAACACAGCCAGCCCACCCATGTTGATACTCGCCACTCTGTGGCTCCTGCAACCTTTGTTTCACAGCCAGCCACTCATGCTGGACACTCACATCCAAGAATTTGGTTTCCTCCACCTCCTGTCCTCCCCCTTTCCCTTCTCTTCGTTATGGTGATCCACTGCCTTGTCTGAGTTTTGGTTTCTTTTAACTTTTCTATTTGCTTTACCCATCCCCCTTACAAAACTCCAAATCCAGTTTTGCACATCTGTAGCTCTTCTTAAATGGAGGGGCGGGAGAAGGATGGGAATTCTTGTCCTCAACATACTTTAATAATGTTTTGAATTATTTCCTAACTTTTTCAAGTCTTATGTATTAATTTATTTCCTCAATTGGAATAAAGATTTTATTTTTTTATTTGACAGAGAGAGATCACAAGTAGGCAGAGAGGCAGGCAGAGAGAGAGAGAGAGAGGGAAGCAGGCTCCCCGCTGAGCAGAGAGCCCGATGCGGGACTCGATCCCAGGACCCTGAGATCATGACCTGAGCCGAAGGCAATGGCTTAACCAACTGAGCCACCCAGCCGCCCTGGAATAAAGATATTTTTGAGAAAAAAAAATTATGTGTTACACATTCAGTATGTAACCCCCTGTTGGCAGCATGTTTGGTTGGAGGGTAGAATTTGCCTGGTATGTAGCAGTCTTGTGAATTCACAGGAGCTGATAGATGGTTCTCTCCGCTTTTTCTCCTGCAGTGTTCTGAAAGTCTCCCTGCTCGCACACTAAGCATTGCACCAGGTCAGTGTCGACCACCGAGGGTCTTGGGTCGACCAAAGCACAAAGAAGTCCACTTAGAGTGGGGTGAGTGAATACAACTTGACATTGACATTAACAACTGGGACAACTGGAGATTGAAGCTAAGATTTAATGCTTTGTTACTAAGTCATCAGTCTTCTGAAAACCATCATGGTTTTGGCTCAGAATGTCCATTTTCTGTTGAACTTGTATTGGCCTGGGTTTGTGTTCTCTGCACTGTCACTTCTCCTCCTGTGCCCAACAGTGCCCCCCATGCTGGGTGGGCATCTCTGACCTTCAGGGGGCACTTTCCTAGATCTTGCAGAGCAGCCAGTCTTGTTCAGGAATTTTTCAACTTCATTTTGCAACTTCATTCACAAGCATGAATTGATTGTGATCAATTTAGAGATAAAAGCGAGAGGTGCTTCATATAGTGACGTCTCATCCTTTTGTCCAGTGGGTCCTGGTGTTCTGCAGTATTGATTCAAGTTGTATGAGCATTTCCTGTGGTAGCAGCAGTTGACAGCATGTAAAATTGCAGATACAAACCTGCAAACTCTGACTGTTTTTCCCCACCACCTATGTCTACCACATTAAAAAAATACTGCGCCAACTTGGGGTCATTGACCTTGATTTAATGAGACCTTTGGTTTTAAATTAAATAGAAGATTTTCTTCTTCTGTAGCTTCCTTTCCTTAGATTATAAAGACATTTGCCTGATGGTTCTGTTGTTTTCAAACTATTTTTTTAATGTAAGTAAATGTACTCAAACGTTCTTGCTTTGGAAACTACAGATAGTATCATTCAGAAACTCCTCCGTATCTCTTTTCTTTTGGGGTGGGCGGTGGGGAGTGCTCTTCTGTGAGCGGGATACTGAGGACCAGCTACCCCACATAATGTTTTGCAAACCTGGTGGGAAACCAGGTATGATGTGGTCAGCTGGAAGCACAAGAATATTCTAAGATGAAATTCATTCTCCATTCCCAGACGTTCCTGCCTCCGAAAGTGGCTGTGAGGTCTCAGAGTACAGCGTGGAGATGACAGAGCCTGAGGATGTAGCTTCGGAGGTGTACCATGGGCCAGAGCTCGAGTGCACTGTCGGCAACCTGCTCCCCGGCACTGTGTATCGTTTCCGGGTCAGGGCTCTGAATGACGGAGGGGTGAGTACACGCCTGTATGCCACAATCCAGATATAAGGTTCTAACTTCCGTATCCACCCTCCTGAAATTCCTCAGCGGCATGTAGCCAACCTTGATGACCATTAAGGTCTGAAGTACATTGATTGTTGTGATTGCCTATTGACCCAGTACTGAAAATTTTGTTTTATCCTTGTATCATTCTATTTTTTTTTTCTAAGATTTTATTTATTTATTTGAGAGAGAAAGAAAAACCATGCAAGGAAGGGGGAGATGGGGGCAGAGGGAGAAGCAGACTCCTGCTGAGCAGGAAGCTCAATGCAGGGCTTCATCCCAGGACCCCGGGACCATGACCTGAGTCCAAGGCAGATGCTTAACCACCCAAGCCACCCAGGTGCCCCTCATATCATTCTATTAAGGAAGAGTTCAAGGTTAATAAGAACATCACCCTTTAGATGTTTTTGGTGTTTTTTTTTTTTAATAATTTCCTACTTGCTTATTGACTGTATTAATCAGTTCTGAGAAATTAGGATTACATAATCACTCCTTTACCATATTGTCTAAATGACCCAGCAGTATCTTAGGTTAGTTCTCAGAACTGGAGTGGGATAGAAGGTAGGGAGGCCAGCTTCTCATTTTTGCTTTGTTTCAAGGGTAGACTGGAAAACTCTTCTCGGCCCTGCCTTCTGCTCCTCTGGGAGGTGTCAAGGTAGCCTGTCAGAGACTGAGTCAGTCTCTGTATTACACCTATATTTTAATTGCAGAATGATGTGGGTTGAGGGGAGATTGACGATAAGAACAAGGTAACCAGATAGTGTCAGGCTTTGTGGCTCAGACTGCTGCTACAGAACCCCCCCAGGTGTACTCACAAGTCACACGGTCAAGTCCATACAGATAAATAGATGGAATTAATTGATGGAATTTTTAAAAATAAGGAAGCACTGCCAACAGCGGCATGAAGTTGGCAGTGACTTTTTCTCATTGTAGGTTGTCCTGCTCGAGTCTGACAGAGGGGAACGTGTTGGTCTCTAGGCCATTTTCCGCTAGCCATGCTCACAGTGAAAACATTTGTTCTAAAGTAGGACTACAAGCCTTTACCAGGAGCTGGATTCCTTCTAAATTCCCAGTTGGGAAGGAATTTTAGACACAGCACAACTATTGAAATTAAAAAAAAAAAAAAAAAAAGACCAGCGTAATACTAACCAATAAAAGTGTTTTGATGAGAAGATGCACCTGAATATTATAATATGATTAAAAAGAGCATGAAAGGTGATGACCACAGATGCTGCGGAAATAATCATATTGTTGTTTTTGCTCATTTTCCCGTCCGCTGTTCAGGGCATCTCCGTCATAACAAAGATAAATGTGTAGCTCTGGGGCTCTGAGTTTTACTTTCTGTCTCCTTTCACTAATTTATCATCTAAAAAAAATTGTCCTCAGCCTCAGTTTAATCCTGTTCTATTGAAAGCTAACCACATACGTGACTATAGCCCGCTTCTGAGGTCTGCTCCAGAAAGCCTCTCTCCCATCCACCAGCCCCCCAGAGTATTTGCAGATTATCTTGGAAAATTTGACTGGTTTTTTGGTTGTTGGGTTTTCGGGGGGGGGGGGTTAATCTTTTTTTTACGATTTTGGAAAAGCATTGTCATACACCTCATTAGCCTAGAAATTATTTTATTTTGTTCTTTGCCCCAGCTATTTCTGGTATCACAAATTCCACTATTAAATTGGGTGACTCTGGCTCTCTCGAAATAATGGCGGTTGGCTCTAAGTAGTGTGATCACTGAAGGCCTTTTAAAGAACAGAGGAGTGTAGTATAAACCTTCAAATAGTTGAAATGGTGGGGTGATGCTGAGAACGTTAACAGGAGCTTTCATTTTAAAATGGAAAACACCAGTAACTAGAAGAAAGAGTCAGAATTTGATAACCAGTTTCAAGTAGGTTTTTGTGTGTTGAAAATTAAACTGTGGTGTACATCTGACCTCGTTTCCTTTGATACCCTATGAGGAGTGCTAAAACAGAACGTCGTCTTGTGTCAAAATCAGCATGTTTTTGTTTCTGATGTCAGTAAAGGAAAAATGGTAAACCAACCTTGTGATCATTGAATAAAAAGACTATACATACATAATAGACATTCACCACTCAGGGATTGAATTTAGGAAAAAACCTTATACGCATCCAACTGAGAGTGAAAACCGTTAGGTAATAATTCTTTAATCAGTTGTACTGTGAATGCTGTTAACCTAGATTTCATACGCGCGCACACACACACACACACAACACGTGTGCATACAACATGCACATGGGCCTATGTGTATTCTCTTTCAGTATGGACCCTATTCCGATGTCTCAGAGATTACCACTGCTGCCGGGCCCCCTGGACAGTGCAAAGCACCTTGTATTTCTTTTACACCTGAGGGATGCGTCCTTGTGAGTTGGGAGGTAAGTCAGGCGCACATTCTGCATCGACTTCTATTTCTTCTGTTTTATGTGCCCCCAAATGCAAGTTACAAGGAGCCTACAGAGCTAAAATTCACACATAACACATTAATCTCCCTTGGCGTTTGCTGATACTTAGGGTCATCCACATTTTATCACTTGTCAGAACGGAGAGGAAATTGAGTATCTCTTTCATGTCTTTCTTTTGTATTTGAAGTATCCAGGGGCACATTGCTTTTTTCCCAGTTCAGTTAGTTGAACACAAGCATCATAGGCTTTTCTTCTCAGTGAAATTAACTACTTGAGTTTCTGCTTTCTAGAGTCCTGAGAGCTCTGGTGCCGACATTTCGGAGTACAGGTTGGAATGGGGAGAAGATGAAGAATCCTTAGAACTCATTTATCATGGGACAGACACCGGCTTTGAGATAAGGGATCTGTTGCCTGCTGCACAATATTGCTGTAGACTACAGGTAGGTGGACATTACTTAATGTCACTCCTAGGCCCTGGTGTCCCATGAGACATTCCGGGGAACTTACTCAAAGGCCTGTGATTGAAGCTGTCAAGAGGGATGATATGGAAAAGAGTCCTTTTAAGTAAAAATAAATGTAATTGTCTTGGTGCCTTATAATTAATTTCTGCTTCTCTAGGAGGTCCTGCAGCATAAGATCAAAAAGTGATTCCACACCATTCTTATTTCTCCCCATGCTGATGTCTTGCTTGTGAATTCACTGACTCAATGACCGAGTCCAAGGCAGAGGTGTTAGGGCTCCTTGGGGAAGGTTCCTTCTAATTCTCCCAAGATGGTCACTTCAGCGGGAGAGACACTTAAAACTGGCAAAAGACAGAAGATGTCTCTGCTGGTGACCAAACATTAGGGTGATTTGGACTGTTCTGCATTAGATTACAGGATCCACTTCCTACTTCTCAGGGACCATTAACAAAGCTGGTTAGCTGGAAGCTTTGACTTGGGAGTCCAAAGAGAGTAACATCAAGAACAGTTGGCTCCTAGCCTAACCCCTAAAAGTGACAGCAGTCATGAGTTTACTTTTACTTCATTGACTCGGATAAGTTATTTTTACCCACTCTGTAAAGCCTCATTGTCCTAAGAAAATAGGGTTCTTTGTCCATTTCTTTCCATTTGTTTAGTAACTTTTTTTTTTTGAGCATGACTTTGTTCCAGGATCAAAGGATGATCAAGATAATCAAGAGGAGAGGTACAAAGATTAGTCAGATGTGGTTCTTGACCTTGGAGAAGTCTGTCTTCACACATGCATGGACTTAAATAGATGAAGAACCAAAGATGCCCGATTTAGGTTTCCACCTGATCTAAGTGATGAAACAAATTGCTTATTACAAGTCCATCAACATACCAGTGTCTCTGACCCCTTTGGAGAAAATATTCCCTACATAAATTAATTTTTCAGATCAACTGAGACTTCTCTGTTGAATTCTGGTCTACCTTATCATAAACATTCTGATTAAACTCTTTTGTTATGCACCTTCCTTCCTTCTTGAATGGAGCACCTGGGACATAATTAACTCTTTGTCAATGAGTCAGGGTCACAGCACATTATTTGATCTTTATAATAGCAATGCTGAGTCACTGGGAAAAGGTTACAAAATATGTGCTACACTCCTGTTTTTGGAACAAGGCAGGATATAAATAAAGAACTGTCTGCCACCACAGGAAAGAGCTTCACTATCCTTTTTGAGTTTAAAATTTTACCAAAAAGAGAGTTGAAGTATTGTCCTGAAGTAGGACGATGTGACAAATATTACGTAGAGTTTCAAAAGTGATTTGTTAGGAAATGAATGCTGTGAACATCTTTGAAATTAACAGTAATACGTAAGTGTTATTGGGGCACCTGGGGGGCTCAGTCAGTTAAGCCTTTGCCTTCAGCTCAGATCATGATCCCGGGGTCCTGGGACCGCGCCTTGCATCGGGCTCCCTGCTCAGCAGGGAATCTGCTTCTCCCTCTCCCTTTGCCCCTCCCCCAACTCATGCCCGCTCACTAGCTCTCTCTTACTCACTCTGTCAAATAAATAAAGTTTTAAAAAATAAAACATTGAAATAAGTGTTACAGCTTTTGTTTTGAAGAGCTCAAACTACTTTCATTTAGTTTTGTAATATGTCCTCATAAACTCTTACGAATTAAATGAGAACTGGATTTTAGAGTACATTCACTTTTGTGAGGAGTCTGCTAAATGTTTTTCTCTCTATAAGGAAAAAAAATACACGTTTAATGACATTCATTGATACATACTCTGTATTCGGTACTGTTCTAGTTGCTGGGGATATAGCAGTGAGCGGAAACGGACAACTTCGCCCTTAGGGAGCTTACCTTCTCATCAGGGAGTAATTAAATATATCCTGTGGTGGTGATAGATGATGTGATGAAAAATAAAGCAAAGGAGGGAAATAGGAAATGAAGAGGATCACAGTGGGTGGAAGGCGGGTAGGATGATGGCAAATTTAAATACAGTGTTCAGAGAGGCCTCACCAAAAGGCAGCCCTTGAGGGAAAGCCTGCCAGTGTCTAGGGAAAAAGATTCCTGGACAGAAGGGCAGCAAAGCTGAAAGGCCCTGAGGCAGGAGCAGACTTGGTATCCTGTGAAACAGCAAGGAAGCCAGTATTCCTGGGGCAGAGCAAGTGAGGGGGAGACTAGTGGGTGATGAAGTCAGAGTGGCAGTGGGTTTTAAGGTGAGGCTGGTGAGCAGATCAGATAGGGTCTTGCAGGCTTTGGGAAGACTTTGAAGTATATTCTGAATATGGTGGGAGGCCGTGGAAGGGATATGAGCAGTATCACTGTGCTTGCTGTGAATAGAGTATCAGGCAAGGGCTGACTCCCATATACCAAGTAGGAGGTCATTACAGGAGCCAGAGGAGAGAGAGCTGAAGGTGTTGGACCAGGCTTTGGTGCAGGATGTGCTCGGGGCCTGGATTGGGGGATGAGAGGAGGAAAGATGTCCAGTGATGTCTCTGGGATATGACTTGAACAACCTGAGGGACGAGAGGGACTACAGCAGGTACAGTGCGGATTTTTGGTGAAGAGGGATGGGGTGGAGATGAGAGGACGGTGCGGACGCTTGAGTTCGAGATGCCTCTTTGATGTTCAAGCGGAGATGGCCCAAAGGAAGCTGGATATACTGGGCTGGCATTCACAGCAGTGGTCTGAGCTACACAAGTGAATTCGGGAGTAGGATATAAACAGCATTAGGGTATAATATGGCATTTATCCCTGGGATATGATATAAATGGCATTTACCTCTGGGACAACGTGATACCTTGAGGAGTTAGAGCAGAGATTTTTAAAAAGAAGAAGAAGAGGTGTCCATGGCCTGAGCCCTGGTGGCCTTCAGTGTTGAGAGATCCAGGTGATAAGTAGCATTCAGCAAAGGTGATTGAGAAGCAACAGCAGGTCAATAGAAACGAGAGTATGGCCCTGGAGACCATTGAATAAGTATTTGATAGAGCAGTGAGTAATGAAGGTCTCAGCTCTTGCGCTCAGGTAAAATCAGAAAGGCCTGAGAATTGACTTCACGTAGCCATTTATCATTCACATGGAAAACTGTGGAAGAATACTGGCCATTTACTGTCTACCCCAGGCGGTTACTGGGGAGTTGTCACAGGGAAGCATATAACCTGAAGTGGGCTGTGCAAACACAAAGTGTTATTTAAATTATTTTTCATAAAAGGTGATGATGGTGATATTATCTTCTGCTTTATTAACAGAGAAGTTGCCATTGGCATTTGTGGGGAAAGTGGGTTGTGAAAAGGGAACATTTTCTGAGATTCAGCTCTACCCAGGTTTCTAGAAGTAAATTGTGTGCAGCACCTAACATGAAGGCATTAGAATTTACATTGGGATAACGTGGACTTTGCTTGCCCTTGTCTTTATAGGCTGTCAATCAAGCTGGAGCAGGACCATATAGTGAGCTTGTCCTCTGCCAGACACCCGCGTCTGCCCCTGACCCTGTCTCCACTCTCTGTGTCCTGGAAGAGGAGACCCTCAATGCCTACCCTGATTCACCTTTTGTGTGCCTTGTACTGAACTGGGAAGAGCCGTGCAATAATGGATCTGAAATCCTTGCTTACAATATTGACCTTGGAGACACTAGTATCACCGTGGCCAATACCACCACCCACGTTATAAAAGACCTCCTTCCAGAAACCACCTACCGGTGAGTGCAGGAAAGCAGAGATAAAGTTGCATCAACACATCAGTCCTTGGGGCTCTAGACCCTTCAGGTTCTAAAAGCCAAGCGAGTGAATTCTAATCATTCTTAATTAATGTATTTAAGAGTACCGAATGCAAATACATTTTGAAAACTTGTGTTGCTTTGTGCTTTGAGAGTCAGTTACAAATTTATACAATTCCTAACCCTTGAGGGGGAATTTTACCTGCTGCTTTAAATTAGTTCTTCCCTCTTGGTCTCTTAGTTAGCCACTTTTCTTAAGCCACTTTTCTTCATACTTTTACCTTGGACTCGTGTCCTTCTGTGGACACTGTCTGTCTTCAGCATGTACTTACCCACCTCCCAAGCTGCCCTTCACCATTCTTTTGGTTCCCCCAAAGCAGACACAGTGTTACAAAGCATTAGTGATCTAGCTTGTACTCAGGATTTTTGCAGGGGGGGGGGGGTGCAGAGAAAAAAATTACATTACATGTAACTGAGCAATGCTCAGTTAGCATCTGCATTCTTTCTCTCCCATCCCGGAATTCTTAAAAAGCCAGCAACCTCCTCTTCTCTGCTCACACATCTTCTTCTCCAATGTGGCCTCTTGAAATTTCAAATTATTTAGCTCCGTCTTCAAGTTGCCTTAACTCCTTGAAAACGGACAATGTATAATTAACGTTAGAGTCCAAGAAGCAGCTGTAGTCACTGAGGTGTGCCTTCTCGGAGCATCTCCCTCAGTCAGGTTCCAGACAGTCCTGATTTATGATGGCGTGAAAACAATGCACATTTGGTAGGAACTGGATTCTGATTTTGCATTTCGAGCTGTTCCTGGACTAGCGGTCGTGTGGTCTGACCCTGACTCATGTGGCCAGGCATTGGCCTTGAGCCGCAGCCCCAAGGCCACCATAGGATCAGGAGCATCCGCAACGGTTGTGCTCAACAACCATTCTGTACCCATGCAGCCTTTCTGGTCTTCACTTTCAGACCAGTACTCAATACATCACAGGAGATCGTCAGTACTTGATTACATAAGAGGCTTTGTGATTGAGGATTTTCCCAACTGTAGGCCAACGTAAGTGTTCTGAGCAGGTTTAAATGGGCGAGACCAAGCTTCAGTGTTTAGGTGTATTCAATGCATTTTTGACTTACATAACTAGGGGCGCTTGGGTGGTTCAGTCGGTTAAGCATCTGCCTTCTGCTCAGGTCATGATCCCAGGGTGCTGGGATCGAGCCCCGAGTTAGGCTCCCTGCTCAGCAGGAAGTCTGCTCCCTCTGCCCCTCCCCTTGCTTGTGTTTTCTCTCTCTCTCTTTCTCTCTCTTGCTCTCAAATAAATCTTTAAAAAAAAGAAATTGACTTATATAACTAGATTTATTTTTGCTTTTCAAAAGCAATGACGGATTCGTAAAAATGTCTTTTGGGTATAGTACTACAAACACTGTGTGTTCGTAAAACAATTCTAGACCCTATCCTTGCCCTCAGAGAGAGCTCATAGAACTGAGGGACACTTAAATAGCAATAGTAGGACAGTAGGTTATTGTGACATCACAGGCTGAAAATAAAACTGTGTACAGAATCCTGTTGGTATCTCAGAGAGGAAGCCCCAGGTTCAGAGTGTGATCAGAATGGTTTGAAGTGGGACTTGAGAAAGAAACTAAATAAAGTGGGATATGACTGACTGAGATGAAGAGGCAAGCCAAGGGTATTCTTTCATTTTTAGCCTTTTAGCCATTCTCAAAAAAACCAGTCCTCACTCTTGTTTGCTGACCGCATGCCAAGCTTCTGTTGTGTCTACAGCTCTCTAACCAGGTGCTGAGGAAATCCAGGGATGACTAAATCCACACCTTGCCCTCAGGGAATTTCCCCAGTGATGACGCTCTAAGGAAAACCTCACCATGAGGTGTACCTCTGGGAAAAATGACCAAGGGAATGTCATTCCCCAGCTGTCCAGAATATTGCCTGACCTCATCTCTCTGGTGGAAAACCTTGGAAGAAGCCAAGGGCCTGGTTCAGGGCCTCAGAGAAAGGTTTTGTGTCCATTCTGATGCACACCCGTGTCTACCCCAGAGTGAACTCAGACCCTCAGGTCAGCTCTCTGAATGTTTGGATCAGAAATCATAAAAGATCCCTTTTTTAAAATTTTTTAAATAAAATTCTTGTAGGGCAAAATGTTAGTCCAAGATTTTTGCTTCTTGCAGGTATTGTATCTACCTTGAAGGTGATATAAGTGACTATAAAACTTCAAGGTTTATGGAAGGATCTACTAATGGGGGAATGCTGACTCTTCTTACTCAACGTACAGTCTGATGACTTTGAGAAAGAAATCTAGAGCTCAAAGACTTAAATGAAAGAGCATACAGGAATCTTTGCTTAATAATGAAATAGCATTCACAGTGGAAATTACGAGAAATATCTTCCACAAAAATGATGATTTAAAGACCTGTTCAAAAGTCCCTCTCTGAGGTGCCTGCATGGCTCAGTTGGTTAAGTGTGTGCCTTCGGCTCAGGTGATGATCCTGGGACCTTGGGATTGAGCCCATGTCGGGCTCTCTCCTCAGCAGGAGCCTCCTTTTCTCTCTCTCTCTCTCTCAAATAAATAAATAAATAAATAAATAAAATCTTACCCAAAAAAGTCCTCCTCAAGGTGCCTGGGTGGCTTAGTTGGTTAAGCTCAGGTCATGATCCTAGGGTCTTGGGATCGAGCCCCACATTGTCCTCATTGTCCAGGCAAGGAATCTGTCTCTCCCACTGCCTTTGCTCCTTGCTTGCATTTGCGCACACGCTTTCTCTGTCTCTCTCTCCCCATCAAGTAAATAAGTAAAATCTTTTTTTTTTTTTTTAAAGATTTTATTTATTTGTCATAGAGAGCACAAGCAGGAGGAGCAGTAGGCAGAGGGAGAAACAGGCTCCCTGCTGAGCAGGGATCCTGATGTGAGACTTGATCCCGGGACCCAGGGATCATGACCTGAGCCGAAATACAAAATTGAGTATTTCTAGTAACTAAGGGTATAATTTCAGCCCAATCAACATTTACCTCACCTTTTTCTGTTCCACAAATTGGTTAAAAGATAAGTGAACAGATCATGATGTTCTAGACAAAAGCGTGGAATGAAACATTTTAAGCAAGCTGTGGGGTTTGGAGAAAGCACTTGTTTCTTTTATTTGTTTTTAAACTTCAGCAGTTACACTTTGTTCTCACGCTGAGTTTGTCTTTCTCTGTTTTGCCAAAACAAAAATGTGCACCTCTATAAGCAACCCTCTGACACCGGTGGGGTTTTTAATGGATTTGTTGCTTTTCCGTTGGTGCTTACAAAAACACCCACCAGCTTACTGACACCCTGTAGGGAATTTGGTTGAAATTACAGTGCCTTTTTTTTTTTAAACGTTTTATTTATTTATTTGACAGAGAGAGTGAGAGAGCACAGGCAGGGGGAGCAGCAGAGGGGGAGTGAGAAGCAGACTCCCCACCAAGCAGGGAGCCCGATGTGGGGCTCAATCCCAGGACCCCAGGATCACAACCGGAGCTGAAGACACACATTTATACCCTATGAGCCACCCAAGTGCCCCTACGATGCTATTTTTAAGGGCATTACTTTTGAACTTACCGCTGAGCTTGGAATTGTGCTTGTGTTTTAGCTTGAGAAGAAAATGTTTCTGAAAACAGAGACAGAGCTTTCTTTCGACACACGGTGCCGTAGGCTCTGGGAGCAGAGGGAGAGAAGACTGCCTGGCAGCCTCCCTTCCCAGTGTCCTGGCTTGAGTATCTCCAGTCACAGGGCCATGGTTCCAGCTTCAATTCACCAGGCAGTCCAGTCCACTTGTGAATAACTAATTTTATAGTGTTTCCATTATATTTTGTTAAAACTTCTGATACCTCCAACACCTGTGCAGTAGATACTGGGCCTTCGTTGAGAGCAGTGGTTATCACAGTGTGGGTCCCAGACCAGCAGCATCAGCATCTTCTAGAAACTGGCTGAGATGCAAATTATTAGGCTCTGCTCTATATCTACTAAGTCAGGAACTCTGGGATTAAGGCCTGGCACTCTGCTTTAACCAGCCCTGCAGGAGATTTTGATGCATGTTAACGTTTAAGAAGTTTTGCCTTAAAGCAGTGATTCTTGGGTATTGATGTATGTGAGAATCACCCAGACAGCTTTTGCATCTTACAGGAGTCTGAGCTCCATTCCTGTAGCCTGCGGTTTAGTAGGACCCAGGGGGTCCAGACATCACTGTCGTATAGTGTCCGCTGTCCTCTCTTTAACCATCCTCATTTCCTTCACATCTGTCTTCACTAGCATGGGTTTTCGGTTCACTCCTCCATCCTCTTATTGGGTGAGTTCTGTGTCTTGACGGACTCTTTAATGAGTGGTGCCCAGACCTCCAGGAATGGTCTGGTTGGCTGGCTCAGAGCAGAGCCAGACTGTCACTTTCAAGGTCTCCATATTGAACTGTTGGGAAGGTTGTCTACGATTACTTTTTTTGGCAACCTCATTATGTGTCTGACTCATACCAAGCTACCAAACAACTAAAACTTAAGGTAGATTTGTTCATTACACTCTTTTATGCCCTCTTTGCTAGGTAAAACAGAGATAAAAATAACATCTGTTGAGTCTTTACTCTGTGTCAAAGCCTGTCAAAAAATGAATCATAAATCATTGTAATAAGATGAGATGGGCTGTATTGGGAGACAGATTCTAAGTGAAACAGCTTGACTTCAGTCCTGGGTGCCTCACTTACACTGGCTTTGTGACCTCTGGCAAGCTATTTAAGCTCTCTCTGCCTCAATTTTCTGATCTGTAAAATGGAAACAATACCTTTAGTTACCTAGTAGGGTATGTTTTAGATAGGATTCTGGGTGCCTCATATAGGACCTGACACACAGTAAGTCAGCACTCTGTAAATGATCTTTTGCTAATGTCCAGGGGAGAAATGAGCTGCAAAGTAGGCTGTAACCAGATTATAGGTCTGTGGGAATCTGGTATCATTTCTTAAGCAATGGAGGACTTTGAAGGCTTGGTTTCCTGTCAAAGGCTAGTCTGACTGCCTAGAAACAGAACGCAGCACAGGTACTAAATCCTTTACTCCAATGGCATGATTTCCTCCAGAGATTTCTTGTGTTTTAGCTGGTATTTTTATTTCTTCGGAAGTTACCTGATGATTATTTCCTTCTTTCATATTTTTGTCCTAGATGATTAGACAGCGGGCTGTGGGGAGGGGTGGGGTATAAAAAGTTCATCTTCTGCTCTTAGCCCTCTCCTCCAGCTGTCCCAGTTGCTCCCAACCCTCACACAGGAGACACCCTGAGTACTGGGATGGCTGATTAGGATTGAAAAGTCACCCTCCCCAGCTAAGGAAGTTCATTTTGAAAGTCATTCTTACTTTAACATAGAGAGTGTCAAATTTGAGAGTGTGTATGTGTATAAAGTGTGTTATGGAAAGCTATGATTCTTTTTTTATTATTATTAATTTAAAGATTTATTTATTTGTTTTAGAGAGAAAGAGCAGGGGGAGGAGGAGCAGAGGGAGAGGGAGAGAGAAACTCAAGCAGACCCCACGCTGAGCGCAGAGCCCCAAACGGGGCTTGATCTCACATACAACCTGACTGAAACCAGGAGTCAAACGCTCAACCGACTGAGCCATCCAGGTGCCCCTGGAAGGCTACAAACTTCTGAAGCAGGAATGTTTTCAGCATGTACAACTAGTAGTAGTAGTAGATAATTTTATTAGAAGATTTGTCAGTCAAAAACTATAAAGGCTGTGCTACTTAATTGAATTTTTTTGGTCAGAATTACCCATGTACCACTGGACATTGCAGACTGCTGGCCACTTGAGGTTTCCAAATCAGCCTGCCCAGCACAGAATTTCTCAAGAGTTAGAGATCACTTCCCTTAACTGGAAAGCAAACTTCCATTTCCCTTATACATAATTTGCAGAGCTGACGATTTCAGAAACTGATATAATGCATTAAAAAAGAAGAAGAAGAAAGAAGCTTGGGGATCCAATCTAAATTTCAAGGTTACCATGTTATTTCAGGTAAAGAGAAAACTTGTCAAGTTTGGGTTTGGAATAGACTTTAATTAATCTAATAAAACTTAAAGGTCAGTTTTTTCTTCTTCTTTTTTTTTTTTTTTAAGATTTTATTTATTTATTTGACAGGGAGTGATCACAAGTAGGCAGAGAGGCAGGCAGATGGAGGTGGGGAAGCAGGCTCCCTGCTGAGCAGAGAGCCGGATGTGGGGCTCAATCCCAGGACCCTGAGATCATGACCCAAGCCGACCACAGTGACTCAACCCTCTGAGCCACCCAGTCGCCCCGAAGGTCATTTTTTTCTGAGGTGAATTCTTAGAATGGTTCCTCAGGTCAGTGTTCGTTTTGCTTATTAGTTCTGTGTGAGATCCCACTGGAATTATGAAATTATTTTCACACTGCATTTTTCACTCCCAAACAAACAGCAACCGTCATAGTCCTCGTTCAGCTTTTCCTCAGCCTCCTAGACTCAGAGCATGTCATATTTTTACCAAAATGCAAGAAGACATAGTCTCATTTCTTTTTTTTTTTTTTTTTTTTAAGATTTTATTTTTAACTAATCTCTGCGCCCAATGTGGGACTCTAACTTATAACCCTGAGGTCAAGAGTTGCACTCTCTGCAGACTGAGAGAGCCAGCCAGGCGCCCCATGGCTGCCTCTAATTTTATCAGTTCCTCAGTTGTATTTCAGTTTTGAGTTTTACTTTATCATTAGAACTAAGTGATGTTAGTTCAGTGCATCAGCTACCCAGAAAAATGTTTTTCCATGCATTTTTACTGAAACAAAATGTATTGTGTAAGAATGTAGATAAGTTGAGGTATCTTACTTTGAGGCTGGTTTTTAAATAATGTAAAAAAATTTTTTTGACTGTTCTAGATGCCCGCTTTATTGGCAAAAGGCCATTGTTGATCTGAAAGTGTGATCTGAATTAAAATTACCTCTTGATTGGATTAGAAACTGTGTTTGGTTCAAGTTACACTCTGAGAGTATGGTGTGCCAGAATGGACGAAAGACTTTGAGCCTAAAAAAGACAAAATTCACATCACCTCTGACCTCTGTCTGTCGTGTCAGTTGGCGCACATGCTGGACCTAGCCAGGCCTCGGTTTCTTCATTTGTAAAGTAGAGGAATTCCTACTTCGTGGGCTCCACCTAGAAATTAGGGATACTGTTGTACGTCTCAAACCTAGGCTTCAACACCAAGAAGCAGGCAAACAGAAGAAAGCATCTTGGGTTCTGGGCTCTAGGAATATTTGTCCCTATAATAAGGGGAGGGAATGGCAGTCTGCACAGTAGAAGGACATTAATATAAACCTTGTAGGTGAGGAGATTTGTCATACCATTGAAGAAAGGCTAAAACTTAATGTCTGGCTTAATTCTCTTTTCCTAAGAAGAGAAAAAGGGTAATTCCAACCACCATGATGACGACCTTTTTTTAAAAAGATCTTTCCTCTCCAGTTGAGAAAAATTTCCTCCTGTCCAATCACAGGGGGTGAGGGGAACTCCTGTATTAACACCATAATGCTGTGAGATTTCAAGTTGAGAGGTGAGGCAGAGTTTATTTTAGTCTTTCAAGGTTATATCTACAAGAGACCTGATAGAGCCCCACATTTAATAGAGTCTGGGGAAAGTAAGGCTCTTTTTAATGGGATTTTTGCTGTACTTTATCAGAAGTATTTGCTACATTCCAAAACCAGAAGACAGATGTTTATCCAGCTTGGGGTGATTATGAATAGAGCTGCTATAATCCTTTGTGTGCAGGTTTTGTCTGAACATAAATTGTAATTTCTCTAAAGACCCAGAAGTGGAATTGATGGGTTATATGCATGTATATTAAGCTTTATAAGAAGTCAAATAGAACAGCTGGTTTTTTCCTGTGTAGCTACACCATTGTGCGTTCTCACTAGCAACCTGTGAGAGTTACAGGTGCTCCTCATGTGTACCAGCATGGTATTGGGTTTTCTTTTAATGACTTTAGTAGGGATAGAATGATACCTCACTGTAGTTCTAAGTCCCATTGTCCGACTAGCCCATGATGTTAACTGTCCGTCTGCTTATTTGGCATATGTGTATCCCCTTTGGTGAAATGTTGGTTCAAGTCTTTGGCCATTTTTTAATTAGGTTGGCTGTTTTCTTACTATTGACTTTCAGAGGTTTTTATACATTGTGAATACAGTCCTTTTATCAGATATATAATTTGTACATATCTCTTTCCAGTCTATAGCTTGCCTCCATTCTCCTAACAGTGCAAATTGTTTGAATTTTGAAGTCCCAACTCTTCTCTTCCTTCTACTTCCTTTCTTCTTTCTTTCCTTCTTTTTTTCTTCTTTCTCTTCTCTCTTTCTTTTTCTTTCTCTTTCTCTTTTTCTTTCTTTGTGCTTTTTTTTCCTTTCTCTTCTTTTCCTTCTTTCTTTTTTTGATCATGCTTTTCACATCATAGGTAAAAACTCTTCACCTAATTCTGGGTAACAGATACTGTTTATTTTCTTCTTAAAAGTTTTCTGTTCTATAGTGTATGTTTAGATCCATGATCCATTCTGAGTTTAGAATAAGGGGCGCCTGGGTGGCTCAGTGGGTTAAGCCTCTCCCTTCAGCTCAGGTCATGATCTCAGGGTCCTGGGGCCAATTGAGCCCTGCATCAGGCTCTCTGCTCAGGAGGGAGCCTGCCCCTCCCCCACTGCCTCTCTACCTACTTGTGGTCTCTCTCTCTCTGTCAAATAAGTAAATAAATTGTTTAAAAAAAAAAAAAGTTTAGAATAAGACACAAGGTTTAGACAGAGTTTTGTTTTCCTCTTGACATCCAGTTGTTCCAGCACCATTTGTAAAGACTATTATTTCTCTATTGAATTACTTTTGCACATTTGTCAAAAATCAATCCTTCATATTTCTGTGGCTCTATTTCTGGAGTCTGTATTCTCTTACATTGATCTGTGTGTCTGTCTCTTACCAGTACCACACTGTCTTGATTACTGTAGCTTTTTAGTAAGTCCTAAATCAGAAAGTGTGATTCTCTCAACTTTATTCTTACTTTTCAGTTATGTGTTGGGCAATTTTAGTTCTTTGGCCTTGCCACATACTTTGAGAATCATGTTAAGCCATGTTAAGTTATTTTGCAAGCCCTGGATCTGGGAAGCCCTGGATCTACCAAGAAGAAGCCTGCTGGAATGTTTAGAATTGCATTGTCTCTGTAAACCAATCTGGGGACAACTGACGTTCCTTTTTTTAGCAGTCTTTCAATTCGTGAACACAGAATGTCTCTCCCTTTTTAGGTCTTTAAGATTTTCAGCAGTGTCTTGCAGTGTTGGTTTCTTTCTTTCTTATCTCTGTGGCATTTTTTCCTGCCACTGGCTGGGACTTCTAGGACATAATGTTGAGTTGGAGTGTTGAGAGTAGGCATCTTTGCATTGTTCCCGATCTCAGAAATTATTTAGTCTTTCACCACTGAGTATAATGTAGGTATTTCTGTATATGCCCTTTTCAGGTTGAGAACATTTCCTTCTGCCCCTAGTTTTCTGAGAATTTGTATATTATGAGTAGAAGTTGGATTTCATCAGGTGCTTTTACTGTACCACTTGAGAGGATCATGTGTTGTTTCTTCTTTAGGCTGTTAAACTGAAGGAATTGGGTAAGGGCTGGGGAGAGAGAGAATGCAGAAGAGAAAAAGGAGAATGGAAGATTTTCCCCATGTGCTCTGAGCATCCTAAGAGCCCTTTCCTGAGCCAGGCTTCCTTCTCCTAGAGCCCTCAGTCCATGCTGATGTCTGCTCCTAGATACCAGGGTGCATTGAGTCCCTTTGGGAGGATCACAGAGGGGGAGACAGTGGTGAATTCACTGCTGGTTGGTGTAGTTTCCCTTCTTCCCCAGACCCTCCAACTGCTACCTTTCAGAGCTTCTAAATGGCTACTGCATTTCTTTTGTCCTTGTCTGATGGCCACGTCGGTGGGGGAGACTTGGGGTGGGCTGTGCTTGCTTCCTCTCATCTGTAGTTAACCGGGCTTTGCTTCCTTCTCCACAGTCTGCAGGCACATTAGTAGACTGACTTGCCATAGTAAATAATCTGTACATTTGAAGAGTTCACGCGAATTTGAGGTTGCAAGATGAATTTAGGTATCGTAGTTCCTAAATAGTATTTTCTAAGGTAAGTGTAAGCAATAATCACTGTTAGTGACAGGTACATAAAACCAAATTAGAGGAGTATTTTAAATTGATCTGTTTCCTCGGAATTGATCTCTGACTTATTTTATTGTCGTGTGTCTTGGGGCTGGGGTGGAGGTTTCTGCTGGAGGCCTGAGGGTGGGGCACGAAGGGGTGGCGGAGAGGCATATCCAGGACTTAGGAGCTGTGAAAGTGTCAGGTTATTGAGAACACTGTCCACACCATACAGAAGAAGAGAGGAAGAATGGAGGGTGGAGGGGTGGTGGGGCCGTGGCGTGAGACCTTTGGTCTGAGAAGCAGAGCAGGAAAGCCTGAACCGGGCTGTGTAGGCTGCCAAATGCCAGGAAGAAAGAAGCTTTCAAGGGCATGTAGTCACTGCAGGGAGGCGGGGTTGAGAACATGGATGGGGCAGTGCCCTCGTTGTGTTGGGTGAAGACCTTGGAGGGCTGTTACAGCCAGTAAGGAAATGGAGGAACGAGAAAAATAGGAATAATAATAGGATACTGTTACTTACAGTTTTTAACTCTGTTTGATTTTCAATTTATAGGCCATGGGGCAGTGTTAATAACATCTATATTACCCATGACGCTGCATATTGCAAACATGCGGTGAAGATTTTTTGCTCATCTGAATGACACCCCATTACCAGCGGTGTCTGCACACCGAGGTCTGGTTATTGACGAGCAGAGACTCTGGGGTGAGGCAGGAGAAATGTCCTGTTGGAGAGTTGTCCGTGGTTCTTAAACTCTAACGGAGTCTCCTTCGCTCCCCTGTTGCATGTGTTCCTTGTAGCCCACTCACTTCCAAAGCTAACTCGGGCAGCTAGCAGGTGGCGACAGTAAGGTATAATAGTAATCTTTAGGATGTCTTCCCTCAGACAGTAGACTTTTTATTTATTTATTTTTTTTTAATTAAAGAACTAAGAGATATCTTGCTGATTCCTTCATTCTTGCTGTTTTTTGGAAGAGAGGATATAATCTGTTTTCTGGCTGCCCTATTCTCTGTTTGTCTTGAATGACTTTAACTTGCTTTTCTTTATTCCATAATACTGGTTTAGGGGCACCTAAGAAATACTGCACACGATGTTTTATTTGAAGTGAGGAATTGCTGCTTCTTAAACCTGCAATGTTTATGTATTTTTCCCTTTTCCCAGGATCAGAATTCAGGCTGTAAATGAAATCGGAGCTGGACCGTTTAGTCAGTTCATTAGGGCAAAAACTCGGCCATTACCCCCCTTGCCTCCAAGGCTCGAATGTGCTGCAGCAGGGCCCCAGAGCCTGAAGCTGAAATGGGGAGACAGCAACCCCAAGACACACGCAGCGGACGACCTGGTGTACACACTGCAGCTGGAGGACAGAAACAAGAGGTGAGATGGCGGGGAGGGGCACGCAGGACGGTTCTGTGCCTTTGGCTTGCAAAACGAATCCTTGCTCGTTTGTCGGTCCTCCTGCTTGAAAGATTTCCTGTGTGTTGGGGTCCTACATTTTGTACCGTCCATCCGCCATTGAGAATGTTCTAAACTAACATTCTGAAGCCCTTGACTTGCTTGATAATCTATGCGTTTATTTTTTTCTTTCGTAAAGCCAGATAATGCAGAGAAATTATCTAAAAAGAAAACTGCCAAAGTCAAGTCCACGCTGGGTTAGAGTGTTCTATTAGTCACAAGCGCGAAGGGAAATAAGACTCAGAAAGAGATGTTAGCTTTTTAAATATTCAGTGACCATCGGGACAAACATGTTTACCAATCTGAAATAGCTGTGGTGATGTACAGATGGGGATCGTGCTCTGTAACTGTGGGCAGTGTAAGATGAAATTATCCAGAGCAAACAGGAAATTCTTCATAAGATTGCACACCCAGGAAATACTCTTGGCCACAGAAATCAAACCCAGTCTTTCACGTTGTATTTGTTTAGCCTAATTTCATTTCCTTTGAAAATGCCTGATCAGAAGATGGGCCTCTGAACTGTATTTAGGAATAATTCAGATGCAGAGTAAAGGTAATGACGACAGAATGTTCTGTGACGGAAAGGCCAGATCAGAGAATCAGGTGAAGGAGGTGGGGAGGGGGGGCATAAATCCAAGACACCCAGATGGACAGGTACGTGCTGCTACTTCCCCAAGGCATATCTGCTGAAACCATTTCTGTCCTTCCCACATTATGCGTTAGAGTCTCCTGCCCCTTTCCCGGGGAATGGTTAATTAGAACAGACACCCCTAGCCAGTCTTCATCCCCCACCCTGTACTCAACTACATTGATACGTTTCAGAGCAGTGGAATCCTGCTGTGAGGAAGGCACTGTTTGAGGTAGACCTTCAGTGGAGACCAAGATCAAGGAAAAACAAACCCCTTCCGCTAGCAGCATAGTGTCTACCCCAACACGGTCTCAGAACATGAATGCCCTTGGAGAAAAGTGTTGTGGGAGGCTGGAGGAGGTAGAGAGCAACCAGAAACGGCTTTTTGAGACAGGTGGCATTTGAACTGATCTTTGAAGGACCTGTCAAACCTAGTAATTTGACTAGAAAGGAACAAAAAGTGATTGTTTTATTGGAAACTCATCCTGGTATAGAAAGCATAGAGAAAATGAGGCTTCTTTTGGTAGGTTCATTGGAGATTAAAGGCATACTCACTCATAGACAAGACCATTCGTCTTACTAGGCTTGGTACCTTCGGATGCACTTTCATGGGTTCATAATCTTAACTGGCAGGGAACAGGATTATGGAAGAACAAGAATTATGGACAAACAGAAATCCTGATAACTATTTAAAGCTAGCAGTTGGGGAAATTTGCAAATGAGCCTTCGTTTTTTGCCCTGGGCTTTTGGCTTCCTTTGGTGGTTGAGAGAGTCTTTGTTAGGGAGTATCTTATAGTCATGTCCTCCTTTACAAAAAGTGAAGTCCAAAAACATTGACACTGGTAGCAGAGTTGGGATCAGAACGGGGGCTGCCTAACTCCTCGTGCAGTTGCCTCTACTGTTAGATCCAGGAATGTGGGCCGAGCGGGGGCTCTGCACCAAACCAGTTGTCTGCATCCTACTGTAGGGGGCCCCCTCGTGTGGAGAACTCTACGGATGCCCGTGAATGCTGATCCGGATGAGTGTGCTGTCACGATACATTTAAATGTGCTGGACAGAAGGGAGTGCAGAGCCTAGCAGTCAGTTCATGCTATTAAAAGGGCGGGGTGGAGGCCCAAAGATGGCACTGTTAATCAAATAAATGACTTGCCTAAATTTAAATGGCAATTTAAGAAAACTTACCATTAGGGACAGTATTTTTCTTAATTTTATCATCTGGAGTCCAAATATATCTTTTTTAAATTAGATTTGTCAATGCTCTCAAAGTTATTAAAGTGATGGGAGTATAGACCATAATAAATTCTCGTTCTATTTGGGGAATAATTTTCCTATGATTTAATAGGATGAAACTTGGCCTAATTCGAGTTTGAAGATGACCTTCCTTAGTGTCTAGAGGAACTTTTGTATCAATTGGCCCCTTAAATCCAAGCCTGTATTTAACTTTGGATCTTGATGCATGAGAATTAGGGGGAGATCATCTGAGTTGGATACATTATAATTCTTGTGATTAGTATAGTTTTTGTCCATTCCGGTCTCCTTGAGGTTCTTTGAGACTTGGATGTGGCTTGTCCAACTGAAAGTAAGCGTCTTCATTCAAGGAGTGGATTTTTCCTTGAACTCATTGCCACAGTGATCTCCAGTCGTGACTTTTGGGAAAGGTACACATATTCCCTAGTGTATACATTGATTGCATTAACCACTAATAAGTTCTTATTATGTATGTGGCAAAAATACTGTATGTCCTACGTGTAGCCACGGTGAGAACCAGAGGTAGATAAATAGTGGTTTTGGTGGATTTTGTCACCAGGTGCTGTGGGTATTCAAAGGGAGAGCCGGCAATGTGTGACTTGCCCAGCTGTCCTAGCCAGCTATGAAGATAATGTTAGTCCTAAAACATTTTACAGCAGAAACACAAAGAAAATTAGTAACTCCATTCTCGGTAATTTTAAAATTAAAGAGTTGTCTTGATTTGGCTGCTCAGATATCAGTCTACCCTAGGCTACACTAGAACGTGAACTCTGAGTCCCTTTTCACCTTTTTCACCTGAAAGCACTGAATCTTCTAGATTAGTTGTGAACTATATCCTTTACAGAAGGGCGGCTCTTGCAAATGATTAGGGCATGCTGTCTCTTTTTTCTTCATATCTTTGTTTCTGCTTTTGACAACTAAGAAAGATACCAACTTTTTAAAAAAGATTTTATTTATTTATCTGAGGTAGAGAGAGAACTCTCTGTAGGGATGAGGGGCAGAGGGAGAGAAAGAGGGAGAAGCAGGTTCCCCACTGGGCAGGGAGGCCAACACAGGGCTTGATCCCACAATCCAGGATCATGACCTGAGCTAAAGGCAGACGCTTAACTGACTGAGCCAGCCAGGTGCCCCAGATACTATTTCTTAAAGAATGACCACTTAAGATCTCAAAAGCCCCTAAGGTTTTACATCTACACTTTGATGGTTTGTTATATTTATTTATATACCTCTCAGTCAAAAAATATAAAATGAACTAGAGATTTCTAAGTATAATCTTGAGCCAAAAATACATTTCTAAAACTTCCTAAATGATACTTCTATTTATTGAGCACCTGCAAAATGCCGGACATTGAGAGCTTTTATCTACATTATTTAGTTTTTGAACAAAAAGTGAAATATTTTCCATGCTGATAGGATTTCTACCAAAGCCTTCCCTGGCTAGATGGAAAATGGGTTGTTTCTGATAAGTTGACTTGAATTTAATTTTAATGATTATTACGATTTCAGTGTATGATTATAGGCTTAAAATTAAATGAGGAGAGAAGGCTTCTTACAGAAAATCATAGGGTAATGAGTGTTAAAAGGGTCCCAATTTTATAACCTCATGCAAAAGAGCCTTAGGTTGGAGGCAAGTGATATAGACTCAGAATTGGGTGGAAACCAAGGATACAATCTCCAAAGCACAGAAATGTGCCCTAGATTTTTCTCCACCTGAATGCCTCTTCCTATTCTCATTCTTTTACATGTGGCTCTTTTTCAGTTTGGGACTATTTCATGTAAACAGAAGGGATCCCAAAAGAGCATCTTGCCCAAATCCTTGCCTCCCAGGTAAATCAACCTAGAATTCATCTGGGTCACCTGGGCTTGCTGTGTTGAAAATTTTGTGCCCCATGAACAGGACATTTGTTTTCCATGTAGTTAAGCTTTTGACTCACAAGGCTCCCAGTCCAAGGTCACTGACCACGTCTTGATGTAGCAGCTTCAAAGCAGTGCCTTATATTTATAGGGCCATTTATTCCTCGCAGTTAGATTATAATGACCCAGTCATCATTTTTTTCCTGAATTACTATAATGTGCTAAGTCTTTTGAGGTATGTGGCTACCTATAAGGAACTTATCTTACTGAGAAAATAGTTAACGGGAAACAATGAGCAGACAGCACAGGAGATTTTATTTAATTTCAGCAGAAAAACAAAAATTATCTGTCATGACCTTGAGTGATTAAGTCTATTATTCTTAGCAAATCGGGCACAGAAGCTCTGAAAGTCTTTGGTTCCTGTGTATGCAAGAAGAATATACACTCAGAGTAAACATTTTCATAATGCTGCATTAACCTAATACAGGGATTAGAATAACAAGATCAACTCATGCATTTTAAGATTGTAACGCTGTACTGAGGATTTTGAACGTGCATTTGTCTGTGTTACTGAAATGAAACATTAGGCTTCCCTCACAGAATTTGAGTTGATGCTGATTCTCGTCCTGACCCTCCTGGGTCTATGTTCCTGATAATTGTACACAGCACCGAGACGAGAGGAACTTAAGTTCCAGGAATGCATTTATGGCTGATCTGTTGTTTAGGTTTAGTCAGATCACCAGTGTATTTTAAAGCCAATATATTCCCAGCAAAAGGGGATGGTGCAGAGGGCTCTGATAGAGTGGCTAATTACCAGTTGCTCTCCATTTAACTCAGTCCTTAAGGCCGGTGACACTTTTCCCATCATCAGGCAAAATTGGAGGGCTTTGTTAATGTGTACAATATGACTGCTGACTGTTAGAGAGGGACAGAAAATAATCTCTACAAAGAAACCCTGAAAGAATACACACTAGGCAACTAATAAAAGTCGCTAGAGTGTATGAGCCCTATGGGAGAAGTGAACTTTCCTAATGTATGCTTATTATGGAACAGACCCCTGCTTTCCATTTCTCAGAGCATATTGTTGAATTAAATAGATGTAAGGCAACTAGCTCAGGGCCTACAGAGACCGTCGATACTAGTTTCCTTTGTTTCTTTGGAATAGTCCTGGTAACACACATGATCACCCTTGTTGGATAAATGACACTTTGGTATTACCTTCCCTCAGTGGAAGGCGATGTGGTTCTCCACAGGGGTGTCAGATCTCTGCTCTAATCCCAGATCTGTTACTGAGTTTCAGAGATGGCTAGAGGCATGTCCCTTCACTTCTTTTTGCCTTAGTTTCTCTCTCTACAGAATGGAACTAATAATGCCTGTCTCCAGTCCCTGATTGATGGAGGAAAAGCATTGATATGTCTTAGAAAAGCAAAAAAATTAAGTCTACAAAATAGAGTACTGTGGGCTTAGTCTGACTAGGTTTGCAGCCTGAAATGTCAGGTACAAGCAGAGGTAAGTAATGATAGATGAACTGTTAGAGAACTTAATTGGACTGGAAGTAAAAAAAAATTCAGGCTATAGGGTTGTTGTTGTTTTTTTTTCCCATTTCAAAATGGAATTTTGATCTCTTTAAACATAAATAGAACATACAGCATTTTAGTGTTTTTTTCCTCTAAATCATGTAAGATTGAGGCAAACCCATTAAAATAGAAGCAGACAAACTGAAATCTGCAGGACTCTGGGAAGAGTATTCTTGAAGAGATTCCTGCATATGCTTGAAAAGAAAGGAGAATGGGAGGTTTCAAGATTCTTAGACGGACTTCACACTGAAATCTCTCTCTCTCTTTTCTTTTTTTTTTTTCAAAATAAATCTCTTTTTTAATACATCAATAACGAGGTACAGTTTGAACAACAAAAACGAAAAAAGGGATTTTCTTTTATTCTCTGTAGAGTCTCATCGGCAGCTCAATTGACATTTTATTTCTTTGAAAAGGAGCCTGAAATGAAACCTAACCAAAAAGTGTTAGAGTTGGATCCCTTAAGAGCCAGTAGACATGTATGCAACTGAGAGCGTGGGGGTAGGAGAGGAGCTCCTTTCGCACGGGTCTTTCAGAACTCCCTGGCGCTTGGGTGCTTGGTCTGCAAGTGGGGCCTCTCACCAACCTCACAGCAGACTAGGAAACACCGCCCCTGCCTCAGGTGACCCACACGATGCCATCTGCTTCCAACTGCTTCTGCATAGACATGACAGGACTCTGTGTTCTCGGTGGAGCGAGGACACATCCTCTCCATCCCTGTTTTGAACACCCTCCACTCCCAAGCATGGATGGCTTCAGTAATGGAGGAGAGTCTGTCTGTCTCTCTCACACACATAGCCCATGCGGCCCAGGGAGATTGAGAGAAAATGAAGGCAGTGGAACAACATCGTTAATATAGCTGTGCTGATCTTACTAACAGCTGTTGATTTGTGATGTTGTAGAACAACTTTCAAAACATGCCATTTGCAGCCTGGAGTGGACTAGAGGCCATTTTAGGTCAGCAGGGTAGATCCTAGTGAGGAGTTAATATTAACAAGCTACTGTTAGCTTGTAGTGGGCCTAGGGATTATAAGGTAGGAACAAGGTAGTAAACACAAGAACCTTCGTGTTATCTTATTTTCTACTGTGAATTTAAGTTATGAGCCATCCAGGGCATTCTTGGATTTTTTTTTCTTTCTTTTTTTTTTTTTGAAACAAAACTTTTTTAAGGAAATAAAGTTTTTAAAATTGAATTATTGACCTATCATCATTTTACTCTAAAATAATTGAAAATAAACATTCAAAGATGTAACATGTTTGAATTCTTCCTTCAGTTGCCTTTCACTGCAAAAATTAAAAAAGTCATCTTTTACTATGTGTTAAAACCTAGAATGCTGAGGTTAAAATATAGCCTTCCCCTAGAAGTTCGTGAAACTGTTAAGAATCTGTTGTTTTGCCTTCCTAATATGTATTTAGTAAGAAATCGTAGAATTTACTTGGTCCTCTCATTCGGCTCTCATAAAAACTCCTGCCAGGTGAACGAGACAGTTGTTATTATCCCGAGTGTCTGGAAACTCAGCCTGGAGATTTAACCAGCTTGTCCAAGTTCATGGTAACAGACTCTGCATCGTGCCCAAGGTTTTTGTCCGTCTTTGTACCAACCAAGGAGACACTCTGACAGGCAAACAGAATAAGCAGAACCATTTTGTATTCACAGATCTGTAGAACATTTTCTTAAATCACTGTTAAATTGGCAACGTTAAACCCCTGTGTGTGCTTGCTACCATAGAAGTGTTTAGTTTCAAGACATTATTACAATCAATGCTGAAGCAAGTGGGAGGCAGAGCCATAAAGAATTCATTTAGACTGTAAACTTTCAGTGACCCACCCGACCTTCTGCCTTGTTTATGTTTCCACTTCCAAGTAAATATCTTTAGTACAAGAGAACATTTCGGGCCATTTTTCCTTTCTCTCAGTAAAAATGCCCCGATTTCCACGAATGGGCAGCACTGGTCCTGGACCCACAGCTCCCATCTTCCTCGGCCGTCCGCAGCCATTCTTGGCCTGGGTTAACCGGGCCAGGGTGGGTGGTGCTCACGTGTACAGCTTTCTCTGTGGCTCAGGAAAGCCGAAAGGTTGCCATTCTGGGGGCATCCTTCAGGCTTCTCCAACATTAACAACCAAGGTAAACCACTCATAACCCTTGGTGTTGTGTCCTTAATAACATGAGTGTTAGCATTCCCACAAGCACTAGGCATTTCGTACCGAGTTCCGCCAGCATGATCCCATTTGATTCTCACAACAGCCTGTGAGGGGAGGCATTATTGTCACACCCATTTTTCACAGACAGAAATAGCTTCGTGGCTCTGGAGCCCAGAAGCCCCAGGCTGTGAACCTAAATTCAAGCTCAGGTCTGTGAACTCGGGACTGTTTTCATACCCTTCCCCTCCTTAGCCAACGGCGCAGCTCTGCGGGTGTTTCTATACCTGTTCTCTTGGTCTTCCAAGGGAAGGGTCATGGGGTTGAGGCCACCCAAGGTACACAGCCCTGGGCAGCAGGGGTAGAGAGCAGAGTGGAAGACCCCCTCAGAGGCAGTGCCAGTGTGGGCCCGCGGCTCCGGGATGACCTTTAAGCAGCTGTGATTCCGCGGGGGTGCCTGTGGCTGCATTCGGGAGCAGACACTGAAATCGCTCTGTGACTGCACTGAGCACGTGCTGTAGTCCGGGAGCCATGCTGTCAGGTATGCGTAGTTCATCGTGTTTCTGTAGCATCAGAGCACCTCCCCGTCGCGGATCCCTTATTGCCCAGGCCACCCTCTCTCCCTCAGGAGCCAAGGGACTGAGATCTTGGTGAGAGTTCCTTGACCATCCTCTGATGATGTCGGCACCCCAGCTGCTCCAGATCCTCCCGCTTCTCAGTTGGCATCCACCCCCTTCCCCAGGCTTGGGACAGTGCACACTGAAATCAGAGCTTTCCGGGCCTTCGAGACTGTAGGATTCCTGTTGTCCTCTGGCAGTGACTCCTGTCCCAGGCAGTGCATGAACACAGGTGGAGTCCAAGCCATGACCCTGGATGGCCCAGATCATAGGGGGAGGGATCAGCAAAGCTGGGTGGCTCCTGTCCTCTCTTCATGGCACAGACATGCTCTAGGGGCTGGATCCTTGGCTGCCATTTAGAATGTGTAGCCTTCAGTCACTGAGTCTGAAGACACACGGTGTATCTTTAATTCTATCACCAAAGGCCTCTGGCTGACTTATTAATGAATTTTAAAATGAAGATGGTTTAAAAAAAAAAATTTAGGAAAGAAAAACTTCGGTTGGTCTTTGTTAAAACACTTACTTCATGAATATTTGTAGCCTCTGCGTGGGTGGTTCTAGCCATGGGTTGCTCCCCTCGGAGCCTCCCTGAGAGGCCACCATGCAACTAGCTTTAATCACTGGCTCCAAAGAAAGGACGTTCTTTATTCTCCTGCCTCTTGGAGTGATGGAGAATAATGATAGCGTTGCGGTAAAAGAGGGACCCTGTGCCTCTTAATGCTGGCTTGTGAGCTTTTTATTTTGTTTGGGTTGGCCTTTGTTTAAGACAGACATCACTGTCAGCACGCACAGAAAGAAATTGAGGATCCGTGACACTTACCTACGGCGAGCTCTGTGTAGGGCCTGTGGCATTTACGTGAGCTCTCAAACCCAGTCCACCAGAGACCAGTGAGGGAGGCGTTCTCACCAGGAGTCCCAGCGCGGAGGATGAGCGGACTTCCTGAGGGAGCCCTGTGGCTGACACCTCTGGCCGGTGCACAACCTGGCTCACCGGACGGCCTCTCTCCCCACACCGCCAGCTCTCTACCCCAGAGAAAAGAAAGGAACCTCGGGATTAGCCAGTGGGGATGTAGATGGTCTCTCAGGAGGGAGAGTGGAGTTTGATAAAAACCCTAGCACTATAAAATAGTTGGCACCTGTGGGAGTGGTGATTACAGGTCTAAACACTTCCGTTAACCCAGTAAACCTGACCACGGTGCCGTGAGGGAGGTTGGGGCCTGAGGACCCTTAATGCACAGAGGGGAAGACTGAGGCACAGAGAGGCTAGATAAGTTGCTGGCGGCTCACAGTCTCGGTGCTTGTTCTGCTCATGGAACCCGCATGGACGAGGAGTGTATTGGGGATGGTGGGAACCGGTGTTAGCCCTCAGAGTTTTCAAAATAAAGACTCTTGAAACCCCTGAAGTGAGACTAAAAGTGCCAAACTGGCCATTAACTTGGGAAGGTCATGTCTCCAGAAACCTAAAATCCGAGGTGAGAGTTTAGGAAAGATTTGAGATTTTGATTAACAAGCTGACTTACATGGAGCTCTTAACTAGAATCCATTGACCTGTGCATTTAATACATTTCTTTGTTGAAAGTAAAGCAGCATGAAATTAGACATGAGTATGGTCAATGATTTCCGTATGAGAAGGTGAATACCCAGTCTTTGTATTCTCTTACCCTACAGTCTCACCCTTGCGCTTCTCTTCTACTCCACCTCTTATGTTTCCTCAAGAAGAAGGAGGGTACGGGAAACCTGTCAAGGGATAAACATAGCAACTTTTTTTTTTTTTTAATAGATTTTGCTTGTTTGTCAGACCACAAGCAGAGGGAGAAGCAGGTTCCCCACTGAGCTGGGAGCCCACGCTGGGCTCCATCCCAGGGCTCTGGGATCATGACCTAAGCCAAAGGCAGATGCTTCACTAACTGAACCATCAGGTGTCCCAAAAGAATGAACTTCTAAAACTCTTGGCAGGCCTCAGAAGTCCTCAGAAGGCAGGAGTGAGGCTGCCTTGCTTCATTGCTTAGCTCCTTCTGACCTTGGGTCTGTGTATCCGCCCTAGGGCGTAGGTGCACGAGGACAAGACACCCCCTTTTCTCTAAGTAAGCCTTTGGGGTGGAGTAGTTGGCCCTGCCAGCTATTTCAGAATGTTTCTCCCAAAGCTGCTAGGATTCCTGGTGTCTCCCCTAGCCGCTCCCATGCCCCTTTGACTCAGGAGAGAGCCTGTCACATGCCCATCGTCCTCGCTGCACTGACTGAGGGCTCCGTACCTGGCTAATTACAAGACCTAGGAAGTAGCCCCATCCAGTTTGGCTACTTCCCCAAAATTCCTTCCATGGCTTTTCTGAGGGGAGGGAGGTCAGACAAAGCAGGGCAGCAAGCAAGTCATGACTTCTTATTGCTAAAGTAGACAGAGGGCTAAATTAAAGGACTGGTTAGATACATGCTTATTCTACAGAAGGCTGGAGGGAGAAAGGATGACTGCTTTCTCTCCCGTTCTCTGTGCTCTTCTGCTGGGTGCGCCAGGCTGCCAGCCCCCAGCTTTCTCTCCAGGGGAAGCGCCAGCTACAAGCTGGGCCTTCTGCACGTGCATCCACCTTCATTGAATGCAAGGGGAGTAAACTGGAACCTGAAATCCATTGGTAAATGTCTCCTTCAGAGTCATTCTAGCTTTTTTCTGAAAGCAGATGCAGCCCCGCTTTTTTTTTTTTTTTTTTTTTTTTTTCCCCAGTAACACTATCCCCAGACTTAAACAGATGCTTTAATGGCAAAAATCTCAGAGTCCTTCAGTGCTGGCACCTGTTTCTACAGTGCCTTCTGTAAATTGGGATGCGATTTTTAGGAACTGAAATGCAGCACTGAAAGCCAAACAATCAATTAAAGGGGGAAAAATAAAAACAGTCCAGAAGCAGATTTTGATGTATTTGAAAATTGGTATGTATGCTATTTGCCTGATTTAGGATGATGCTACCATATCAGAGTCCTAAACCTGCTTCAGTCCATTTCTCTGAGTGCTACTGTCCACGCA
This sequence comes from Mustela nigripes, assembly GCF_022355385.1. Taxonomy (NCBI): domain Eukaryota; kingdom Metazoa; phylum Chordata; class Mammalia; order Carnivora; family Mustelidae; genus Mustela; species Mustela nigripes. Next base: position 123,525,739 of record NC_081558.1, on the reverse strand, counting down.
GATGTACTGACCATATTGTCAAAAGGAAACAGTCTCCTAAGAGCAGGGCTTGTCAGGGAAGCAGTACTATTGCTAGTAACCCCTCTCCAGATTCTTTGAAAAACCAGGCTTTTCTTGCAAGTTTGTAATGAGGATGTAACACATTTACTTCTTAAACCGTGACTTCCATTTTGTGGTACAACCAAAGGCCGTGACTCTCTCTGGTCAGAGATCCTGGCCCATGGGGAGCATGAGTTAATGAATAGCTATTTGCCTCCAGCATTAGCAAGGGAGTCTTCATTAAGGTGGTAATGTGTCAGGGCACCAAATAGGTTGCCATGGTATTTGTGAGTTTCTGAGTGGACTCTGGCTTTCCCTGAAATGGAACATGTTCAGCCCCCAGTAAATGTGCTTCCTTGCACAGCACAGCAGAGGGAACGCGAAATAGTGAAATGACTAGGGCTCAGGAACTCAGTTGGGAAGGCTGATGAGTGCATGGGTGTTTTAAGTATTGGCTTGGGGCGCCTGGGTGGCTCAGTGGGTTGGGCCTCTGCCTTTGGCTCAGGTCATGGTCTTGGAGTCCTGGGATGAGCTCCACATTGGGCCTTCTCAGCAGGGAGCCTGCTTCCCTCTCTCTCTCTCTGCCTGCCTCTCTGCCTACTTGTGATCTCATTCTCTCTGTCAAATAAATAAATACAATCTTAAAAAAAAAGTATTGACTCTCGGACAGGGTTTCTGAAAAAGTTGTTTAATCTCTAGACCTACCCACCCATCCATCTGTCTGTCCAGAGGAACGGTTCTCCGACCCAGGGAAAGGCTGCTGCTTTCAGAAAGCTCTAACTACACACAGGCCCAACCAGCCCACGGGGATTCAGTCTCACTCATTCATCTTTGAAGCCACAGAGCCTGGCACACAGCAGATGCTCAAGAAATGTTTGCTAAATGAATTCATAAATCCTGCCTACCCCTTAGGCCACAGTGGCCAAGAGTCTAGACATTTTAAAGCATTGTTCTGAAGACTGCGGTTTGTCCTCAGACACTGCGAGAGCCAATGAGCCTGTGTCGGACCAAGTCATGTTGTGGTCTTCCACACGTCCCTGGGCTGGCGGGATTCAGGTCCCAAATCTACAGAAATTCTGGATAATTTGGGGGCAGTTACTTCCAAAATTTTATATTTAACTGTAAAAAGACAAACGATAGCATATACTAATCCAAGGTAATCCAGTTTTATTATAAAAATACAAATTTTTCAAGACCCTGGGGGAAAACACTTGAAAATGTAAGTCCTTTTTTTTTTTTTTTTTTTTTAAGATTTTATTTATTTATTTATTTGACAGAGGGAGCACAAGCAGGGGGAGTTGGAGTGGGAGAAGCAGGCTTCCCTCCAAGCAGGGAGCCCGATGCAGGGCTCGATCCCAGGACCCTGGAATCATGACCTGAGCCGAAGGTAGACACTTAATGACTGAGCCACCTACGCGCCCCAGCCTTATTTTCTATATTCAGGCCTTCTACGCTTACACCTCTTGGAGGTAATAATTAGCAGAGTACAGAATAGTCCCGCCTCAGATTGGAGAAGGATCCAGAAGCTGCCAGTTTAAGCTGTCCAGTTTTGATTAACCTGATGAAGGATTCTAAGTATTTTTTTCTTCTTTTAAAATCTTTTCTCAAAGATCTGTAATCTTCAGTGTGTTCTCACTAGTTTGGAAAAGGGGCTTTGAAAGCTCTTGTGAAGGCAAAGGTTAAAATTGAAGGAATTTTCAAGCTAAACCTTAGTTCTTTGGGAAATCCAGGTAAAGAGGACATTGTATTTCTCAGGTGCCCAGTTAACATGAACTTCATTGCCTCGTATGTAGTAAAAGGTAAGTTAACAGTGATAATTAATTTCTTGTCACTAATGAAAGTTGAGGTGGCTAATGGATTCTGTTTTTTCCTCTAGGTTTATTTCCATCTACAGAGGACCCAGCCACACCTACAAAGTCCAGAGACTCACGGAATTCACATGCTACTCCTTCAGAATCCAGGCAGCAAGCGAGGCTGGGGAAGGGCCCTTTTCAGAAACCTATACCTTCAGCACAACCAAATGCATCCCCCCCACCATCAAAGGTTTGTAGACAGTGAATTCTAGCACATTCTTCTGTGAGAGTGAGGAAGTGCTGGAACTTGGAGTAGGAGGCTAGTTCTGACCTGATGTATACTCTTCTAGTATTTCTAACATCTGCAACCTAGAATCCTAACAACAGTCTCAAAGAGAAGGTTGGGGAACGGGTTCCTTGCAAAAGGGCCTCTCCTCAGGTCTTTATAAGTAATTACTGCAAATAATGTAGCCTCGTCCCCACAGGAGGTGGACAAAGAAAAGGACCACACCGAGTGACACACTTGGGGTTAGAAATGAGGGTGAATTCCTGGTGTTGATACACTTACAACAGTTCACCATGGAGGGCTTGAGGCTCTCCCTGTCCAGAGACCATCACAAAGAGCCGAGGTTGGTGTCTGCCTTCTGGTGACTCTCGTGCCCAGTGCCTGGCCTAGGCAACTTCATCGGCCTGTCCCCCAGCTGCACTCTTACTGTGCAGAGGTGCCTTTGAAAAAAGAGCCGCAGTGGCCTGTGCTCATCTCCTTGAGCTGAGCACAGTTGTCTTGAGGTTTGCCAGTGACTAGTTGACTCCATCCCTTTGTGGGGACAGGGAGTGAGCAAAAGCCGCTCGTCATGGACTCTCCCTCCACCGGGTCTGGTGAGCGATTATCTCCCTGGTGCACAGGTGACTTGCGGAATAGACAGGCAGCAATAAGGTAGGGCTGGCTCGGCCCTCCCAGCCAACCCCCACTCCCCCGCCATGACCTCCTGAACCTGTACGCTCTTACCACAAAAGGATGATTCCGATGAACGTCCCTGTGGCCACTGCAGGGGTGGGCAATGCTGGTGGCTCTTTCCATCCACTGCCCAAAATAACCCGAGGCTGACGGACACACAGGCAGCTTACCTGAACTAGGTTTTATCTGGGTAAAAGTGGGGGTTTGCTATGTATTACTAGATGACCAGGGGGGTGAGCGCAACCTTGAAAAAAGGTCCTTTGTATGTGTGGCCCCAGGAGCAAGGCCATTTGACTCGGTGCTTCATATCAGATGGGGGAAGAGGGGCTGTTTCTGCTTCGGCCAGGGCAGAGTCCACACAGAGGGAGAGACACCTCAGGGCCTGGGTCAGGGTCTGGTTTGGAGTCTGTGAAGGTTTCCTCTAGCTCCTTCCAGGGTGCTTGATGGTAGCTCCCTCCCCTCCGCAGTCCAGAAGTTCTTTGGCAATCGCTTCTCTATGTGAGTGCCAAACTAGGACAAATGGATATACCCATGCAAGGGCTCATGTGTCACTTGGGTACTAAGTGGCCCAGCCCTTTGGTACAGCTTCGCCTGGTGGCCGTAATGGAAGAGATTCCCGAACCCACCGGGACAGATAGGTTTGCTGTGACAAGAAGGGCTGGCCACAATTTACCAGCTGGCAGACGTCAGGGGTCTTTGTGACACTCCCTTTGTCTGGGGGGTCGTTGGTAGAGATTCAATTCATGGACAGTGGAACACTGAGTAAAAAGCACTTGACTTTCATGTACATTTTCTTCAGAAGGGCAGTTCCTGCCACTGCCACATTGATCAGATCCTCTTCCTCTTTGGGTCAGGAAGTTGTCTTAGCTGGAGGGCTGTTTGGTCTCATAGGGTCCCTCATTTTTTCCAAAAATTGCATGGAGTTTTGGCCAACTAATTGCAACTTCTTTTTAAGAAAACCTGCATTTTTCTGAAGCAGTATTGTGCAGAATCCCAAGTAGAAAGCGCTGCTTCTAAAGAATTTTAAGAGGAAGAGGGTTCAGAGAGGAGTAATGCATTCTAGTTACAAAGTAGGAAAATCTCAGGTATTGAATTAAACTGTAGAGATATAGCATAAGCTGTGAGAAAAAAAAGTTTAATTCTATAACATTTCACATGCTTTACTATAAACTAATACAGTTTTCCTTTAAACCAGAATTATGAGGGCGCTTGGGCGGCTCAGTCGGTTTGGTGTCTGCCTTTGGCTCAGGCTGTGATCCCGGGGTCCTGGGAACGAGTCCTGTGTTGGGCTCCTTGCTCAGCAGAGAGCCTGCTTCTCCCTCTCCCTCTGCTGCCACCCTCCCCACACACTGCTTGTGTTCTCTCTCTCTCTCAAGTGAATAGACTCTTTAAAAAAAAATACAAATAGATAACTTGATTTTTAAAGGGTTTCTGTCAATGCTGGCCATTCTCTGGGACTTAATCTCACATGTCACCTGCTTCTCAAACCTTCCTCAGACTCACACAGATCAGACTGTCCCTCTTTTGTCCGTACACCCCTGTTTAATCGCCTTCACATTTTGTTTCTATTTGTATTTGTCTCCTGCCTTGCTCGCCTCTTCCCTCAACTTGATCTTAATTCCCTTGAAAGTAGGGTGTACAGCCCCTGTTTGCATTCTCTAAAGTCTCAGCTCAGGGCCTCATCACGGAACATGCTCAGTAGTATTGAAAACATAATAAAAGTACATGGGGCGCCTGGGTGGCTCAGTCAGTTAAGCTGCTGCCTTTGGCTCAGGTCATCCCAGGGATCCTGGGATTGAGCCCCAGGGCCGGCTCCCTGCTCAGTGGGAAGTCTGCTTCTCCCTCTGCCCTTCCACTGCCTCATGTGTGCACTCTTTCTTTCTCTGTCTGAAATAAGTGAAAATCTTTTTTTAAAAAATTCTTTTAATTAAAAAATAAATGCGGGCCGCCTGGGTGGCTCAGTGGGTTAAGCCTCTGCCTTCGGCTCAGGTCATGATCCCAGGATCCTGGGATCGAGCCCCGCATCGGGCTCTCTGCTCAGCAGGGAGCCTGCTACCTCCTCTCTCTCTCTCTGCCTGCCTCTCTGCCTGCTTGTAATCTCTGTCTGTCAAATAAATAAGTAAAATCTTTAAAAACAAACAAATAAATAAATAAATAAATGCAATCCAGGCCAAGCAGTTATTATTAATAGGATAAGGAGCAAAGGAATTTCTTTCACCAATAGCTTGCTAGTCACGGAGTAGCTTCTCTGTGTGAAGGGTGCCCTGCAGGTTCTCTAGGAGGCTGGGCAAATATACTCAGAGCAGACACAAGCACACTCCCACTCTAAATTACAAAATGTTGGCGGTTACTGTGATACTTTGAATTTTGAGTTTAAACATGTGGATTTGTATTTCAGCACCTCGAGTAACACAGTTGGAAGGAAATTCTTGTGAAATCTTCTGGGAGACGGTACCACCAATGAAAGGGGACCCGGTCCACTACATCCTGCAGGTGTTGGTTGGAAGAGAATCTGAGTACAAACAGGTAAGAACTAGTGTGTATGGCATGTGTGTGGCTTGTCAGTCCGGCCTCTGCCTCTTGCCGTGAGCAATTCAGTGACTGGTAAGGGGCAGTTTTCTTCAGATCGGTCATAGGAACTACCTAACACCCACCCCTTTACGTAAGCCCTAGTTTACATTTTGTCTGTGGAGGTATTAAATTTTTAGTTCTCAAGCATGACCTTATAAAGAGCTTTAAATTCTGTATTCGTATTTTATATTGGCAGTGCTGTTTACAAGTAATCAAAGTCTTTATGTAGTTGAAAATCAGAGTGCCAGTGGTTTGACTATAGAGAGGAAGTAGTTTACAGCCCAACTGCTGAAGCTTTTTTGGGAGGGGAGGGGCAGGGGGGAAGCAGGGCCTGAACCCACAACCCTAAGGTCAAGACCTGAGCTGAGGGGCGCCTGGGTGGCTCAGTCAGTTAAGCATCTGACTCTCGATTTCAGCTCAGGTTATGATCTCAGGGACTGGGTTTGGCTCAGTACTGGGCATGGAGCCTGCTTGGGATTCTCTCTCTCCCTCTGCAAGTGCGTGCCCTCCCTCGCCCCCGCAAAAAAGACCTGAGCTGAGATCTAGAGCCTAAAGCTGAGCCGACTGAGCCACCAGTTCCCCAGGCCCCTCTGCCTTTTCTGTAGGAGCTGTAACAGAAGGAGAAGGAATAGGACTTGTTCAGCTCTGGGGGCCAGTGACTGAGCAGCACCAGTTACCGTTTGTCACCCTGTAATGTGCAGGAGAATCCCCAGAGAATCTGTTCAAATGCAGATCCTGGTGCTGTAGGTGTCGGGGGAGGGCTCCAGCCCCCAGGAGATGCTGGTCAGGGAACCAGAACTGGAGTCAGCAAGGCTTTACAGACACCATGATAAACCCATGCAAGAGAGAACATAACTGGACTATAGCCAGATAGAAAATTTGCTTTTCTTATTTTTCAAAACACTTTTAGATCCTTAATTCTTCCAACACTATAGATTATCAGTCACTGGCTACAAAAGATTAAGATACCCCATCAGTTTCTGTCCTGTTTCCAGGAACTTAATAACTTTTTGTGAAATCAGGATATGATACCATTACTCTAAGAAAAGGTGAAGCCCATTCCTTACCAGAATTTTTAATGGAGGCATGCGTGTATATCACTTAGAAACTACCTTCTGAAACATTAGCATAATTTGTAGAGCCCTCTCAGTTCAGCTTTAGAGGCTCCAGATACAGGTAGAAAATAATTTGATTCAGAGTTTTTGTTCAATTGCTGGCTAATGTTCTTTATTTAATAGTGAAGAATACTTGCAAATGTGGAAAACAAAGAAAATTTTGGTACATTTCATGTACTTTGTTAATATGAAGAAGCAGATAAAGAATGAACTGCTTTAACCACGTTTTGCAAAACACTGTTTTTAACTACGACATCTCCCAAGTATTGATTAACATCAGTGAACAATGTCATTGTCCAGTTTCCATCATTCCTCTTTAAGAGCAAAACACTGTTGTATTGTTTCACTTTCCAGTCTCGTTCTAGTAGATGTATCCCCAAAATGGGATACATCATGTGTTTGCTTCAGCATAACAGAAAAAATAGGATTGGTTGCAGGGTCTCAGCTCCGAGAGCGAGCTTAGGAATTTTCCCCACCAGATTTTGTCATCTTAATGCCAGCAACATTGTCCTGTTCCATAGCAATGGGATGATGGCTAAAGGATGAAATGTCACAGAATTTCACAGCGTAACATTTAACACTTAAGAATAATTCATGACCCAACAGTACATTCACTCCATGTTCGTCATTGTTATTTTAAAGACATTTTATTCACATACCATACTCTCTGCTTGTACTTAGAAAAATTTCTGCTTCTTAGAAGATAGTGATTGCTGTTTGACGTTGAAAAAATAGCATTATTTGATCACTGATTTAGATTTCATCAGCAGGTTGGCTCTTTTCAATCAGCTGTTTGTTTGGGACGGCTGGCTGGTTCAGTGAGAAGAGCACGTGACTCTTGTTCTCAGAGTTGTGAGTTCGAGCCCCGCTTTGGGTGTAGAGATTAATATCTTTAGATTTTTTTTTTTAAGATTTTATTTATTTATTTGTCAGAGAGAGAGCGAGTGAGAGCAAGCACAGGCAGACAGAGTGGCAGGCAGTGTCAGAGGGAGAAGCAGGCTCCGTGCGGAGCAAGGAGCCCGATGCAGGACTCGATCCCATGACGCAGGGATGACGACCCGAGCCGAAGGCAGCTGCTCAACTAACTGAGCCACCCAGGCGTCCCAATATCTTTAGACTTTTTTAATGGTTTTTTTTTTTTTAATTTGTTTAATGGTATATATTTAGACCCATGGACATAAAAATTCTGATTGTGAGTATGGTACCTACTCACATGTGTATACCTCAGAATTTCTTATTGTAGTTATAACTGAGTTTCTTTTTGGAAGTATATGAAAACATAGTATGTAGGGCAGGCTCAGTAGATAGGGACTAGCCTTCCTCACATAACCATGTGTTTACTTCATTTCCCAAGAAATGATTAAGGTGGGGAGTGTGGTACATAAAAAGCTACAGTTGAGTGAGGAACAATTTGTACTGACTTTTTTGTGTGTGGATTTTTGGGTTTTTTTTGTGTGTGTTTTTTTATAGTTTGGTTTTGTTTTTTGTCTCATTTTGTTTTCTTCTCCCTGTTCAATAAGCGGCAACTTAAACATGATGTTTTGAGTTCGCCATTCGCTTGTTCTGGACATGAAATAGGGAATGAAACCTATTCATACTATGGCTGCAAGAGTAATGGTTAAAATGATCATTGTCCAGAGATAACAGGCTTTGAATACGTAGAAGCAAAGCAAAAGAAAATGGGAGGTAATTACTGCTGAGCCCATAGCACGGCAGGGCTGCGGCTCTCGGAGCACTCATCAGACGGGATCCACTCATGTGCGCCCTTGTGTTCCTCGTTTTTGTTTTCTCGGCCCTGGCCCATAGTTAGGCACTCAGTCCGTGTTTCTTGCTTGCATGAAAGAGTCAGTTTCAAAGGAATGGAGTTACTTAACATCTGTGGTGGTGATGAGAGTAAGCTTCAGCGTGGGGTGGTAACTTAGGTGAAAAAAAAAAACCACCTCTAACAGGAAGGGTCTTTCCTCTTCCCAGACTTGGGTTTGTAGGCAAATGAAGGCACCAGAGCTCTCTCGGATGTTTTGCTTGAAACATTGACTTCAATTTTGCCTTGGTTCTAGCTTATTAGCTTGCCTTTGTTCAACTATCACAATATGAGGCGAGCAGCTGGCTTTAATCATAAAACAAGCTCTTCAAGTAGTAAATCCTCATCTAAAATTTTACTCTATATTAGGATGCATACACATGTTAATTTGGCTTTTCTGCCATTGATACACATGTTTTTTCCAAGAAGCTTAAAACTTCTTTTCAGATGGTATTAATTATAAAGCATTCTAGAAAAGCCTGAAAATTATATGTATATGCAGGTGACTAATTTTTTTTTACAAGATATAAAACAGTTTGATATCTACATAAGAATGTAATGAAAGATGATTCATATTCATGTCCCTGTTCAGACTGCAATAATTTGTACAAAAAATATTTAAACAATGGAGATGAGGAAAGAGCAACAAACTAACAAAGTATTGACTGTTAGGGGACAAAATTTTTGGCAAGTGATTAATATTCTTAGTGCTCAGGTTTGTTGCATTAAGAAAACCTTTAAAGCATCTGAAACTTTATGGACCTTTACAGTTAATTTGATAGCATCTTTGTATAAATAAATTTTCACTTTGTATCATTTTAGATGATAGTATGGGGACTTGTACTGATTCTTTGTGGCATCACATTAGGTACTGTGAGCAAAGGTCTTTCCATACACAGTTGTTTGAAAATCTTAGAGCTTAACGTATTTTTTAATGTATTTCCATTTAATTCTCTGACACAGTTTTTTTTTAATTTTTGTCTGTGTCAAGGGTCGTAAAGCAAAATAATAGATCAACATGAGGGAATTTAAAAGCCATCATTTTACGGGTTCTTAATTGTCTTAGGTTTTTAACTTCTGTAAGTATCTGATGACGGCCATCAGAAAATTGCTCATACATCCATTTAAAATGCATGAAACAAATACATCTTCAGTTTCAGGGAGCCCAGGTATCGGGCCCTGGTTTATTGAGAAACTCTTAGGTGCTCTGTACTATGAGGGATGTCTAGTGTATAACAGAAGACCATGGTCAGTGCTCTTAGCTTTCTAGACCCGTTGGGGTGAGAACAGCAGACCATCAAGAAACAGTTCAGTAACAGCCCCTTACCTGCCCTCCTCAGCTCAGGGACCTCAAGGGCCACCCTGCACTGCACCCACTACAAAGGAGGCTTACAGGTTGGTGAGCTCCCTGTTGAGCTGGAGGGTATCCCGCAGTCATGTGATAGGAGAAAAATTAATTCACCTCACTGAGCCTCAGCCACTTTGTTGTACAAGGAGGGACACTCATCCTCTATCTAACTCAGGGTCACTGGGAGCTTCCGACCCTTCAGTGGTGAGAATGTGCTGTGTAAATGACCGTGCTGTGCCAATATGTCTCCCTTTGCAGTCCTGGCGAGTGGCAGTGTTAATTAAGAGACGCAGGCACTGGGCCCGAGGCAGGCCCCCAGTGGTTCTCCCCAAAATACTCGCTGGAATAAAGGATTCCAACTCCACAGCATGTTGTTCTGAATTCAGGGTCACGGATTCTTCAGTTTAGTTATCTGGGTATTACTTTAAATCCTCCTCTTTGGAATAAACATGTCAAAATTACTTTAAAATATATCATACATCAAATCAAGAAGAGAAACAGTCTTTATAAAAATTATATCTATCTACTTTTTGTGATATTATGATTGGTTATTTCAATAAAGACAATCTTAAGTGGAACCATGCCTTTTAAATTGGGTTGAGGCAGGAGGAAAAACCCGTAATGGTGCCCCTGTCAGAGTGAATGAAAATAAAGGGACCCAGGGCGCACAGGCTGCCATCCTGGGGTGGGGAGCTGCACGGTCCCCTGAAAAGTCACTTCAGTCAAGGCACAGGTGTGTGGCAGACAGGATGAACATGTAGTTCAGTGACCCCCCCTCTCCCCCAGGCTGTGACAGTTTCCACCAAAACAAATCCGTTAGCTCCAACCCCAGGAACCAGAATCCATGGGAAAGGGGGCAGTGGGATTGTTTTAACTTTTCCTTAGCTAAGGATTAATCCAAAAGGCTTGAAAGCATTGTTGGCCATTTCTGAAATATACTAGAAACTCTATATTTTCTATCACTACACTGAAAACAACATATTGTTAGTGAGTCCATTTCTTTACAATGATGGCTGCACTCCTGTACAAAAAACTTTTCTGTTGCCTCTGTGCTGTGAGTGTATGTTCATGTTTATGGAGTTCTGGTAATTGTCCTCTCTTCAAGCACTGTGGTAGAAGAGTATCTACTCTGGACTCATTGAGGGTTCTAATGAGAGAACATTTACTGAGCATCTACTTAATTCAGGCCACCCATAGTGCAGGTTGCTGTGGCATTGCTAGAACACAGTCCCACACTCCATATGTGTAGCTTGGTTGGTTGGTTGGTTGGTTGGTTGGTTTTTTAAGATTTTTGTGTTGGCAGTGCTTGTAAAAGGGGGGAGCTGTTCCAGTTAAAACAACAAGAATGGGGACGCCTGGGTGGCTCAGTTGGTTAAGCAGCTGCCTTTGGCTCAGGTCTTGATCCCAGCGTCCTGGGATTGAGTCTCACATCGGGCTCCTTGCTCGGCAGGGAGCCTGCTTCTTCCTCTACCTCTGCCTGCCATTCTGTCTGCCTGTGCTCGCTCTCTCCCTCTCTCTCTCTCTGATAAATAAATAAAATCTTTAAAAAAAAAAAAAAAAACAAGAATGACGAAAAGAGAAACATTTACAAGTTGAAGGCTCTGTTTTAATTGGATTTGTCATTAGGAAGTTCCCTCCAATTAGATATCCTTTTCCTTCATTAAGCTTTTTGCCACATAGTATGAGAAAAGCAGCATTCCTTTTTTCTCTAAATACATTTTCAGAGATATCCATTCCAGGGATTAGAGTTCAGCAGAGCCATTAAAACGAAAATATGAGGTCTCTTTTTTCAAGATTCCATGAACTGGGCTCCTAGAAAATAAAATGTCCTTCTGCGCCAGCTTTCTTCAAAAGCTCTAATTTCGCAAACTCTGGAAACCATAGAATTCATTTAAACAGAAGTCAGCATTTATATCCCCTTCCCAAAAGTCTCAGAAACATCTGTGGGGATAGGTTAGTAACTGGTGTTCTGCCAGGAGTTCATTGTTTGATGGCAGAAAGTAAGAGGCCACGTTCCAGAAACTCTCACCAAGCCTTTGCTTGGCACAAACAGGTAGGGGGTAGGGAGTGGAAGGACTGCTTTCCATACCATAAAAGGGAAAGGCAGTGTTTTCTGTCTGGGACAGCAGCAACCAAAATGTGGTGATCTGGGAGGTTTTAACCAGAAACCCTGGAAAGTCAGTAGAGCTGTCTGGGAAGACGAAACCAGGCCAAGAGAACTGGACCTCATGTCAGACTTTTGTCATAAGACTAGGACTAAAGCAGAGGACAAGTGGTGGCATCACTCCCTCCGACAGAGGATAGGAGATGCAGGTCTGGGCAGCTCCAAGGGTGAGCGTGGGTATTTGAGTTAAGAGTGGGATCTCGGGCGCCTGGGTGGCTCAGTGGGTTAAGCCGCTGCCTTCGGCTCTGGTCATGATCTCAGGGTCCTGGGATCGAGTCCCACATCGGACTCTTTGCTCAGCAGGGGGCCTGATTCCCTCTCTCTCTCTCTGCCTGCCTCTCCGTTTACTTGTGATCTCTCTCTGTCAAATAAATAAATAAAATATTTTTTAAAAAAAAGAGTGGGATCTCACTGGGGGTCTACCGCTGTCCTTACTTATTGTGAGTCCTTAAGAAATTAACGGCCTCCCTGATCCTGTCTTTAACTCTAGCCAGGAGGACTGAATTTGATGGCAGTTGGCTTACCTTCAGTGTGTTTCTCTCACAAAGCCCTCTTCACCTCCAGTTTCTCATTTAACCCTCAGCCCCTCTTATGGTGAGGTTAGGTACTGTTACTATCCCCAGGTGAAAGAGGAGAAAAACTAAGACTCAAAGCTGATCGTTCCCTAAGTTCACAAACCTAGAAAGTACTGGAGTGGGTACTTAGACCTGGGGTCCTGATTCAGTTCCTGTGCCTGAGAAAGCTCTTCCCAGTGACTCCCTGTCAGACCAGGCCCAGTTCCTCAGGGTTGCGTGGAGAAGAGCTCCCATAGCTAGTCTTTTGACCTTTGATAAATGCAAACAGATATTTTAAGAAGTGAGGCCTCTGTAAGAATCAATAAAAGAGGTTATAGCGGGAAATCTTAGAGTAAAAGCGTAAATGGCAGACTTTACTCCAACTTAATAAACATCCCAGTGCTGACTTACCGCCATAGAATCAGAACAGATTATTAACTGGGACATTGCAGATAAGAAACCAAAGCTTGGGGTCACCTGAGGCTCAGGTCATGATCTCAGGGTCCTGGGATTGGGCCCCACATCGCATCTGGCTCTCTGCTCAGCAGGGAGCCTGCTTCCTCCTCTCTCTCTCTCTGCTTGCCTCTCTGCGAAATAAATAAATAAAATCTTTAAAAAAAAAAAAGGCTGAATATATGCCTGTCCTGTGACCTGGTAATTCTACTCTTCGGTATATATCCACTAGGAGGATCATGAAAAATCATGAAGAAGAACGCTTACAACTGTAAGAACATTAATAACAGCTCCAAACCAGAAACTATCTAAATGCTCAAAACAAACAAACAACACTTGAATGGCAAGTGTTGAGGGACCTTCTTTATCAAACTGGTATACTCATCCCATGGGTTACAAATCATTCCCTTTAGGAATGGTCCCAAAAGTTTCCAAGAAAAGACTTTTCTCAGAAAACAGCAACTTGAACACTATAAGGTTAAGAAATTAAATCTAGATTAAGAAAGCGAAGAACATTCATACTTATAAGATCTCTTTAAAGAAAAAGAAATGTACACCACTGTTTTCTTGAGACCACTCACATGTTGGGAAAGAATTCATAAAGAGGTTCCATCATGGTATATAGGTAGAACTCTCGAGTAGCTGGCGGTGGGTGTGTGGGTTGAGGCAATGATCACGACTGACAGCCAGCTCGTCTTAAACCATCCATTTAGCTAACTCATCATTGGAACAAAAAGAAAGACCGGTGTGGGTCTTCTTATGACTCTTTCGTAGTTGGTTGCTCCAGCCCAGTTCTGTCTAGGACTCCAGATGCTAATGCTTTTGCTACAGTCTTTAAAGAAACAGGGTGATGCGCCAGGAGGAGCATGCTTAAAAATCTTACAGAGGAGGTGTGCCTGGGTGGCTCAGTGGGTTAAAGCTCCAGCCTTTGGCTTATGTCATGATCCCAGGGTCGTGGGATCAAGCTCCATATCGGGCTGTCTGCTCGGCAGGGAGCCTGCTTCCTCCTCTCTCTCTGCCTGCCTCTCTGCCTACTTGTGATCTCTGTCAAATAAATAAAATCTTTTTTAAAAAATGTTACAAAGGAATAGCAGAAGCATCAATGAAAGAGGAAGAATTGGTTTTCTGGCACTTAGGCACTAAACAAAAGTATAATAAGACAAAGTCTACTTGTGAAAATGGAAAAGGAGGGAGGAAAAAAGTCTTAAGAAAAAGGCTAAATATCAAGTGAAATTGGGTCCCTTTTGTAAACTGGGAGATCCTTCTGCTGTCTTTCTTTGTCCAACACTAAGTGCATGGCCAATGCACCTGTGTTCACTGGCAGAATGTCCTATTTTTTGGTAGAAGTTTACACACCAGACTTTAAAAACACTCAGCATTGGTAGATTCCCACTAACTGTACAGCTGGCAAGTAGAGATCACTGGAGATACTTCTTATTTTTTAGGGCATTTGTATTAATGGGCAAAACTGACAGCTTTACCGGGTTAGCCTGTAGCCAGGTTGAAAATGCTAACACCTGTCACTTAATTGCTGTGCTTTAGTAATACAGTTGGAGTTGTTTTAAGATTCTAGATCGTGCACTGTGCACTGGCCACGTACCAGGCCTGTTTTAAGCACTTTATAGATGCTAACTCAGTGCCACTCACCCAGGAAAGATTCAGTTAATTTTACTTTCTTGTTCTAACTGTTCACCAGCCAAATCTCTTAAAATTTCATTAGACGTGTATTACTTTGGTCAACTGCGATTCCATTCACTGGATTTTGTACTCTATTTGCTTGGGGTGGGTTGGAATGAATATCCATCTTTTGTTGTTGATTGAAATACAGACGAGGAGAAGTAGCTTTCTACCCCATTTTGGTAATTCTGGTCATGCTGGAGTAGACACCAGGGGCCTGATAGACCTGGATTATCAGATTATTGTTTTTCCAGAGTAATTGACCAGGACTTCTCTGTCTATCCTTGAAGGTATACAAGGGAGAAGAAGCAACATTCCAAATCTCAGGCCTCCAGACCAACACAGACTACCGGTTCCGCGTATGTGTGTGCCGCCGCTGCGTAGACACTGCTCAGGAGCTCAGCGGAGCTTTCAGCCCCTCTGCGGCTTTTGTATTACAACGAAGTGAGGTCATGCTGCCAGGGGACACGGGGAGCTTAGACGATCCCAAAATGAAGAGCATGATGCCTACTGATGAACAGTTTGCAGCCCTCATTGTGGTTGGCTTTGCGACTTTGTCCATTTTATTTGCCTTTATATTACAGTACTTCTTAATGAAGTAAACAAACCCAACAAAACTAGAGGTATGAATTTAATTAATGCTACACATTTTAATACATACATTTATTCAGATATTCCCCTTTTTACACCCTTCTGTTCTTTGATTTATATACTTGTTTTACAGATTTAGCTAGGAAAAAAAAATATCAGTGTTTTGGTGCACCTTTTTGAAATGCAAAACTAGGAAGAGATTAAACTGGATTTTTTTTTTTAAAGGAAAAAAAAAAAAAAGAAGAAGAAAAGCAAACCAGATACCAAAAGCTAGCTTTCTTATGTTTTCTTTTAAATTTTCAGATTTGCCTTTATTCTGTTTTCACTGATGTCTTTTGCAGGCCTTTGATTTTTTTTTTTTTCCATGTTACGGTTTAGTAATTTATATTCACCAGTCACTTCTTTGGTCTTGATCATCCGTCTCTGTGAACGTGAATCACAGTGTGTGTACTTACAGGTCTAGGATTTCAGTGTCATCGGAGTCTTACCACACAGCTACAACCGCAACAACAACGTACGGAAGATGTGTTCACTCAAATAAGGCTGCCCTAAACAACCATTTTGTCACTCAGTTATTTAACTGTTTAGCTCATTTAAATCAAAATGTGTACTTTAATCTGAAATGTTTTAATAATCTCTGTTTCTTATGATTTTAACACTATGAGCTGCCTGTCTAAGAAATCAAGTAACCAAAATGCACCTATAAATTATGGAACATTGTAGATTTTACCCCAGCGATTCATAGCCGTAACTTTAAGAGGGCATTGTGCAATAGTTAGTTGTTTCCTTGTTCAGCTGTTTTAAAAGCTGCTTTAACTTGTTTGTTTGTCTTTGTGTATAACTACTTCTAATCTAATCACTAGAGTTATTATATTCTGTTATGTTTGACCAGAGTTATATGACGAGAACTGGTGACAGTTTAGTGCCTCTGCCCCTTGTCCATGATTTACACTAATTGCGAGCAGTCTTCTTACACGTCAGCTCATTGTTTTGGAAAGATTTGCCGTAAGGCTGTTCTTTGAGGTATCAGTGAAGTGATTGAATTTCAGTACCTTAATTCAGCGCACATCAGATTCATCTAACAGCGGATAAAAACCTATTAAAACCCAAAAGAGAGTCATCTAAACTTGTAGTTCCTATTTTTGTGGGGTTGACCTGGCCATGTGTGGAGAGGGAATGATAGATGGTGGTAAACACAGGGTGTTTGGGGGTGAAGGAGCCCTAGATTCTCTCCCTGGATCTGTCACTAACTTGCTGCGTGACCTGAACACGTCACTTTACCTCTCTGTGCCTCAGTTTCCAGTGCATTAAATAATAAAAAGAAATAAAATAAAATGGGGATTCTAACGTTTGTAAGTGCTTTGAGATCCTTGATCAACAGGTGCTATTGGAGTGCAAAGTGTTACTCTTGCATGTTTATTCTGAGTCATGAGATAATCAGTTTTAACCCAAAGTCATTGGATTATTTATATGAAGTCCATAATGTTCGCGTACCTCAGGGACATTTAAGAGTTGGAGGTGCAAATATATTCCAAAAGGGTGCAACAGACACAGTGTATCCCCCTGCTTCTGTTTTTGTATATTTTTGCTACTTGGTTTTTCTTGATCATAGCAATTCTGTGCTTGGTCTGTGTTGTCTTAAGATGCAGTATGCTGTACTAGCTTATGATATTCCCATACCAAAGTCATGGGGAAACCAACATTATTTTTTTTTTGGTTTATTTATACTATATTCTGCATACAGTACTTTAAATGCCAATTTCAGTGCAATCTTTATTTATTGTAAAATTTTTTAAATGTACTTATGTACTAATTTTCCCTTGTAGCATGTTATTTTGTGTGTGTGTGTTTTATACTTTTGTAATTTTAGGTCAGTCTTGTTCCTTGGCAACATCTGTAGTATTACGAATCTTCTGACATTTTCTTGTGTTTTTAAAAGATAAGAGCATCTAGTGCATTAAATGCCAAAAAAAAAAAAAAAATCCATTATCAGTGATTGAAACGTTTACATGTGCCCCAAAATCCATAATCATCTCTTGAAAGAAAGCGCTACGATCAATGAATTATTCTGTGTGCCTATATTGATGTAGTAAGTACTAGAGAGTTTTGTATTTTGTTACTGACTATAATAATTAGTTGAATTAGCCTTGCAAAGTGATGGCATCAAGGTAAATATATTTTTGCCAAAGTTCTGGCCTTCCAAAACTCAACCCTCTACTTAATTGTGTATTATGACCCACTATAACATTGCATCTGCATTTTCTGAGACCATCTCAGGCGGGTGTTTTTGTTTTGTTTTGTTTTTTGTTTTGTTTTGCGGGGATGGGTGGGGAGGCTTTCTTTTTCTTTTTAAAGCAGTGAAGATTCAACAGAGTACAAATTCCATGTTGAACAGCAGGGGGGGAATCGGTCCTTTTTGGAAACACTTCAGAACTGCTGCTATAAAGAAATTCTCGGAATGGTTTGAAACATTTTACATGAAATAATGGCGTCAGGCCCAGATTGCGATGAGTACTTTCTCTTTTTGAGATTTTCATCTTGTTGAACCACCATAAAGCTGAAGTGTGTCACAGACCAGCTGACTGCACTTTATTTTATTGTTTTCTGTGATTGGGTATTCATTATCATCCCTTTGGTCAAAAAATGACTACTCCATCTGGCACGGTTCTCTGTCACAAATATGTATATGTGACATTGATATATAACTCTGTAGACATTGCCGTTACACACGAACAATAAAATAAAGTGTTATATTAAACTTATTTCTTTGCCCTTTTGCGATACGTAGGAATGAATGAGCGGCTGGCTTCCGACGCTCTGTCAGACTCTCATCCCTGGCACAAGAAATTCCAGTCATGTGAAGCAAACTGCCCTTTGTCCTCAAAGAAATGGTCTCAACACTTTTTTTAAAAGATTTTTTTTCATATTATCTATCTTGTTCTTATCAACTTGAAATGTTGGCATTTTCTAACTGTTTCGTTGGCTACAGTCATTCAGTATTCCTGTCAAAATTGAAAAGTGCCCTAATTGAATGTGTCTGAATGTTATCCTTGCACAGTTCTTTAAATTGAAAGACAAAATGTTTTACCTCACTGTTGGACATACATTCCAAGCTTTTCAACTTTAGGAGAAAAAAAAATAATCATATGTTTTCCTGTATTGTAAATTTTAGACTATTTCATATACATTGTATTAAAACTGCCATATCAATTTTAATGTATAGATTTTGCAAATACTATGCTATATGTAATACCTAACTGTATCTGTAGTGTATATGTAATATATTTATGCCCAATAAATGTTTTAATTCTTTCTGACTTAAGTAGGGTTTTTCTGCCAAGAATAGGACTTGCTTTTTGTTGTTGTTGCTGTTGTTCCTTTTTAAAAACTTGAACCACGTCCCCAAAGTTGCAAATTCAAATGCCTTTGGAGGCCAGGCAGGTGATGCTTCCTGTGCCACCCAAGGGAGCAGTTACAGCCCAGCTCCAGCTGATTGGGGTCCTGTAAGATGGCAGGCCACAATCATACATGCTCATGTTTCCAAAGAAGCTAACAAAATTCAGATTTCCCTTTACAGAACAGCTAAAATATGACTGTGGCCCACAGAGGCCCAGGAGCTGCCATTTATTTTTTGTCAGAGCCTGCGTTCCTAGCATACTATCCAAATGCCAAACCTTAGGAGCCCAGGTCTATCTCTGGATACTGAGACCTAGCACATTCCCTCCCCGCCTCAACTTCCCACGGTTTGGCCTGCCTTCTTCCTTGCTCTGGGTCTCATTCAACAACAGCAGCAGCAATAAAGCACAGTGTCCCTGCTAGGGCCATGGTTTCATTTGGTTTAGATTGTTTTGCTAGGAATCCCTATTTTTTTGTTTTATTTCTGGGAGAAAGAAGTGTATGGAGAAACTGTTTCAAAGAAGGAGGAGCTGTTCTTAAGGGTAGAAGTGACCAACTGAACACATCAAATTTTGCGTGCTCCTAACATTCCACTGAGAATACAGTAAAGGATTTGGTTTTTTTAAGACTGGGAAGAACAGGAGGAGAGCTTGCTGGCACTAGCATTTTGGAAGCCTAACTGAAGAAAGCTGAATTCTAATTTCACAGGGAGAGAAATGAGCCCCACCTCGTTGTACATGCAGAATATCCTGAAGGCTCAAAAATTGACAGAAACGTCCTTTGGAAGTGATGGGGAAGGGGGAAAGGAGCCTAAAATACTACTAGTTGAAAGCTGTTTAAAACGCCGTTTGATCCATAAATTCCTCCCTGTTTTGTTTTCCACTGGACAGCCGCAACCCCACAGAATCCTACTGAGTTTATCCTCAGGAGGTAACAGAAAGACCCTAAACTTGAAGACACAATGCACAGTTGATCATTGAGGTACCATATCAAAAATGGGATTCAGTGAACGTAGGTGTACAGGAGAATATGAAGAGTCTTACCTAAAGAGCCTCGTGGGCCGAAAAGAAAGATCTGGAAATCTTCGATGAAGTGGTTCAGCCGCGCACCCTTGGGTGACTCTTCTCGGCCGGCACTGTTCTGGAATATCACCAGGGGAGATTTTCAAAACCCCTACCGGCAGATCATACTCTAAATCAATAAAATGAGCATTTCTGGAGTATCAGTGTTTTCTAACAGCCCCCAGATGATTCCACTCCACAGCCAAGACTGAGAACCACTGCCCTACAGTGAAACTCTCCTCGCTAATCCTGTCAGCCTTCCAGTCCTCCAGCTTAATGAAGAGTGACCTGACCTCTGGTGAACACGAAAAGCCCAAGGCCGATAACTTGGAAGAATCCGGGACTGAGGGAGGAGCATCTTCAGAAAACAATCGTTATCTCCAGAGAGATGAGAAAAAAGGAGTCATCTTTAGACTGAGGATACATTGCTATGGAAAAAAGAATGCTTGAAGAACATGGAAATATTCCCAGAAATCAAAAATTCAGTAGAAGGGTTAGAAGTTAGCATTAAAAGAATAACCGCCAAAATAGGAAAACAGAAATGAAAAGAGGAAAGATGAGGATCAGACCAGGACATTCACCATCCAAGCGATAGAAGCTTGAGAGAGAAGAGAGAAAATGGAGAACAAATCAGGAAACGTGTGTTTCCAGAAGGAAAGGGTGAGAGGATACCCAAACGATGGAAATGGACCTCTACCAAGGCACACCGCCATGAAACCTCAAAATACCAGGACCAAGAGAAGTTCCTCAAAATAGAAAACTGGTCACATAGAATTAGAAATCAGACTAGCTTTACACTTCTCAGTAGCATCCTGCAAGCTAGAAATCAGTGAGGCAAGTATGTCAAGACTGGAAAGAAAAAGATTTCCCACCTGCTTACTCTTGGACAAGTGTGAAGTAGCATTAAGATGTTTTTAGAAATGTGAGATCTCACAAATTTGCCTCCCATGCACCCTATCTCAAAGGCTACCAGAGGATAAGCTCTCCCACAGAAGCTAATAAAATAAGAAAGAAAAATCCATGAAATTCAACCCTCATGGTGGTTTTCATGGAGGTCAGATGTTGGCTGTGTGGCCCTTTGCCCCAAAAGGGTTTATGTAACTTTATCTTTCTCCTACCCCCAGTTTGCATAACTGCCCCCTCCACATGTACCCCAAAGCTGGGGCTGCAAATGACTCCTTTAAAAAAACCTCTCAGGATATCTTGCCCTGTGCTAATTAAAACTAGCAGTTTAAATCTGTGTATAGGAACCCTTTATTCAGAATGGTGACCCAAAAAAAAGTTCCCACCTCTGCTGCTAGACTGGAGGGAGGGAATATATGCTTGGGACAGCAAGTCTCCTTCAGTTCTGCAGCATAGAGCCCCATTATCTGGCACATTATAGAAGCTAGGGAGAAAAAAAAAAAGATTTGTTGAATGCAGTAGACTAATTTAGTTGGAAAAGTTCACATAGCAGTGTTCCATAAGACTTGCCGCTCCAAACCAATCTTTTCACCACAGGTGTGTTATTTTTGGTGCAGTATTTTGATTTTAACTGAAGCGGTTGTCAATGATTTATAATTTAAAATGTGGAAATTTCATACCAAATACTGGAATTCGACATTCTTTTTTTAAATTTGAAAGACCTGGCAACTCTAGGTTTTAGTCTGGAATGGTGATGCTCAACAGAGGTCAGTAATGGCTGTAGTTGTGACTGGGGCACTGGCCGTGCAGCAGACCACATTTCGTGCGCACACAATTCTTGGCATGAATATGGATGACGACTTTGATGGAAAAGCATCACCTTGAACATCATCTCTGTCAAAAGTGGGTGAATGGATGGCAAGACTTCCAAGAATTTGATGGAGAACGTCTGAAAAGCCACTTCATAAAAGCAACAAAAACAGTAGCAAAAAGAAAAATGCCAACATCAGCTTTTTCAGAAGTGTGGAAATAAACTCAATAAAGCCTTGGAACGATTGGAACCTTGATAAGCAGAGCAGGTTTTGTGGTGGTTTACCTCAATCCCTTCCCCTTCCCCCCGAGCTCCATAGTAGCCTTGACAGTCAGCCCTGTGGCCACCAGGGGGAGCATACTGGGTTTGCAGCTCCTTAAAATCTCCTCCCGGAGCATGGTCACTACTTAACCTGACTCAGAGCTCACTCTAGGAAAAACGTTTCTGGAAAACTCATCAGTGCCATCGTGTGAGTCCTGCTGCTGCTTGAGGCTGCAGTACCAGTTGGGGTAATTGAGAGCCTCGTCAAAAACGTCAAGACCTGGGGAGTAAGATAGCCATGGGCGGGGGGTGGGGGGCAGTTAAAGCTTGTGACATAGCCTTCAGGGTCTAGAAGGCCATGTGCATGTTCTTTGAGTGTACCGGGGAGGGACCCAAGAAGTCCCCAGTCTCACTTCTGCCTGATCACATGACCTGACACAAGCAGGGAATGAAGGCGAGGGCGGGATTGTAAACTTGCTGCAGATGGAAGATGTCCTCCAGCCTACAATGCCCCTTGAAGAAGACTGGAAGACTTACTGCTTCAAGACATTGAAGGAAATCTGGGAGCAGTGTGAATGGACACCAAGTGGAACAGATTCCAGTGGCCAGCTGCAGAGAAGGAAGTCTGGAAGGATACTGTCTGAATTCCTAACTCAGATTTGCCCAAATACGTAATGGGGAGGGGAGGATCAAAGAGAATTTTAGCCTTAACTCTAATATCTTGGCCTTTTAGATGAAAAATGCCTTTATGTACTATGTAATAAAAGTTAATTTTATGGTTAACAAAACCATGTTGAAGAAATAAATGTCCTTCCCTTTTCTTGATTCAAAGGCTAAATAAAGGAAGCTTCTTAGTTGTTTCCCCCCCCCACCCCCCCAACAGGACTGAAGGCATAGATTTTTTGTTTACTATTCAAATAAGTTATACGAGAAACATGTTCAATTCACGTTAACGAAGTTTCTTGAGTATATGAGAAACCGAATGCTTTTGATTTTCCACTATAGCATTGTTTCCCAAAGTGAGGAGGTATACAAGATAACTGTAAAGGGTACATAGTTTAACATCTTTAGATTATGTAGTTTTTGTCGAATGTACTAGGAAAAATTATATCCTGCATCTCAAAGAAAACTGATATGACTAAAATGGTATTTAAGTTTAGGAAAGAAATATAAGTAAATAATAGTGCAGGTGCTACCGAGATACGGCGGAAATCATCGGAACAATAAGCAAATGAATGAAGTTCAAGAACGATGTACCACAGGTTGCTGCCTGGATCATAGCCTGGATCTATGCCATGTGACATATTTCTAAGTGGGCATCTGCAAATACATGCCTTTATCTTCACGCAAAGCATTCTGTTCTATGAGATAAAAAAGGATAAAAATCAGGATCCACACACAACTGGAAGCTGATCTGAATGAGAAAGTTGGCCTAGCTGATCTCTCACCAGCCTCGGTAACCTGCCCAGACCTTCCTGTCCTACTTTGCATGTTTTCATGTCAGTACTTAGGAATATTTGCATGAGTGAAATTGGCTTATCTGAAGTCAAGATGCTTTTGCCCAAACCCTGAAGGTTCTGTGATGTTATTTTCACAGAACCTGAGCTAAGATGAAGCATTTTGGTTTCAGTGGGCACAGAAGTATGGCGGACTTCTGTGGTCTGTCTGCCACTCCCTCCTGAGGCAGCGAGCTAGGAATACTCCCTCTCACCCCAACGCCTTGTGCTTTCTTCTCTGCAAGTCACTGTGTTCTTCCAAAACCACGTGCTCAGACGTCACAATGTTATTCTAGGGATGGCTCCCAGCCCATTGCAATTAGGACTCAAGGGAGTCTTGCTCTAATGGCTCCAACTTGAAGAGGACAATCTTGAGCAGATGTTTCTCTTGATGTAGAGAAAACCAGTGTTCGTGAGAGAACACTGCAGCTCACAAGAGAAGAGTAGAAACTGGCCATTAGACCTTAACTAGGGCCTGGTTTATTCTGTTCTTAGGTTCGCTGACCCCTTTTACAGTTTCTTTATGACCCTTTGTGTTTAAGCTAATTGCCCTTGAGTTTTTTACACCAAGGACCAGAACATCCCCAAAAAGGAAAGCACTTAAAACCTATTTCATACTGCAAAAGGTGCAGAAGTTAAATGTATAAAATGCACAACTGCCAAGATTTTTATGCTAGAAAATCATGCAGTTGGCCTTTTGCTGTTACATGTTTTGAGGGTTCTTTGTTTACTTTTTAAGCAGTATACACTGAACTTAGGAAAGTTATAAACTTTTTAAAATTAAAATCAAAATCAAAAGGTGCTAAGTTTGAGCATTTATTAATGAGCCCTTGCAGCATGTTAAGCACCTGACATGAATTATTTTACTTAGGAATCATAACAACGCCTTGAGGTGAGTACAGCTGTCCTCTTAAAGCACAAGTTAGAAATGAGTGTTGATGGAGGATTCATGTCTAGCTCTGGCTAATTTCTGAGGCTAGTTTACTCCGACCACATGTTGTACAGCCTGTTAAGGACCCTTCAAGATCTCTTCTGTTATTATACGTAAATATGTGAACAGGCTCAGTTAGCTAAGTATATGCTTTGGGCTCAGGTCATGATCCCAGAGTCCTGGGATCGAGCCCCACATCAGGCTCCCTGCTCAGTGGGGAACCTGCTTCTCTCGCACACGCGCACGCACTATCTCAGTTGCCACCTCTTTCTCAAAGAAATAAAAATCTTTAAAAGAACAACAATGTACTAGCATTTGACTCTATCTCATAAATGTAATGTTAAAATAAGATTTAAATAAATATTAAAGAACCAGCAGCTGTGGCTTTGACCTTCAGGCTTTAGTCCATCCCTTTACTGCCATGCTGCCCCTCCCCATAAAAAGGAAAGGAACTGGGTATACTCATCCAACAGTCACATGTGTGAGTAAGGGATGGTTGTCCTTATAAAAAACAAACAGGGGCGCCTGTGTGGCTCCAGTGGGTTAAGCCTCTGCCTTCAACTCAGGTCATGATCTCAGGGTCCTTGGATCAAGCCCCATATCGGGCTCTCTGCTCCTCAGGGAGCCTGCTTCCTCCTCTCTCTCTCTCTCTCTCTCTTTCTCTCTCTCTCTCTGCCTGCCTCTCTGCCTGCCTCTCTGCCTACTTGTGATTTCTCTCTGTCAAATAAATAAATAAATTCTTTAAAACAAACAAACTAACAGACTCCCCTGAAATGAGGAGTGAGAACTCTGGCCTCTGAGCCTTGGTTTCCTCTAACCTAAAGGAACTTGGACAGAGTCTCTAGTCCTAATTTTATGATTCTTTGAAGACCGCACTCCTCTGAGGCAGATGGGCTTCTGCCCTAACTGCAGTTCCTTGAAGGTTGAAAGGAGAGAACATCTGCAAGTTCATCCACATGCGTGCAGCCTCCAATGCTGAGAACACAGGCAGCACGCACTATAAACTTCTGGAACTTGAATTACAAAACTGCCAGTCAGGGCGGTCGCCCAAAGCTCGCCACCACCACCACCCCACCCCACCCCCCGCCGCCGTAGTACTGCTGCTCTGGGAACACACTAGGTTCCTACAAAGCTTATTTCAGATGCTACCACACAGTGGGTAGGAACTGAAAAACAGCATAGAAAGAGTAAACATGGGACTCAAGGTGTAAAGAGGAAGGGAATACAGGAATGCGTTCTGAAGGTCATTTTGTTTTACAGATTAACACAAAGCACATTATGCCATCATGACTTCGGGTCAAGAGTCCACACAGCTTATCTGTTTGGAAGCAATGTTAGAAGGCCAAAGGAAGTCTTCTGAGGCATCCCATGATTTCCCGCTAGGTTTCTCCACACAGGTCTAGACCTCCAGGACATGGACCAGTTCACCCGTGTGCCTGCCCTCCTGAGGTCTTCAGCCTTGCCACAATGTCAAGCCCTTCCAAACCAAGCCCTGGGATTTCTTTCCCTCTGTCCTCAAGGCAGTTTTGTCACAGATCACCTTCTAAGCATCTTTCTGGATTGGTGTATTCAGCTTGTTTAGTTAAAAAGGATTTGTGGCTGTCTGTTAGACAATAGGAAATTTAATATTTTTAAAAAGCATATACAATATTTGTATAACCTTGGGATGCATAAGGTGGAGATTGTAAAAAGAAACCTACAATCTAGAAAGGAAAAGATCGACACATTTAACTTAAAAAAAAATAGAGAAAATAATTGCAAAACATCACTGATAAAGGTTTAATATCCCTAATGTACAAAAAGTCCTATCCATTGTACAAGAACAACCCAATTTTAAAAAGTAGACAAGGCACATAAAGGGGCACCTTATAGAAGAACTGTAAATAGCAACTACCATAAGGAATAATGTTCAACCTTGATACATGTAAGGAAAATTAAAATTGAAGTAATGAGAAATATTTGACACAGGGGAAAAATCAAAAGGTAATCATACAGAGGAGAAATTATGGGGAAATAATCGCCTATCTCTCTGGGAAAATATAAATTACTATAACATTTTTAGAAAGTGATCTGGAAATATTAACATCTGAAATGGTCATACACTTCGACTAAACAACCATATATTTAAAAGTCTAAAGAAATAAAGTGAATATGTGTATAAGCATGCGAAAGGATATTTATTTTAGCACTGCTTATTACAAGAAAAAAGAGTTTAAATATCCCTCAATAGAGCAATGCATTCATATAATAGACTACTTCGTCTGTTAAAAATGAGCTAACATCACATGAAAAGATCACGAACTCTTATGACAACTATAGATGCAAAAATCCTCAACAGAATAGTGGCAAGCAGAAGTTGGTAACATGTGAAAAGGAGTATAAACCACTGATGAACGGATTTTTCCCAGGAATCCAAGATGAGATCAACATACGATAATCAACCAATGTAATGCATCATATTAATAAATGACAAAGCAATATGATCATTTCAGCAGACACATAAGAAGCCCTTCACAAAATCCAATGGTCAAACCTGATAAACACGCAACAAACTAGAACTAGACAGAACCCTCCCTCAACCTGATAAAAGCAATCTGTGAAAACCCATAGTAAAACTTCATGCTTAATGATGAAAGAAAAGGCTTTCCCCCTAAGATCAGGAGCAAATCAGGGATTCATTCTTGCTATTTCTATTCAACATTGCACTGAAAGTTCTAACTAGGATAAGTAGACAGGAAAAAGAAGTAAAAGGATCCAGACTGGAAAGGAAGAAATAAAACTATATTTGCAGGTGACATTATCTGGTATATAGGAAATCCTAAGGAATCCAGACCAAAAAAAAAAAAAAAAAAAAAAAAAGCACTGCTAACACTAATTAACAAGTTCAGCAAGGCTGTGGGATGTAATATCAATACACAAAAGTCAATTGCATGTAACAATAATAATACACTAACAATGAAACTTTCAAAAAATTGAATTTCACTTATGATAGCAACACAAAGAATATTTAGGAATAAATTTAACAAAATAATGTGAAACTTGAACACTGAAAACCACAAAACACTGTTAAAAGAACTCAATAAACAAAAAGATACCCCATGTTCATGAATTCACTGTCTTAAAATTGTTAAAAATGGCAAAACTTCCCAAACTGATCTATGGATTCAATACAATCCCTATCAAAACTCCACATGCCTCCTTTTATTTATTATTTATATTTTAAATTAACATATTACTTGTTTTAGAGGTACAGGTCTGTGATTCATCAGTCTTATATAATACCTAGTGCTTACGACAACACATACCCTCTCCAATGTCCATCACCCAGTTACCTCTTCCCCCTCAACCCCCTCCCCTACAACAACCCTCAGTTAATTAAGAGTCTCTTATGGTTGGTCTCCCTTTATGGTTTTATCTTGTTTCATATTTTCCTATCTTCCCCTATAATCCTCTGCCTTGTTTCTTAAATTCCACATATCAGGGAGATCTTATGATAATTGTCTTTCTCTGATTGACTTATTTTGCTTAGCATAATACCCTCTAGTTCCATCCAGGTCTTTGCAAATGGCAAGATTTCATGGTTTTTGATGGCTACATAGTATTCCATTGTATATATAAACCACCTATTTTATCCATTCATCTGTTGATGGACATCTGGGCCATTTCCAGAGTTTGGGTATTGTGGACATTGCTGCTATAAACACTGGGGTGCAGGTGCCCCTTCAGATCACTACATTTGTATCTTTGGGTTAAATACCCAGTAGTACAATTGCTGGGTCATAGGGTAGCTCTATTTTCAAGTTTTTGAGGAACCTCCATACTGTTTTCCGGAGTGGTTGCACCAGCTTGCATTCCCACCAACAGCGTAGGAAGGTTCCACTTTCTCTGCATCCTCACCAACATCTGTTGTTTCCTGACTTGTTAATTTTAGCCATTTTGACTGCTGTGAGGTGGTATCTCATTGTGGTTTTGATTTGTATTTCCCTGATGCCAAGTGATGTTGAGCACTTTTTCGTGTGTCTTCTGGCCATTTGGATGTCTTTTTTGCAGAAATGTCTGTTCATGTTCATGTTTCCTGCCTATTTCTTGATTGGTTTATTTGTTATTTGGATGCTGAGTTTGATAAGTTCTTTATAGATTTTGGATATTAGCCCTTTATCTGATAAGGCATTTGCAAATACCTTCTCCCATTCCGTCAGTTGTCTTTGGGTTTGTTGACTGTTCCCTTTGCTGTGCAAAGGCTTTTTATCTTTTTTTTTTTTTTAAGATTTTATTCATTTATTTGACTCAGAGAGAGAGATCATGAGTAGGTGGAGAGGCAGGCAGAGAGAGAGGAGGAAGCAGGCTCCCCGCCAAGCAGAAAGCCTGATGTGGGGCTCAATCCCAGAACCCTGGGATCATGACCTGAGCTGAGGGCAGAGGCTTTAACCCACTGAGCCATCCAGGTGCCCCCAAAGGCTTTTTATCTTGATGAAGTCTCAGTAGTTCATTTTTGCCTTTGTTTCCCTGGCCTGTGGAGACATGTCTAGCAAGAAGTTGCTACAGCCGAGGTCAAAGAGGTTGCTGCCTGTGTTCTCCTCAAGGATCTTGATGGATTCCTATTTCAGATTTAGGTCTTTCATCCATTTTGGATCTATTTTTGTGTATGGTGTAAGGAAATGGTGCAGTTTCACTTTTATGCATGCGGCTGTCCAATTTTTCCCAATACCATTTGTTGAAGAGATTGCCTTTTTTTCCATTGGATATTTTTCCTATTTTGTCAAAGATTAGTTGACTATAGAGTTGAGGGTTCATTTCTGGGCTCTCTATTCTGTTTCATTGATCTATGAGTCTGTTCTGTGCCAGTACCATACTGTCTTGATTACAGCTTTGTAATAGCACTTGAAGTCAGAAAATGTGATGCCACCAGCTTTGCTTTTCTTTTTCAACATTCCTTTGGCTATGTATGGTCTTTCCTGGTTCGATACAAATTTTAAGATTATGTGTTTCAGTTCTGTGAAAGAAACTGATGGTACTTTGATACAGATTGCTTTGAAGTTGTAAATTGCTCTAGATAGCATAGACATTTTAACAATATTTCTTCTTCCAATCCATGAGCATGGAATGTTTTTCCATTTCTTTGTGTCTTCCTCAATTTATTTCATGAGTATTTTGCCTTTTTTTAAATACAAACTTGACAGTATGTTAAAATCCATACAGAAGTTCACAGACACAGGTTAGCCAAAACAATCTTGAAAAACAACAACCAAGTTGGAGGTCTCATACTACCTAACTTCAGAACTTATTACAAACCTATAATAATTAAAATAGTCTGATACTGGTATAAGGTTAAACATATAGATAAATGAAATAGCAGTGAACGTCCAAGAATAAACCCATATAACTATGGTCAGTTGATAATCAATAAGAGTGCCAAGATCACTCAATGGGAAAAGGACAGTTTTTTTCACAAGCAGTGCTAGGATAACTGGAAATACACACGCAAAAGAATAAATTTGGATCCTACTTCACCCCAAATACAAAAATAAACTCAAAATGGAACAAAGACCTAAGTGTAAAAGCTAAAGCTGCAAAATATCTAGGAGATAACATAAGGGTAAAATTTCATGATTTTGAATTATGCATTTTCTTAGATATGATACCACAAACACACATGCATACACACAATAAATTAGACTTTATCAAAATTTTAAAACTTTTGTGTTTCAAGGACACTATCGAGAACATAAAATTAGGGGTGCCTGGATGACTCAGCTGGTTAAGTGGCTGCCTTTAGCTCAGGTCATGATCCTGGGGTCCTGGGATTGAGTCCTACATTGAGCTCCCTGCTCAGTAGAGAGTCTGCTTCTCCCTCTACCTCTGTCCCTCCCCCTCTTGTGGTCTCTCACTTTCTGTCTCAAATAAATAAAACCTTTATAAAAAAAAAAAAGAACATAAAACTATCTACTCACTTTCACAACACATATACTGAAAAATGAATGTAAAAATATAACCTCTAGAATGGAAGAAAATATTTGCAAATTATATATCTGATCAGGGATTAGTATCCAGAAAATATAATAACTATTACAACTCCATAATAAGACAACCCAGTTTAAAAAAAAAAAATCGACAAAGATTTTGAATGGACATTTCTCCAAAGAAATATACAAATGGCCTATAAGCACATGAAAAGACGTTTGATAGTCATTAGGGAATTGTAAATCAAATCTATAATGAGGTATCACTTTATACCCACTAGGATGGCTATAGGTGAAAAAACTAACAAATATTGTCAAGGATATGGAGAAATTGGAACCTTTATATCTCATTGGCAGGAATGTAAAATGGTGCAGCTGATTTGGAACACAGTTTGGTAATTCCTCAAAAACTGAAACATAAAATTACCATAAAACCCAGCAATTCCACCCTTGAGAAATGATAACAAATGTCTACATGAAACTTGTACATAAACATTTATAACATCATTATTCATAATAACCACATGTCTATCAGTTGATGAATGGATAAACAAATATGGTATATCCATAGAGTGAAATATTTGGCCATAAAATTCTGACACTACAAGATGAACCTTGAAAACATTATGCTAAGTGAAAGAATCCACACACAAAAGGCCACAAACTGTGTGATTCCATTTATATGAAATGCCTAGAATGTGCGATTCTAGGGACAAAAACTAGATTAGTTGTTACCAGGTCTAAGGGGGAGACAAGAAGTGACTGGTAATGGGTACAGAGTTTCCTTTTGGGGTGATGAAAGTGTTCTAGAATTTGATAAGATGATAGTTACACAATCTTGTGGATATAATAAAGACCACTGAATTATATACTTTAAACAGATACATTTTACAGTATGTTAATTGTATCTTAATTTTAAAATGAGAAAAAATAAATTCAACCATTTTTAATGGCCTGGAAATATATCCCTGACTTATTATAAGACAAAATACTAACACAGGAAAGTATAGAAGGTTTATCAATTTTTTAAAAAGATTTATTTATTTTAGAGAGAGAGAATATGTGTGCATGGGTGGAGGGAGGAACAGAGAGAGAGAGAATCCTCCAATCCTTGGAGATTCCCACCAAGTGCAGAGCCAGATGCAGGGTTTAATGTCATGACCCATGAAATCATGACTGAGCCAAAACCAAGAGTCAGACACTCAACTGACTGAGCCACTCAGGTGCCCCTATCAAACTCTTAATACTACCTCAGTAAGATCAAGTAAATACATACATATAAATAAACATCTATAAATACACTCACACATAGAAAGCAGATTCAAAATCCTGGCATTTAGCAGGTTTGAGACCTTAAACAAGTCATTTGTCTAACCTAGGCCTCAGTTTCTTCCTGACAAAAACTGATTCAACTGAATCTCAACAAGAACACTGAGAGGGATTTAACATCTCTAACTAACTTGATGCCAGGGAACAAAAAAGAAATTGCTGGAAGAGAAGTGAAAAATCAGAGAGGGAGACAAACCATGAGAGACTCCATATTCCAGGAAACAAACTGAGGGTTACAGAAGGAAGATGAGTTGGGGGATGGGATAACTGGGTGATGGACATTAAGGAGGGCACGTGTGGTGAAGAGAACTGCGTATTATAAACAACTAATGAATCATTGAACACTACATCAAAAACTAAAACAACAACAACAACAACAACAAAACCCCCTAATGACGTACTATATGTTAGCTAATTGAACATAATAAAATAAAAAAGAAAAATAAAAATTTAAGAATGTCAAAAAAAAAAAAAAAAGGTGAAAACAGGCACGAGTGTTTTGAAAAAGCTTTCCAGGTGATTGATTCTCTTTTAATATCCTGCCTTCCATTCCCTCTACCCATAATACTCCCTAATGTCAGCCTTTCAGATGCAAAAACAAACAAAAAACCCACAAAAAAATTCTTTTAAATATTCTCTATAGCTCCTTCTCTTAAAAAATCAAACCACACAGGACTTTTCAGAGAAGGTGGTAGAGTAGAAAGAACCTAAGCTCACCTTGTCCCACAGATTTGACTAGATATTGCCCACACTGGTTTAAATAACTGAGAAATGACCAAAAGATTGGCAGTACAAACTCTCCACAGCTAGACACAGAGAAGCAGCCACATGGAAGAGGGTAGGAAGGATAGAAAACATGGAAGCTAAATGAACCCACAAGACAGTCTGCAGGAGGGAGATACACAGCAGGGAGAGAAACAGACACTCACACCATGCATCCAAGACATAGGGAACCTGCATGAGGAAGATGAATCCCCATAACAATCAGCTTTGAAAACCAGAGGGGCATAACTTCCCAAGTTCTTACAATCAGGAGACCTAACATCTGGAACCTTAAAAATCAGCAGGCTCAGCTCAGAGCTGGGAGAGCAAAAGGAAACAGAGTCCCTACCTGAAAGACACAACACAACAAACACCCTCTCAAGATACAGTATAGAAGCAGCAGTTTGAAAAAGGCCTGGGGTATAGAGGAAGGAGATTTATTTACTAATCTCAGAGCATTTATTTAGGAGATTTCTCCAGGAACAAAGGAGCTGGTAAGCATCACCCCCCCCCAACCCTAGATACACAGACACCTGCAGAAATAAAATAGTGCCATCATTCCATCCAACTTGCTAATAGGCACCCCACCTCCGTGTTCTTCTGTATGCCCCACTTCCAGCCAGGCCTAGTCATTAGATCTCCTCCCACAGTGGACCTGTGCAAACCTTGCTAACACCACGCAATCCACACCCTCTCTCCAACATGTCCTTGGCCTGAATCATCTGTAGCAGTCCATGAACCAGCAGTGTGTAAGTGGCCCCAATAGGGGCCAGGAACACTCCAAAAATGACTCCTACCCTGTGGAGAAAGGAAGATACCTACATACCCCAGTCTGACTGCAGTCCCACCAGTGGGCTATGGCAGACATCTGGTCTGACTGCAAGCCCTTCCACCAACAAAAACTCAGGAGAAAATGCTCAGGTGTGGTGCTATGGCATCTCAGACAAACACCTGATCTACTCTTTAGTAGAATCAAGGAAGCAGAAAGATGGATCAGCAATGGACAGAAAAATAAAAAGTAGACAAGCTGAACAGGAGAGAGAAAAAATAATTATACATGAAATTAGACTTATAGAAATCAGTGACACCATCAAGCACAACAATATGAGCATTTTAAGGAATCCAGAATAAGAGAGAGAAAAGGAAACAGAAATTTTGTTTGAAAAAATAACAGTGGAAAAACTTCCCAACTCTGAGGATGGAAATAGAAATCCAGATCCAGGAGGCACAGAGAGCCACCAACAAAATTAACCAATGGAGATCCATACCAGAACACATAGTAATTAAAATTGCAAAAGTTGTAATAATGAAAGAATTTAGAAAAGAAAATAGTTACATGTAAGGGAAATCCCATAAGGCGATCGGATGATTTTTCAGCAAAAATTTTGCAGGGCAGAAGAAAGTGCCATGATAGATGCAAGGTGCTGAAATTAAAAACAAACAACCAACAATACTGTATCTAGCAAAGTTATTCACAGTAGAAGGAGACATAAAGAGTTTCCCACACAAACTAGAGGAATTCATGACAACTAAACCAGCCCTATAAGAAATGTTCAAGGGGACTCTGAGTGGAAAGAGAAGGCCACAGAAGAAAAGTAGGAAGCACAAAAACATTAAAATTAAGTGTATCTATAAAAATCAGTGAAGGGATTCACAAAATAAAAGGATATAAAGTTTCACACCATATACTAAAATGAGAGGGGTGGGGGGAGAGAAGTAAAGAATGGGTTTAAACATAAGCAACCATCAACTTAATATATACTACTATATGCATAAAATGTTGTATATAAACCTAATGGTAACCTCAAATCAAAAACTGGTTACAGATGTGCAAAAAACAGAAAGGAGTCCAAGTATATCACTAAAGAAAGCCAGTAAGCAGTGAGAGAAGAGAACAAAAAGAACAAGAGACTACAAACACAACCATAGAACAAGGAACAAAAAATGGCAACAAGTACATACTTCTCAGTAATTACTTTGAATGTGAATGGACTATTTACTACAATGAAAAGATATAGAGTGAACGGGTAAAAAAGCAAGACTCATCTATGAGCTGCCTACAAGATTCTTATATCAGACCTAAAGACACATGCATATCAGAGACTATGGACTCTGAAAAACAATCTGAGGGGTTTGAAGTGGCAGGGGAGTGGGAGGTTGGGGTACCAGGTGGTGGGTATTATAGAGGGCATGGATTGCATGGAGCACTGGGTGTGGTGCAAAAATAATGAATACTGTTTTTCTGAAAATAAATAAATTAATTTTCTAAAAAAAAGTGCAGGGATGGAAAAGTATTTGTCAAGCAAATGAAAGTGAAAAGAAAGCCAGGGTAGCAATACCTACATTGGTCAAAATTGACTTTAAAACAAAGACTGTGACAAGAGACAAAGAAAGACCCTACATAATCATTAAAGTGACAATCCAACAAAAAAGATTCAGCAATTGTAAATATTTATGCATCCAACATAGCAACATCCAAATACATAAAGCAACCAATAACAAACATAAAGAAAGTCATCAGCAGTAATACAGTAATAGTAAGGGAATTTAACACCCAACTTAGCTCAATGGAAAGATCACCCATACAGAAAATCAACAGGGAAACAATGGCTTTCAATGACACATTGGACCAGATAGGTCTAACTGACATATTAAGAAGATTCTATCCTAAAACAGCACAATACACATTCTTTTCAAGTGCATTCTCCAGGACGTTCTCCAGGACAGATCACTTATTAACCACAAAACAAATCTCAACAAGTTAAAAAATACTGAAGTCATATCATGCATCTTTTTTGACTAGAGTGCTGTGAACTAGAAGTCAACTACAAGAAAACATCTAGAAGGAACACAAATATATGAAGGTTAAATCACATGCTACTAAATAATTAATGGGTCCATTGAGAAATCAGACAGGAAATTTAAAAAATACATGGAGACAAATGAACATGAAAATACAATGGTCCAAATTTTTGGGATGCAGCAAAGCTGTCCCAGGAAGGAAGTTTATAGCAATACAAGCCTACCTCAAGAAGTAAGAAAAATCTCCAACAATATAGCCTTACATCCAAAGGAGCTAGAAAAAGTAGAAATATTTAAAACCCACAACTAGTAGAAGAAAGGAAATAATAAATATTAGGGCAGACATAAATGAAATAGAAATTAAAAGAACAATAGAGTAGATCAATGAAACCAAGAGCTGTTTTTGTTTTTCAGGGGTTTTTTTTAGATCAACACAACTGATACATCTTTAGCCAGACTTATCAAGAAAAAGAGAGAGGACTCAAAAATCAGAAATAAAAGAGGAGAAATAACAACTAACACCTCAGAAATACAAATGGTTATAAAAGATTATGAAAAAGTATATGCCCACATATTGGCTAATCTAGGAAAAAATGCATAAATTCCTAGAAACATGTAACCTCCCAAAACTGAATCATGAAGAAATAGAATTTTTTTAAAGAGGAAAGTGTTTTTTTTTAAGATTTTTTATTTATTCATTTGACACACAGAGAGACAGCGAGAGCAGAAACACAAGCAGAAGGAGTGGGAGAGGGAAAAGCAGGCTTCCTGCCCAGAAGGGAGCCCGATACGGGCGCGATCCCAGGACCCTGGGATCATGACCTGAGCTGAAGGCAGACGCTTAATGACTGAGCCACCCAGGTGCCCCAGAAATAGAAAATTTGACCATATCAATTACCAGCAATTACGTTGAACCAATAATCAAAAAACTCCCAACAAACAAAAGTCCAAGACCAGAGGGTTTCATAGGTGAATTCTACCAAACAGTTAAAGAAGAGTTCATAAGTTTCTTCTCAAACTATCAAACAAAAGAAGAGGAAGGAAAGCTTCCAAACTCATTCCATGAGGCCAGCATTACCCGAATACCAAAACCAGATAAAGACACTACAAAGAACTGCAGGCCAATATCTCTGATGAACACAGATGCAAAAATCCTCACCAAAATATTAGCAAACTGAATCCAACAAAATATTTAAAAAATCATTCACCACGGGACAACTGGGTAGCTCAGTCATTAAGTGTCTGCCTTCACCTCAGGTCATGATCCTAGGATCCTGGGTTAGAGCCCTGCATTGGGCTCCCTTCTGGGCAGGAAGCCTACTTCTCCCTCTCCCACTCCCCCTGCTTCTGTTCCCTCTCTCACTGTGTTTCTCTCTGTCAAATAAATAAAATCTTTAAAAAAAAAAAATCATTCATCACAATCAAGTGGGATTTATTTCTGAGATGCAAGGATGGTACTAGAATTGAAAATCAATCAATGTGACACATCACATCAATGAGAGGATTAAAACCACATGATCATTTTGATAGATGCAGAAAAAGCATCTGACAAAGCACAACATCTATTCATGATAACCCTCAACAAAGTAGGGTTAGAGAGAACATATGTCTATATAATAAAGTTCATCAATGAAAAGCCTACAGTAAACATCATCCATAGTGGCAAAAACCTGAGAGCTTTTCCCCTGAAATCAGGAACAAGACAAGACTGTCCACTCATACCATTTTTATTCAACATAGTAGTGGAAGTCGTAGCCACAGCAATCAGACAAGGAAATGAAATAAAAGCGTCCAAATTGCTAGGGAAGAAGTAAAACTGTAACTATTTGCACATGACATGATACTCTATATAAAAAACCAAAAAAACAAGAATCCACCCAAAGACTATGAGAACTGATAAATGAATTCAGTAAGGTTGCAGGATACAAAATCAAAAACAGAAGTCCACTGCAGGGATACCTGGGTGGCTCAGTCATTTAACCATTTGCCTTCAGCTCAGGTCTGGATCCCAGGGTCCTGCAATCAAGTCCTGAATTGGGCTCCATACTCAGCAGGGAGTCTGCTTCTTCCTCTATCTGCTGCTACCCCTGCTTGTATGCTCTCTCTCTCTCTCTCTCTGACAAATAAATAAATAAAATTTTTTAAAAGCCCATTGCATTTCTATATGCTAATAATAAAGTAGCACAAAGAGAGATTAAGAAAACAATCTCATTTATAATTGCAAAAAAATGAATAAAATACCTGGGGTGCCTGGGTGGCTCAGGAGGTTAAACATCTGACTTTGTTTTCAGCTCAGGTCATTATCTCAGGTTCATGAGATCCAGTCCTACACTGGGCTCCATGCTCAGTGTGCAGTCTACTTGGGATTCTTTCCCTTTCTCTTCTCATCTGACCCTGCCCCTTCTGTCTCTCTCTCCCAGATAGATAGATAGATAGATAGATAAATAAATAAATATCTTTTTTAAAAGAATAACATACTTAGGAATAAACTTAATCAAGGAGGTAAAAGACCCGTACTCTGAAAGCTATGAAACACTGACGAAAGAAATTGAAGATGACACAAATGGAAAGATACTCCATGCTCATGGATTGGGAGAACAAATATTGTTAAAATGGCCATACTACCCAAAGTACTCTACATATGTAATGCAATCCCTACCAAAATACCAACAGCATATTTCCTAGAACTAGAACAAATAATCCTAAAATACGGAACTACAAAAGACCTCAAATAGCCAAAGCAATTTTCTTTTTCAGAAGAATAAAATGGGAGGTATTACAATCCCAGATTTTAAGATACACTACAAATCTGTAGTTATCAAAACAGTATGGTACTGGTACAAAATAGACACAGAGTAATGGAACAGAATACAGTGTGCAGATACAAATCCACAATTATGTGGTCAATTAATCTTCAACAAAGAGGACAAAAATATGCAATGGGAAAAAGACAGCCTCTTCAACAAATGGTGCTAGGAAAACTGGACAGCTACATACAAAAGAATGAAACTGGATGACTTTCTTACACCATACAAAAATACACTCAAAATGGACTAAGGACCTAAATGTGACACCCCAAGTTATAAAAATCCTAGAAGAAAGCAGAAGCAGTAATTTTTCGTGACATTGGTCATAGCAACATTCTTCTAGATAGGTCTTCTGAGGCAAAGGAAACCAAAGCATAAATCAACTATTGGGCCCACATAAAAAATAAGATGCTTCTGCACAGCAAAGGAAACAGTCAATGAAACTAAAAGATAACCTAATGAATGGGAAGAAATATTTGCAAATGACATATCCAGCAAAGGGTTAATATCCCAAATATATAAAAAACGAATACAATTCAACACCAAAAATCCCAAATAATCCAATTAAAAAATGGGCAGAAGACATAAACAAATATTTATCCAGAGAAGACATCCAGACAGCCCACAGACACATGAAAAAATATTCCACATCACTCCTCACCAGGGAAATGAAAATCAAAACCACAGTGAGATAACACCTCACACCTGTCAAAATGGCTAAAATTAAAAACATAAGAAACAGCAAGTGTTGATGAGGATGTGGAGAAAAGGATGATTTCATTCATATATGGAATTTAAGAGACAAAATGAACAATGGGGAAAAAAAGACAAACCAAAAAAAGAGATTCTTAACTATAGAGAACAAACTGACGTCGACCAGAAAGGAGGTGGTGGGGAGGGATGAAACAGGTAAGGGGGATTAAGAATACCCTTGCTGATGATGAACATGGAATAATGTACAGAATCACCATATTGCACACCTGAAACGAATATAACACTCCATGATAGCTACACTGCAGTTAAAATTAAAAAAACCAATCAAGCCTCTCAAAGAATGTATTAGCCTTACTCTTCATTACCTGTTAACACAGAACGATACCACGTTTTGCAATCATCACGCAGGTCAAGATCCTGATCTGACATCAGTATTAGCTATTTCTGTGTGACAAGCCACTATTTTTTTAAATTAATATATGATATATTATTTGTTTCAGGGCTGTTGCCTCATGACAGCCCTGATGTCTGTGAATCATCAATCTAACACAATTCCCAGCACTCACAACACATACCCTCCCCAGTGTCCATCCCCCAGCCACCCCATCCCTCCCACCCCCCTTCACTCCAACAACCCTCAGTTTGTTTCCTGAGATTAAGAGTCTCTTATGATGGGGCTCCTGGGTGGCTCAATGGGTTAAAGCCTCTGCCTTTGGCTTGAGTCATGATCCCAGGGTCCTGGGATCGAGCCCCGCATCGGGCTCTCTGCTCAGCCAGGAACCTGCTTCCTTGTCTCTCATCTCTCTCTGCCTACTTGTGATCTCTGTCTGTCAAATAAATAAATAAAATCTTTAAAAAAAAAAAAAAGAGTCTCATGGTTTGTCTCCCTCCCGATCCCATCTTGTTTCATTTTTCCCTCCCTTCTCCCCAAGATCCCCCACCCTTCCTCTCAAATTCTGCATATCAGCGAGATCATATAATTGTCTTTCTCTTATTGACTTATTTTGCTTAGCATAATACCCTTAATTCCATCCACATCATTGCAAATGGCAAGATTTCTTTTCTTTCTTTTTTTTTTGTTTTGATAGGCCAATTTTTTTTTTTTTTTTTTTTTTTTAAGAGGGAAGGAAGGAGGGGCAAAGGGAGAAGGGGAAAGAATCTGAAGCAGACTCCACTCCCAGTGTGGAGCCCAACACAGGGCTCGATCGCATGACTCTGACCTGAGCCAAAATCTAGAGTCCAGTGCTTAACTGACCGAGCCACCCAGGTGCCCTATAACAAGCCACTTTCCAATTCAGTGGCTTAATGGAATCAAAAGGCCCCAGGTGTTCTCGGCAAGAACAGTTTCCAGAAAGATGGGGCAAAAGATGGATTACAGAGAATGAAGACTAATTGGCGATAAGGCTGACTTGCAGGCAGTGAGGCCCCCGGTGAAGAGAGGACAGTAGAGTAGCTGGGCAGGGAAGCGAGATTGAAGAAAGGGGGTGGTTGGTTGGTTGGTTGGCTAATTTTGTTTTAGTAAACTAAGAAAGGCTTCAGTGCATAATGCATCAGGAGAAGATGCTAATTGGAGAACAGAAGATGTCCGTGTAGTGATGTGGTGGGAAAGTGGAAGGCGTAAGAACTGAGTACACGACCGAAGAACTTAACGTCCGAACCCAGAAGAGACGAGGCTTCATGCTGGGACAACAGGTAGGATGATAGTGAAGGGTGTAGGTGTTGCTGAGTGTGGGAATGAAGGAGAGACTTTGGAGGGGCCTCTGTTCTCTCCATGAAAGAAGGCATGGACCATCTTCAGGGATTAAAAGGCCTGGCCGCCTGATTTGGAGCTTGGGGAGAGAAGACAGGGCTAAGAAAAACTGAGCAGCATCTGTGGAGATGCCTTTCAGCAATAAGCAATTTTCTCTAGCAAAGATGGGACCCAAGGAGCAGTTTCAAGAAAGTGAATGAAAGGACTTAATGAGATTTGCCGTCACAGGAGGTCAGACCCCAAGAAGGAGTCATGTTCTCAAGAAGGAGAACAGTCTCCTCCAGAATATGCAAGAAGGGGTTAGAGGCACTTAGTGAAGATAACTATAAAGAGATGGGACATGGGGTGCCTGGGTGGCTCAGTGGGTTAAAGCCTCTGCTTTCGGCCCAGGTCATGATCCCAGGGTCCTGGGATTGAGTCCTGCATCGGGCTTTCTGTTCAGTGGGGAGCCTGCTTCCTCCTCTCTCTCTGCCTGCCTCTCTGCCTACTTGTGATCTCTGTCTGTCAAATAAATAAAATCTTTAAAAAAAAATAAAGAGAGATGGGACATGATTTTGGATTTTGTATCCAAGGCCTATAAAGTGGGAGCTAGAGTAAGGGCCACGAGATCCAGGCTTCTCTGTCAATAGCAAACGTTGACTAAGCACAAACTAGGGTTCCAGAATAGAGCTAAGCCTCTTATAAGGATAATTTCATTTAGTTATCACAATAGTCCTGTACAGGATATTGTTATTTTCATTTTACAGATAGGGAAACTGAGCTTTAGGAAGGTTAGCTTCTCCAGACCACTATGGCAGATTTTTATTTTAGAAAAGCGTCCGCAACCTTGTCTCCCGTCCTCCCACTGTGACCTTCCCACTCCCCTGTCAAAGGGCAGAGGCTGATTCTCTGTGTGGCTTCCAAGGCTTTGCTATAAAATGCCCTGCATCTACCACCTGCTTCCACTGGAACATTCTTCTGGCAGAAGACAACCACCATGCAAGAATGATGCCATCCCACAGGCTGTCGTGTGGAACTATCACCTGAATGTGACTGAGCTCGCCGTTGACAGTCAACACCAATGCCATCCATTTAAGTGAGCCATCTTGCTCTTGTATCTCATTCAGTCTAGTCAATCTTTCAGAGGCGGTGGCCCCAGCCGGTATCTGACTGCGAATCCATGAGAGGCCCTAAGCAAGGACTGACTGCCCATCCAGCTCAGCCCTTCCTGAAGTTCTGACCCACAAAATCAGTAGCGAAATGAAATGGCTGTTGCTTTACAACCACTGAGGGACTGGTACTTTGTTATGCAGCGACTACAGTCAGAATAGCCTGACAACATCAGAGAGAAACAGCGGTAGGACTCCAGGGCGGTTTTGGCCCACTCTGGAGCCTAGCTCTTAACTCATTCTCTTTGATACTCACCTCCACCTAGCACAGTTTCTACCTCAGAGCACAGGCCGATCTAATATTTACCTACTTCTTAGGTAGATGCCTTCTTTTCACCTGTTTTCTCTCTTCCACTTCCTAGCAGATTTACATCATATAAGCGGTCACTGTTCAATAATGCCAAAGCACAGCAATGGTGAGCGAAAACTTTATCACGTTACTGCCAAGTAAATCTTCAATACAAGCCGGTATTGATCAATTCAGTAGGGTTGAAAGTTTAAACTTGTACAGAATATGGATCTTAAACTCTTTAGTGCTTTCTTTTCAGGATTACTGACTTTCTCAACAATATGATATCTTCTTGAATGTTCTAACCATCCTGAAAACACCTGGACCTAACCCTCAGCAGAACATGCAAGGAATCATGAAACAAATTAAATGTCAAGCAGAGATGAGTCAGTGCGCCCTGGGTTTTATTAGCACTATGCAGTGAAGTCACAAATCCTGCCTGAGTTGAAATCTAAGCCCCACCAAGATCACGGGTCCTGTGCTCGGATCTGTTTTCTTTTTGAATTCTAAATGGCTGAGTTGTTACTACTGAACTAAGACAAAAAGGCTGCCTTTGAGTCAACAATGCCCATTTTAAATACCATGTGGTCAGAATCTCCGCTTGTGCTCTCACTGCCTTGCCACTAGGGTCTAAATTGGGCAGCTTATCCTCATATCAAAAGGGAGCAGGCTGTCCATCCCCTTCGTTACTATTTCATTACTATATTTCTTTTTTTTTTTTTAAGATTTTATTCATTTATTTGACAGATCACAAGTAGACAGAGAGGCAGGCAGAGAGAGAGGAGGAAGCAGGCTCCCCACTGAGCAGAGAGCTTGACGTGGGGCTCCATCCCAGGACCCTGGGATCATGACTTGAGCCAAAGGCAGAGGCTTAACCCACTAAGCCGCTGAGGCACCCCTCATTACTAGATTTCTTATCTACTATTCCTGAGCTCTATTGCCACTCTTGACATGAGTGATTAGCACAATCTTCACAGAAGACCCCTTTAACATCACATGGTGGTGTCGCTCAGCCTTGCTCAAGGAATGATGCTGTGTTTTCTTGGATGTTGACCACACTCAAGGAGTCAAGGGTTTGGAGCCCACCTGAGCCACCTGAGACCAGGGTAATGGCTTTATGGTGCCAGCAGTGACATTAAGCTCTTCCTCGCCCTACTCCTAAATCCTGGTTTCTCTTTTTCTCTCCTCCAGTTTGTCCCCTGCTTTCCTGTGCCTCCTAACCACAGACTCACAAACAGGCAGGGAGATACTATTGTGAAATAGCAATCATACATCACTTGATAATCATAAGCAGAATAGTCCCCAGGAACAGTCAGAAGCTATTGCAAAGCTCATGTTTCATTATCTGATGTTTATTACTTCACCAACTGAAGATCTGGGGACAGAATATCACAAAAAATGTGAGCTCTGGAGGTTAGTTCGAATTTATCTATTTTACTACTGATAAGGTAGTCTCATTTTGCTTCCAGTGCTACAAAGATGTCCTTGGGTCCTGGAAACCAGGTTTCCTATTTCAGGAATTTTCTGCTTTAGGTAGAATAGGATGGAGGCTAAGAGCCAGGCTCTGGAATCAGACTGCTAAGGTTTGATTTCTGCTCTGTTGTCACTGACTATTACATGGGAAGATTCCTTAAGGGAGGCAAGTGTTCAACGATCCTGATGCTCCTTCAATAAAATGGAAGTACCACAAGAGCATAAACTTTTCTTTTCACCATTTTTTCTTTTCACCATCTCTAGCAACCTAAAACATTGCCTGGAACATAGGGCCCGGGAACCTAGCAGTTACTGGATGAGTAAATTTCCATGTAAACACGCAAACAATGTCTGCTCTATTGTTTTTGTTCATCTAATTATCCACAATGCAGAGAACACATCTTTTTGTTTCCCACAGCACCTAACCCAGGGTTTTGTGGTATCAATCGACATTTATGAATATGGATGCATTTGGATTGGAGCCCACCACTTCATAATTGAAGTGTTATAGGACTCAAGAGAAAGGATGCCTCCAGCTCTTTTTGCCTTGCATTGTGCCCTTGTACAGTAGCCCTTGGACACTTTTTCTCCCCGAATATTCTGCTTAACCTTCAAAAATCAACAAAACGGATCCCTAGATGATGAACATCTTTTTTAACAACCAGGCACTAATCCCAGATTTTAATCCTGATTCCGGTGTGGCTGACCTTCACAACCTCAGCGGGTCACATCCCCTCATGGAACTGTGCTGGGCTCTGCTCACTGAAAGGAAGAACCCTTCTTCACAGGGACACTGTGGGACAGATGAGAGAGGGAGTGTGAAAGCACTGCGAAAAGAATGACGTAAGTGGCTGTGCTGAATTTTTTTTTTAATTAAGTAACCAGAGACTCATTTTTCTAGGAGATTTAGGGTAAAGAGTCATGACAAGGCATCACACGTCAGTTTTTTTTAGGATTGTGCC
Source organism: Mustela nigripes (assembly GCF_022355385.1). Classification (NCBI taxonomy): domain Eukaryota; kingdom Metazoa; phylum Chordata; class Mammalia; order Carnivora; family Mustelidae; genus Mustela; species Mustela nigripes. The sequence continues at coordinate 123,481,820 of NC_081558.1, read as the reverse complement.
ACACAGACCTCAACAGAGACACTTCTACTACTATGACACGATTTTAAAAATCATGGTTTATTTAGTAGGTATTCCAGCAATCATTCTGCAAATACCTATGGAGCCCTTTAATTTTGTCAAGTACTGTTTTAAGTACAGAGAAAATGTCAGGGAAGAAAACCCCTGACTGGGTGAGTTGACATTCTGGTGGTAGAGCCAGATGTGTAAGAAGATGGTTACCTCATTGGTACATAGAATGAGGGAAAAAGGAGCAGGAGAATTCTACCATAGAAACCTAGAGAAAGACCCTCCTTGGAGTGGGGGAGGTGGTGTTGGTGATGAGATCAGGAAGTAATATCTGAGCTGTGCCTTAAAGAGCAAGTCAACACTCAGCAAACTCTGAATGAGTGGCTGATGCTTCTCCCATTTCCCCTTGATAAACCAATTCCTGGAGGGCAAAGTCCAGCGAGCGAATGAGGAAGGGAGGAAGAGGTTTCATGGAGACATTATCAGCATTCAGCTTTGAGAATGCCAAGTAGGAGGTTGAAGTGGGGGAAAGGCAGCAGCAGGACTGAGGCATCATCAGGTTATGGGAGACTTCATTTCCTTCATGGAGATGGGGCATCATCCTTAGTTCAGATGCATCACTCCGGTGGGTACTTCCTCTTGGCAGTCCTGTCAGCGACTGCAGACAAACTTGACATTCCCATGTTCTCTGTGCCCCATTCTCAGTCCCACTTACCATGGTTTTCTGGAAATAATGACCCAAAGTCAGTCCACACAAGGGAGTTTTCTTATGATCTTGGCATATTTTTTCCATGGGATCTGGGCTGGGCTCCTACTTATAACCAGCCTTTCTCCCAGGGTTACTTTCATGCTGGGCAAGAACACATGCTATCTGTCACAGCCACTGCTATTGAACTCCAAGATACACTCAACAGACTGAGAATTGGTGGGGGCAGGAGGTCCAGGTGAAGGTGGTCAAAAGGCAGAAACTTAAAATTATAACATAAATAAGTCCTGGGATGTAATGTACACAGGAAAACAAGTGCAAAACATCTTGCTAGAGGCTGACAGGACCAGAAAAATACAATCAGTCTCAAACTAGCCAGTACCCTAGAGAGATTCAGAAAAGAGAATGTTAAATACATCATTACCTTTGACAATAAGTGAGCTTTGATTGATAAACAGGTTATGCTCAGAGAAATCCATGCACTCCTTACCAGTGCCTGCACCCCATACTCACTACTCTGGTCATGTTTTACATCTCCTCTATGTCATATTACCAACTTATAATTTACAATGTGCTTTTATTCATCATGTCTTTTTAAAAAATTTTTTATTTTTTATAAACATGTATTTTTATCCCCAGGGGTACAGGTCTGTGAATCAGCACTCACCAAAGCACATACCCTCCCCAATGTCCATAACCCCACTCCCCCTTCTCCCAAACCCCCTCCCCCCAGCAACCCTCAGTTTGTTTTGTAAGATTAAGAGTCACTTATGGTTTGTCTCCCTCCCAATCCCATCTTGTTTCATTGATTCTTCTCCTACCCACTTAAGCCCCCATGTTGCATCACCACTTCCTCATATCAGGGAGATCATATGATAGTTGTCTTTCTCTGCTTGACTTATTTCGCTAAGCATGATACGCTCTAGTTCCATCTATGTTGTCGCAAATGGCAAGATTTCATTTATTTTGATGGCTGCATAGTATTCCATTGTGTATATATACCACATCTTCTTGATCCATTCATTTGTTGATGGACATCTAGGTTCTTTCCATAGTTTGGCTATTGTGGACATTGCTGCTATAAACATTCGGGTGCACGTGCCCCTTTGGATCTCTACGTTTGTATCTTTAGGGTAAATATCTAGTAGTGCAATTGCTGGGTCATAGGGCAGTTCTATTTTCAACATTTTGAGGAACCTCCATGCTGTTTTCCAGAGTGGCTGCACCAGCTTGCATTCCCACCAACAGTGTAGGAGGGTTCCCCTTTCTCCGCATCCTCGCCAGCATCTGTCATTTCCTGACTTGTTGATTTTAGCCATTGTGACTGGTGTGAGGTGATATCTCATTGTGGTTTTGATTTGTATTTCCCTGATGCCAAATGATATGGAACACTTTTTCATGTGTCTGTTGGCCATCTGGATATTTGCAAACGATATATCAGATAAAGGACTAGTGTCCAAAATCTATAAAGAACTTAGCAAACTCAACACCCAAAGAACAAATAATCCAATCAAGAAATGGGCAGAGGACATGAACAGACATTTCTGCAAAGAAGACATCCAGATGGTCATCATGTCTTTTGATCATTGGATCTGATGAAATATTAAATCTGCTATTATAATAGAACCCCAGCTGATAAATGAGAATAGTGAGACATTCTGTGAAAGAACCAGTACTAACACCCAGTGCTTTTACAAAACAGAGAGTTAAGACTAGCTCTCCTTGGCCTACCAAAGAGAGCTCGTGAATTTCCTTTAGGATTGCTTAATTTCCTCTTAAAGTGCGTAAGAAATGCAAAGTGCCGGGCACCTGGTGGCTTAGTCTTTTGCTAAGCATCTGCCTTGGGCTCGGGTTGTGATCTCAGGGTTCTGGGATCCAGCCTGCTGGGAGGGGAGTCTGCTTCTCCCTCTGCCCTTCCCCCCTGCTTGTGCCCATTCTCAAGTAAATAAATAATCTTAAGAAAAAAAAAAGAAGAAAGAAGTGCAAAGTGCCCCTATGGCAATGAATTCAAGTTTAAAAACCATGAAGGGAAACCTCAGCCTGTCTTTATCAATGTTTTTGACTTCTAGAATGAGATCTACCCTCAACAATAAAGAAGCAAGGTGTGATCTCCTGAACACAGGGACCTCAGTGCCGCTGTGCCTTCCACAAAATAAAACCAGAAAATCTTCAGAACTGGGGCATCCCTCTTCCATCCCCCTCCTTCCTCTTCTATCCTTCTCCTACTCTTCCTTTCTTTTTCTGTTTTGTCATCACTTCCAAACCTTCATAACTTGGCTTGTATACAACTTGATTTGCCTTAACTCTAACTCCGTATGATTTCAAAAGTCCCGCGCTCAATACCAACGCACCTTGCTTTCTGATTATGCTAGTTGAAAATCTCAAGAGAATATAATTGGCCCAAATCACCGGCGTATGAATGAGCTATTCTTCAGTCAAATGATTATTCCTGGTTCAATCACTTGTGGCCAGAAGGAACAGTTTCTTGTGGTGTAAAAATGTCTGCCAAGGTTCAGTTTTTTGAGAAGGGCCTTTGGTGGGGGCGATGCCCCTCCACTTTTGACAGAGGAGGATGTACTAACATGTAGAAGACTAACATGTCTTCTATACAAACTTAATTCTAACTCCGTTTTTGCATGTTGAGATTTTGAAATGATCTACTAGAAAAAACATTAAGTATTGGTAAAATTCACATAGCAAAATTATTTTAAAATACACAACTCAGTAGCAATGATTACATTCACAATGTTACATAGTAAGCCCTTTGAAACCATGTAACATACAGATCTTCCAATTTTCCAATTTTCTTTCTTCCTTCAAAGATTAAGTAATTGATATTTAGACTATCAGTAACAATCAAAATCAATCTGACTATATTACTGGCTTGTTATGCAGGAACTCGTGCCGTGGAAACTCTTCCAAACACAGTAGTAAACAGTGGGAATCGCTCCTCCCTCCTTTTTCTTTTCTTTTCAGGAAAAATAGGAGGAAGAAAGGAGTATTTTGTTTGAAAGTGGCTTTCCTAACAGCAACAACAACAAAAATACATGGCCCAAAGCTTCTATTATACTCGGGATGACTGCTCACCATGATACTCCAGCCAGAGTGGGTGTCCCTTTCTCCTGAAATGGCTCCCTGACCAAAACACGGTGCTTACCTCTGCTAGGAACTTTCCCCCAAAGATGGTGGCCATTGGTAGGTTGCATGAGAGATGTTTTACTTCTGATGTTTGGATGGAATGGGGCCAATTGAAAGAGATTAGGAACTCATGGAGAGAGGGATGGTTTCTGTCAACATAGGGATGCATGATGCTGTCATAGCCTTTAGTCTCCTCTAGGAAGAACTCGAAAATATAGGAGACCAAGTTTTTCTTGTCTTTAGCATGGATGAAAAAGAGGTCAGAATGGTTTTGCTGAGCTCTGTTGGGTACCCACTCGGTTCCTCTCTTGAAGGTAGCCTCAGAGGTCAAAGTATCTTGTGAGAGCATTAGCTCTGGATTTGCACAAAGTATGTTCACAGGTTTTATCACTTACCACCCGTTTGATTTGAGGTGAGCTATTTAACATCCCTGAGCCCCAGTTTTGTCCTCAATGCCTCTCTTGGTCTCACACTCCGCCACTAAGACTGATGCCAAGTTAGGCGAGAACTCTTCCACATGCTACATAAGAATATAAAATACTGCAACTACTTCAGAAAGCAGTTTGACAGTTGCTTTAAAAGATAAACATACACCTACCATATAATCCAGACATTCCACTCCTAGATATTACTCATGAGAAATCAAACCACCTGTCTATAAATAGACTTGTACATGAAAGTTCAAAGCTTTATTTAGAATAACTCCAAACTGGAAACCACCTAAATGTCCATAAACAGATGGATGAGCAGATTGCAATATATCCATGCAGTGGAAAACTACACAGCAATAAAAATACATGATCTACAGATACATACAACAAAACAGATGGATCACAAAATACCTACGCTGATGGAAAGGAGACAGAACAAAGTAGATACTATGAGATTCCATTTATTGAAAAATATAAACTAAAATCCCATTTATAGACATTCTACAATGTCCCAACAATTCCATAGCACCAGAGCATAGATCAATAGTCACGGGAGGTGAGGGAGTGGGCGTGAAGGAGGAAGGGGTTAAGAAAAGACCGTGATGAAACTTCTGGGGGTGATACTTAATGTTCATTATCTTGTGATGAAGCTTTCATGGGTATAATTTCAAATCTTATCAAACTTGAAATATGTGTAGTTTACTGTGCATTTATCATTCCTCGATAAAGCTGTTTAAAACAAAGTCCATTTAGGGAGTTCAGGTGAGAGACCTCAGCTACTGATGCTCTTCATAATCCGTTTAGAACTTAGTGTCTCTTGACCCTCACTACATAGTACAGTCACTGGAGAAGGTTAAAAATATTTATGCCTGCGCTCTCTCTGTAGAAACTTATTTACTGGGTTAGTATGTGACCATGGCATCAATACTTTTTATAACCTCCCCAAGTAATTCTAATGTGAACTAGAGGTTAAGAACCATGGCTGTAGAAAAAAAATATATTGTCATTGAGCATATTTAAGGAGGACACATGGGGACAACATACTGATCCAGGGATAGAAGCCCAGAGAGTCATCTAGGAAGAAAACAGGCTTGGAAGTAGAACAGGTAAAGCAGTCCAAGAAGCAATGGGGAGACAAAAAAGAAAGTGGAGCTTGGTACCATATGTGTGGAAGGCTGGCCTTGGCTCTGAGGATAGGAAGAGCTATAGAAACTAAAGGGAATTTTTCTTGGCAGAGATTTAGTGGTAAAATAAACAATTGGCCCAGGGCAGGTAATGTCAGTGTAGTTTGAGGTATCCTTCTAAAACCTTAGCCATCTAGGAATTCCTAGATTCTTGCTCCTCCAAAAGTGACCCATGGCCTGGCAGCATTAGCAACAATGAGGATATTGTTAGAAATGCAGAATCTCTGACCCTTACCCCAAACCTATTAAATGAGATGCTACATTTCAACCACATCCCCTGGGGATTCATATGATCAGTAAAATTTCATAAGCACTATTTTGGTCCTAATAGAAAGACAACAAAGTATTAACTGATGAAGATAAATGTTCTCCTTTTAAAAAGGAGGTGTGTTTATGGCAGAAGTAATCTTGGGCCAAGAGTCAGGGCTCTGTTGTCTAGTCTCCGCTCCTCCACAACCTTCTCTGTGGCTTTTCAATTTTTTTTTTTTCAGCTGAAAATGCCCTTCCATTCATTAACAGGTAGGAGTGTGGCTTCAACCCTCATTCCTTCAGGTTTGTGCTTTGAAGGAAAATAAAACAGGGGAAGAGGGATAGGGACTATACTACACAAGCTGCCCAGGGAGGCTTTACTGACATTTGAGCAGATGGCTGAGGCAAGTGAGGGTTCAAGTCATATAAATATTTGTTAATGAATGAAAGAGCATTTCAGGCTGGAAAAGTAGAGAAGGAGGAAAAATAATATAAAGGCACTTAGAGAAGGTTAAATAAATTATAATCAATTCATTTACTTGAAAACTATGCAGACATTTAAAAAGGTGATATCTGGGGTGCCTGGGTGGCTCAGTGGGTTAAGCCGCTGCCTTCGGCTCAGGTCACGATCTCAGGGTCCTGGGATCGGGTCCCGCATCGGGCTCTCTGCTCGGCAGGGAGCCTGCTTCCCTCTCTCTCCCTCTGCCTGCCTTTCCATCTACTTGTGATTTCTCTCTGTCAAATAAATAAATAAAAATCTTTAAAAAAAAAATAAAAATAAAAAGGTGATATCTATTACTACTTGGCAGCATGGAAAGATTTCCTTAATATTTCTCAAATTACTATAAGTGTATGGTTTATCTTATTGATATAAATGTGTGTGAACACTTTTAGGGAAGCTGATGGAGTGGGAGGATCCTAAGTCAACCTTGTCTCACAAATATATCTAGATAACACCCATATCAGTGTAAATAACCCAGAAAACAACTGGAAGACTGGCAGAACACACTCTCCACAGCTAAAAGTAGAGAGGCCACAGTGAAAAAGGAAGGAAGGGCAAAGCCATGGTCAAAAAACAAACTGGCCTGAGAGACTGTCCTCAGGAGGGAAGAACACCGAAGGCATGGAGAAGCAAACCCACACCAGACACATCAGGCATCCCAGGCATGGAGGTGAATGGGAGGATGAATCCCTAGAACTTTACAAATTCTTACAATCAATGGAGCTTAACACCTAGAACTTTAAAAATCAGCAGTCTTGGCTCTGGAAGACTTGGCCACCACCCCACCCCATCCTAAAGAGACAACACAACCAAAAGCCTATAGAGATACAGCAGCATAGAAACAGTTTGAAAAATGCCTAGAGTATAGGGGAAAGAGACTTATTTACTGATCTCTGAGCATGTGCTAGAAGAGAATGTATCCTTAGGAGACTTCTCTAAGAAGAAAATTGCTGGTGGGGTGTCCCTTCCTTCTCCTACCCTCCAGCCTAGATGCACTGACATCTTGGAAAACAGTGCAATGGGAACACTCTCCAACTAACCTGCTAATGGCATGCCCCACCACCGTGCTCTTCTGTGAACCCACCCTCTCCAACCCAACTTCAGCAGAAGTTTTCCACAGCAGAGTGCTGTGGATGTTGCTGGCACTGCACCCGTACATCTGTGTTCTTCTGAAAGACCCACCCCACCTTCCTATCCACACAAAGCAGCAATACAAGCCTGGCAGTGTGCAAGCAACACCAGCAGGGACCAACACCATCCAAAATGACTCCAGCCCAGGGAAACGGGAAGACAACCATGTACACCAAACCAACTTTGGCCCCAATAGTGGGCTGGGGCCAGACATCTGATCTGACTGCAAGCCTTGCCTTCCAACAGAAACTTCTCAGGGGACAACACGGGAAAACTACCCTGCGGTTTGGTGCTACTGAAGCTCTGACAGACACCTGGTCTGATCCAACTCAAGCTCAAGGCAGCCCCAGACAGACCAATTAACAACACAGGGACCAAATCCTGCCCACGAAGGTAAAGAGCCATTGTAGATAACTGGGCTGAAAGTAAAAGCAGCTCAGCCACAACAGTAGGGTGCATGCAATATACATAGGAGACACTGCTGAAGTGCCAGGTTCTGGTTGATGGGGGACATGGCAAAATGTTCAAGAGAACTCTGAGTGGAAAGGGAATACCACAGAAGTAAGAAAAGTAGGAAGCACAAAAACATTAAAATTAAGTATATCTATAAAAATCAGTGAAGGGATTCACAAAATAAAAGGATGTAAAGTTTCACACCATACACTAAAATGAGAGGGGTGGGGGGAGAGAAGTAAAGAATGGGTTTAAACATAAGCAACCATCAACTTAATATATACTACTATATGCATAAAATGTTGTATATAAACCTAATGGTAACCACAAATCAAAAACCGGTTACAGATATGCAAAAAACAAACAAACAAACAAAACAACAACAACAACAACAACAAAACCTACCAGAAAGGAGTCCAAGTATATCACTAAAGAAAGCCAGCAAGCAGTGAGAGAAGAGAAAAAAAGGAACAGAGAAGAACTACAAACACAACCATAAAACAAGAAACAAAATGGGCAACAAGTACCTACTTATCAGTAATTACTTTGAATGTGAATGGACTATATGCTACAATCAAAAGATATAGAGTGAATGGGTAAAAAAGCAAGACTCACCTATGAGCTGCCTACAAGACACTTATATGAGACCTAAAGGGACATGCATTTCAAAAGTGCAGGGATGGAAAAGGATTGGTCAAGCAAATGGAAGTGAAAAGAAAGCCAGAGTAGCAACACCAACATTGGACAAAATAGACTTTTAAAACAAAGACTGTGGCAAGAGACAAAAAAGGATCCTACATAATCATTAGGGGGCAACCCAACAAAAAAGATATAACAGTTGTAAATATTTATGCATCCAACATGACAGCATCCAAATACATAAAGCAACTAATAAGAAATATAAAGGAAATCATCAGCAGTAATATAGTATAGTAAGGGAATTGAATACCCAACTTACATCAATGGATAGATCATCCATACAAAAAAATCAACAAGAAAGCAATGGTTTTCAATGACACATTGGGTCAGATGAGTCTAACAGACCTATTCAGAATATTCTATCCTAAAACAGCACAATACACACTCTTCTCAAGTGCACATGGAACATTCTCCAGAATAGACCACTTGCTAGTCACAAAAACAAGTCTCAAATTAAAAAAAAAAAAAAAAAACAACCCCGAAGTCTTACCACAGTGTTATGAAACCAGAAGTCAGCTACAAGAAACATCTGGAAAGAACACAAATGCATGTAGGCTAAATCACTACTAAACAATTAATGGGTCAACCAAGATATTAATGAGGAAATTAAAAAAAATACATGGAGACAAATGAACATGAAAATACAATGGTCCAAATCTTTGGGATACAGCAAAGCTGTCCCAAGAGGGAAGTTTATAGCACTACAGGCCTACCTCAATAAGTAAGAAAAATCGCCAACAATGTAAACTTACACCCAAAGGAGCTAGAAAAAAGTAGAAAAATTAACAAGCTAAAACCCGGGGTGCCTGGCTGGCTCAGTCAAAAAGCATGTAACTTTTGACTTTTCGGTCATGAGTTTGAGCTCCATGTTGGGTGTAGAGATTACTTAAATAAATAAATAAACTTAAAACAAAACCCTCCAAAACCAGAAGGAAATAATAAAGAATAATGTAGTAACAAAATAGAAACTTAAAAAAAGAAAAAAACAAAAACTATAGAACAGATCAATAAAACCAAGAGCTTGTTTTTGAAACAATCAACAAATTTGATAAACCTTTAGCCAGACTAATTAAGAGAGAGAGAGGGGACGCAAATAAACAAAATAAAAGAGGAGAAATAAAAACACTACCTCAAAATTAGAATAATTATAAGACAACCTTATGAAAAATTATAGGCCAACAAATTGGCCAACAATGAGAAATGTGGATAAATTCTGGGAAACATATAACCTCCCAAAACTAAACAAGGAAGAAATAGAAAATTTGAACAGACCAATTACAGGAATGAAATTGAATCAGTTATCAAAAAACTCCCAACAAACAGAAGTCTGGGATCAGATGGCTTCACAGGTGAATTGTACTGAACACTTAAAAAAGAGTTAATACCTAGTCTTCTGAAACTATTCCAAAAAATAGAAGAGGAAGAAAAGCTTCCAAATTCATTCTATGAGGCCAGCATTACCCGGATACCAAAACCAGACAAAGGCACTATCAAAGAAGAAGAAGAAGAAGAAAAGTACAGGCTAATATCTCTAATGAACATAGATGCAAAATTCCTCAACAAAATATTAGTAAACTGGATCCAACAGTACATTTAAAAAATTATTCACCACAATCAAGTGGGATTTATTTCTGGGATGCAAGGGTGGTTCTACATTGGAAAATCAATCAGTGTAACATATCACATCAATCTGAGAAAGAATAAAACCATATGATCATTTCTCTGGATGCACAAAAAGCATCTGACAAAATGCAATCTAATCATGGTAAAACCTCAACAAAGTATACTTAGAGGGAACATACCTCAACATAATAATAACCATCTATTAAAAACCTACAACTAACATTATATGCAATGGTGGAAGGACTGAATGCTTTTCCCCAAAATCGGGAACAATAAAAAGATGCCCACTTTTACCACATTTATTCAACAAGTCCTTGCCACAGCAATCAAACAAGAAAATGAAATAAAAGTCAACCAAATTGGTAAAGAAGAAATAAAAGTGTCACAATTTATACATGACATGATACCTGTATAGAAAATCCCACAGACCCCACCCAAAAACTACTAGAAATGATAAATGAATCCAGTAAGATTGTAGAATAGAAAATCAATGTACAGAAGTCCGTTGCATTTCCATATGCTAATAATGAAGTAGCAGAAAGAGAAATTAAGAAAACAATCCTATTTATAATTGTACCAAAAAGAATAAAATAGCTAGAAATAAACTTAACCAAGGAGGTGAAAGACCTGTATGCTGAAAACCATAAAACACCAATGAAAGAAATTGAAGACGATGTAAACAAATGGAAAGTTACTCCATGCTCATGGATTAGGAGAATAAATATTGTTAAAATGGCCATACTACCCAAAGCAATCTACAGATGTAATGCAATCCCTATCAAAATACCAACAGCATTTTTCACAGAATTAGAACAAATAATCCTTAAATTTGTATGGAACCACAAAAGACCTCAAATAACCAAAGCAATCTTGAAAGGTAAAGCAAAGCTAGAAGCATCACAATCCCTGATTTTGAAACATACTACAAACCTGCAGTAATCGAAACAATATGGCACTGGCACAAAATAGACACATAGATTAATGGAACAGAAAACAAAGCCCAGAAATAAACCCACAAATATATGGTCAATTAATCTTCAATAAATGAGGCAAAAATATGCAATGGGAAGATGACAGTCTCTTCAATGTATGATGAATGTATGAAAACTGGACAACCACATTACAGAAGAAAGGAACTGGATCATTTTCTTATACCACACACAAAAATAAACTCAGAATGGAATAAGGACCTAAATGTGAGACCTGAAACCATAAAAATCCTAGAATAGAGCAGAGTTCGTAATCTCTCTGACATTAGCCATAACATTTTTCTAGATAGATCTCCTGAGACAAGGGAAATAAAAGTATAAATTAGCTGTTGGGCCTACATCAAAATAAAATGTTTTTGCACAACAAAGGAAACAGTCAACAAAACAAAAAAGACAACCTACTGAATAGGAGAAGATATTGCAGATGATATATCTAATAAAGGGTTAGTATCTAAAATATATAAAGAACTTACACAACTCAACACAAAAACACAGAAAATTCAATTTAAAAAATGGTCAGAAGGGCACCCGAGTGGCTCAGTCAGTTAAGTGTCTGCCTTTGGCTCAGGTCATGATCCCAGAGTCCCAGGATCAAGTCCAACATCCTGCTCCCTGCTCAATTAGGTGTCTGCTTCTCCTTCCAACCCTCCCCACTCTTGTGCTCATGCATGCTATTTCTCTCTCAAATAAATAAATAAAATCTTAAAAAAAAAAAAAAAAGGCAATTTGACGGCAGCCACTGAGCAGACTGGACTTCCCTTGCTTGTGCACCTCGCTCTGCTTCCTCTGCAACCATGTCAGATAAACCCAATATGGCTGAGATTGAGAAATTCAGTAAGTTGAAAACGAAGAAGACAGAAATGCAAGAGAAAAATCCACTGCCTTCAAAAGAAGCGATTGAACAGGAGAAGAAACAGGTGAATCCTAATGAGGTGTGTGCCACCAATATGTGCTGTACATTCCACAAGCCTTGCCTTCGTATTTTACTTCTCTTAGCTGTTTAACTTTGTAAGATGCAAAGAGGTTGGATCAAGTTTAAATGACTGTGCTGCCCCTTTACACAACAAAGAATGGAGAAGGTGCTTTCCTCTCCCATCTGCCTGTCTGGCTGGCAGAGAGGGAAAACAACTTGCATGTTGGTGAAGGAAGCTTGGTGGGACGACAGAAAAATGCAGAGTAAAAATCAAGCTGGTCTGAGGTATCCTGCAGGCTGTAAAATGCAGTTTAATCAGAGAGCCATATTTTTTGTTCAAATGATTTTAATTATTGGAATGCACAATTTTTTTAAATTTTTTATTTTTTTATAAACATGCATTTTTATCCCCAGGGGTACAGGTCTGTGAATCGCCAGGTTTACACACTTCACAGCACTCACCAAAGCACATACCCTCCCCAATGTCCATAATCCCACCCCCCCTTCTCCCAACCCCCCTCCCCCCAGCAACCCTCGGTTTGTTTGGTAAGATTAAGAGTCACTTATGGTTTGTGGAATGCACAATTTTTTAATACGTAATAAAAAAGTTTTAAAACCTGAAAAAGGGCGGGGGGCAGAAGACGTAAGCAGACATTTCTCCAAGCAAGACATACAGAGGGCCAACAGACACATAAAAAGATGCTCAACACCACGCATCATCAGGGAAATGCAAATCCAAATTACAACGAGATTTCACCTCATATCTGTCAAAATGGCTAAAATTCAAAACATAAGAAGGAACAAATTTTGGCAAGAATGTGGACAAAAAGGAACTCTTGTGCACTGTTGGTAGGAATGTAAACTAGTTCAACCACTGTGGAAAACAGTATGCTAGTTCCTCAAAAAATTAAAATAGTGGAGCACCTGGGTTGTTCAGTGAGTTAAGTGTCCAACTGTTGATTTTGGCTCAGGTCATGATATCAGGGTTGTGAGATTGATCCCCTCATCAGGCTCCACGTTGGGCATGGAGCCTGGTTAAGATTCTCTCTCCTTTTCTCTCTCTGCCCCTCTCCACCAGCTCACACAAACGCTCACTCACACACTCTCTTAAAAAAAAAAAAGTGAAAAATAGAATAGAATGAAAGAATAAAAAGGAGAAAATGTAGAGTCTGTACAGAGACAAATGCTAGTTGAAATTGCTGGAGTTCAGGGGCATGCATGGGAGCAATGAAGATTCAGTAGACATCTGAGCGTATCTCGCTGGTCAGGGCCTTTAAACCCCAGCAGAAAACTTTGGGTATCAATCTTCAAGAAATGTGTAGCCCTCAGATGAAGGGGTGGAGGAGAGATATTGTGTGATTTGATATCAGCCAATAGCCTGAAGGATGCCCTTCTCTAACTCTTGCTTAGAGAGAGAGACAGAGAGAGAGAAAAAGAGAGAGAAGGAGAGAGAGAGAGAGAGAAAGAGGAGGAGAAATGGAAGGAAAGAAGGAAAAGAAAGAAAAGAAAAAATATTCTCCATGAATAAACCAGACATTCAGACATCTTCATTTGGGCTCCTAATTTCATGCCAGCTAAGGTTCTAGGGCTTGACGTTCACTTCACTAGCTGGTTAATGGAGGCCTTGACAACAAAATGAAAATGCTTCCATTTCTCTGCTCCAATCTGTGCACCGCCATCTGCCATGCTGTTTCCCATGGTGGCTGCCACCATGGGGATGGAATATAGATGGCCAAAGTCAGAGATTCATCAGTGCCAACATGAGATAGACCCACAGCCCCGAGGCCAAGTGGAATCTTCTTTCGGACAGTTTGCCTTCAGCAATGTTTGGGCTTGGCCATTTTCATCCTGAGGACTTGTGTGGGCAAGCCCAGCTCCTGAACTGGTTCCACTGACCAATGCTTTAATTTCAACATGTGTGAGAAAAATACTGCCCATTGTCTGAAAGACTTTTCTCTCTTTGAAAAATGCTTAGATATCAAGGATAACTGTCCTGATATTTACTATATCTCCTTTGACTTCACTCCACCAGCAGAGTGGTTTTCTTTAAATGCAAATGCTACCCCATCATTCACCCACTCCAAACCCATCACTGGCTCCACAAACAAATAAATAACTGGGCACATGTAATAATTCTGCTGAATCATTTAAAGTGCACAAATAATCAAACGTTGGTGAATTTCCACTTTGAGTTATATATAGAAACTATCAGAGTAATCTTGATTCTAAAGGTACCAGTGAGACCAATGGTCCATAGATGCTACAAACCAGTATCCAACAGTCATCCTCTGCCCCTTCCCCTGCCCCCAAAGGAAACATGAATTGGCATACTGGTCATGGTAATCAATATATAAAAATAAAGTCACTAATTCACTAGATAATAATAAGCAAACAAGACTCTGTAATCACATTCCGCAATACTTTGGAGCAGCCTTTAAATATACAAATTCAACAAACCTCCCTTTCAAGAAAATCAGTTCAAACTTCCCCAGTGTGCTTACACAGGTTAAGATAAATGATATTCTATCATCAAGCAAATATTGCCAGGAATGAGGCACTGCACTATGCCTGACAGGGGATGCAAAGATTCATCACTGATTACACTCTTAGAAAATAGATCAAAAGCCCTGGTGCAACCTTTGAGACCTTACCTGTCTCTCAGTCTCTCAGGCAGTGTCTGCCTCTTACCCCTAGGCTCCAGTCCTGGGACCTTCTTTCAGTTCCTCAAATATACCATGCTTCTCCTAATTCAGACATTTTCCACATTATTCTTTATGCTTGGAATGTTTCACCCCTTTTCCACCCCTGTTCAGTAATCGGATAAGCTCCCGCCCATCCCCATACTATGGCATCCATGTCATTACCCCAGGGATGCTCTCAGCAGTTTTGGGGCCCTGACCGGGCTGGGCAAATGAAAGGACTTGCATAGTGTCTACCTGACACTTCCCCACCATAGCACACAACTTAATTAGAGTTAAATAATTAGCAGGCAGTTACTCACTTGTCATCTGTTTCCCCCATTGAGCAGACAAAGTGGGTCCTAGCACAGTGCTGGTTTGTGTGGTCTAACTTAAGCTTTCTTTTTCAGTACTATTGTCATTCTGCAACGTCAGTGGATTAATAAATGAGCAGAGTAGAGAAAGTGAGGACTGCCTATTTCAATAGGTTTGACTATAAAGGGGAGAAAGGGCTAGGGTGGCGGCTGGAAGTCACTGTGGGGTTGCTCTGCTCAGACTTCGCAAACAAAATAGCATAGACTGGGCAGCTTAAACCACAGGAACTGATTTCTTATGGTTCTGAAAACTGGAATAAGGTTAAGGTGACAGTATGGTTAGCTTCTGGTGAGAGCTCTTTTCCTGGCTTGTAGATGGCTACCTCCTTCCTATGTCTTTACATTGTGGTGGGGGGTGGAGCGGCGGGCAAGCTCTCTGGTGTCTCTTCTTTTAAGAGCATTAATGTCATCATAAGGGTATCATCTCCCGATACCATCACACGGGGGCTAGAAATTCAACATACAAATTGGGGGGGGTGGTTACACAATTCAATCCATAGCAAGAGTTAAGTGAGGACTTTTTATGGTTAACAAGTCTTGAGCAGGCTTAAATGCTGATGACAGGAGCCAACAGAGAAGGAAGAAAGAAGCTTCAGGAGAGAGGGAATAGTCATGTGAGGTAGGAAGAGAAAGGAAGTAGAGCACTGCCAGAGACAAGGGCAGACATGGTTCCAGCGGTGACAAGATAGGAGGGGCCAAGGGCATGTGCAGCTCCACGTGACTTTTCCCATAGAGGGTCAACTGGCTAAGAGAGCTCTCAACTAAGGACTTCTTATTTTCCTTTTGAAGAAACATACAAGAATGCCTGCTGAGGGACTGGCATTGTTTGAGGACAATGGAGAAGGTTCTAAATAGAGTATGTAAAGCAGAAAGAGGGCTGAGTCAGGACTTACTGACAGAGGGCAGATGGTCAGGACAGTTTGTTCTACCAACTGCGTGGTGCTCAGAGAGGTATCTCCAGCATCATTCAGCATGTGGAGTGTAGATCAAGGAAGGAAGGATCCGAATCAAGGCAACCATCTTCCTTCCTTGATCCAGAGCCGGTGACATGGTGGAAAGCAGGCATGTGAATGGGGAACATTCACTGGAAAGTTTCTGATGCGAGGGGCATAGATTGAATTAGGGTCATGGAGATGGGAGCAGACTGAACTACTTCAGACCTATGTGAAGGGAATAATGACTGAGAGACCAGGAATGGGAGAATTTTGCGGTCACTGAATGGCATGTCTCAATGCAAGATTTCGACACTATCCAACATGGCAGCTTAGGAGTGAGTGGCTGAAGTGGAGTCATGGTAAAGGTCCCAGAAATAGAGAAGACCAACACTGGAGAGTCGAGTCTACTGCTTTGTGCAACAAGGTCCCAGAAATGGAGAAGACCAACAAGGTCCCAGAAATGGAGAAGACCAACACTGGAGAGTCAAGTCTACTGCTTTGTGCAACCATGTCCAGGAAGAAGCCTCTTTCCAAAATTCCGTTTTCATAAGAGAAAGACTTTTCCTTCTGGCAGGGTTGCTCAGGCCACAACACTGATTCCCCAGATGGTGTCAAAAAGCTGTCAGTTTCTCCTTCTCTTTTTCACGTATCAGTGCTTCACATTTGAAGCTCTTGGGACAGATAGAAAAAGGCAGAGGAAGTAAGAGGCTGATAAAGAGGGGTCACATAAGCCACTGAATTCACAGAATCCAGGTGACACGGACACTTACCTGATAATGTAACTCTTGTTCCTGGCTCCTAAGACCGATGGAAATCTCTAACCTGTAACAACTGTGTTATGGAAGACCTCTGGGAAAATTCTCCTTTAGGGCTTTCTTTAGGGCCAGCACTGGCTTCTAAGCATTTTTCCTTCACACAGGACAAGTAGGGATTAAGAGTTACTGTAACTATTGGTCTCCAGCAAGAATTGCCAGAATTAGAAAATTCTCCAAGATGGTCCCATTCACTCACAGCAGGCATCACTAATAGATCGCAACACTTTTTACTGCAGATGTAAGATGTAGCTTTACAATTAAGATGACAATAAAATTCATGGCCCATACTAGGACACTTTGGAGAGTGCAAAGGAATATAACTGTGTTCCAAGCAGCCTATAGGTTACAAATATCTAACTCTTTGCCTGTGCCTCGCTTGACTTCCAGCTTAGAGCTTGAGTAACTATAGCTTCTCTGAGATTTCAGCAGAACACTGACCCTTGGGAAACAGGGAGCCAGGTCTTTCCAGAAGATCAAGCTTAGCCACGGTAGGAAAAAACCTTCCCTGATGCCAGCAAACCGGCTTGAGACTGAGACTGCCTTCCCTGCATGGTGACCCTCCTTCCTTCCCTGTGCTCCCTTTTTAAAAATCCCCTGCTTGGCCCAGGACTTTGGAGATGGTCTTTGGTCAGTAGTCCACCATCTTTTCAGGCTACCAGCCTTCTGAATAGAGCGACTTTTTCTTTCCAACCAATCCCTGTCTCTCCAGTATTGGCTTTTGAGCAGCGAGTAGCCAAACTAGAGTTTGAGTAATAGCTTTTGGGAAACCAGCTGGAGGCCGTGCCCTCCCCCCACCAAAATCCACTCCCTTCCCCACTCAGGTCTCCCTAGGAAGGAGCAACTGGCTGTGACAGCAATGCCAGGGCTTACCAGGTCCAGAGCTGGAGGGAGCAGTTGTCCTCAGCAGCGCACCGGGACTGCCGCTAGTTTGGTGAGTTTGTGGGCTTGCTCTCTGGGTTAGCTGCTCTCCATTATCCTGCCCCAGGGAGTGATTTTAAGGATGGTCCCAAACAGCTGCTGATCCTTAGTTTTGTTTGGGGGAATCTCCTTTCTCTCCTCCGTTCTGCTGCCTCAGCAGCCTGCCTTCGCTTGTTTTTTTTTTTTTTTTTTTTTTTTTTTTTTCTTTAAGATTTTATTTATTTGTCAGAGAGAGAGAGGGAGAGAGAACGAGCACAGGCAGACAGAATGACAGGTAGAGGCAGAGGGAGAAGCAGGCTCCCTGCTGAGCAAGAAGCCCGATGTGGGACTCTATCCCAGGACGCTGGGATCATGACCTGAGCGGAAGGCAGCTGCGTAACCAACTGAGCCACCCAGGCGTCCCCTGCCCTCACTTTTTGTAGGCCGAGAGGAACCTGCACTGGGAAGAGCCCCTGGGCTCTGCAACTGGGCAAGTCCACTGCCCTGAGTGCTGGGAGTCTGGTTTTCCCGCCATTTGGCTAATAAAGCTGTTTGAGTCCATTTGTGGTACCACTAGTCAGGGAAATTACTCTAAAGTGACTTTGTACCAGTGTCTCTTCTTAGGAGGGTGCCCGTTTATTTGAGAGATACCTGGTTTGTTTTGGTGTTTGTGTGAAAATGGGGGAGGGGGGATCTAGTTCAGTCCCCTCTTGGCGTCTATTAGGATGGATCTTTTCTGTTTGGCGCACCTGCAGCTGTAATCCCGGGACTAAAAAGATGGAGTTTTATTATTAACCCCACCTGACCTGTGTATATGTGAAGCCCAGAGGAAAGATGGCCCCTGAATGGCTCTCCTAGATTTTTTCCTCACATTTGGTTGTCTCCCAAGAGGGGATTTTGACTTGGCTCTCTTCACGTGTCTAGGAAGCCATTGGGTTCAGTCAATGAAGGCCCCAACTTTCAAGGAAGAACAAATGCTAACAGAGGCACTCTGGGCTTCATTTAGTCCCAGTTTTATTTCTTCTGTGTTCTTTCTGAACTTTTGTCCAGGAAGATGGGGGATGTTCCTGCTGTTCCCAAAGAAAGTCCAGTAGGGCCTATGCTGAATAAACGGTGCAGAGGGCTAAAAAGCAACCAAAGAAAAAGCCTGTTTTGCAAGAGGGAGAGGCAGGAGACAAGGATCAAGGAATGTTCATCCAAATTTGAATCCACCTTCAGTCTTGCTGGCGGTGCCCCTGCTACCTCTGCCTTGGCCTCTGCTTCCCCTTTCCCCCACCTCCCCTTCCACAGCCACCTGGGAAGCTCCCACAACTGGCTCCTTTTTTTTTTTTTTTAAGACTTTATTTATTTATTTATTTGAGAGTGGGATGGAAGTGTTGAGGGAGAGAGAGAGAATGAAGCAGACTCCCTGCTTAGCTGGGAGCCAGTGTGAGACTTGGTCCCAGGACTCTGGGATCATGCACTGAACGGAAGGCAAACATTCCCCTCCTTCTCCTTCTTCCCCCCCTCCCCCTGCACTACCACGTGGGCACCCAGCACAGCTGGCTTCTATGCCATCATCTGTGCCTGGGGTCCCATTGGCTCCTGCTCCTCCTACCATCAGCATCAAGGATCAAAAAGCACCCCAAGCTGTCAGGCTACCTCCTCATGAGGTTCAAACTAAAGAACCTCTCAGATCAGCATGCAGGGGCCCCGGGCTCCCCTGGACTTACACAGCCCACTTCACATTTCCCTGTAGGAGCCCCGGGTGAAATTGACGGTGGGGAGCAAACTGATTGCCCTCTTAGTGGACACAGGTGCACCATGTTTGACATTAAAACTAATCCAAGGGTGTTGGTTTAATTAAAATAGACATGTCTTCAGAGTTACCAGTATTAAATACAAAACTTACTCAACCAAGGTTTACTGAAGGTCAAATGAGTTGTATCTGTTGCAGTTTGCCAGGGAAAGTGACTTAAAATGATGGTTAATTTTGTCTCACGAAGTCTTCATGTGTATTTGGTAAGAGCAAATAGGTTAAATGAAAAGGCTTATAGGCAAACTTAAATAGCTTTCAAAATCTTTAGTAACCTGGAACTTTGAAGTTTTGCTATTCAATGATAAGTTGGGTTGAAGTCATTGGATTTCTAAGCCTCTTCCAAAGAAGATAAATACTGAAACATTATTTACTAGCCATAGGTTAATCTGCTTTTCATTTCTTATTACAGGGAATAATACTTGGGTCTGCTAATAAACATGTTTTGTGCTTTATTGAAAGTTGTAGGATGAAAAAAAATCTCTAAAAATTATGACATATTTATAAATTTTTCAATCTAAAGAATGATGACAGTTCACAGTTAGTTACTACTTAGATTCACTAGAAACTAAGGTTTCTAAGCACTAAAATTCTAAGTGTAATTAAGTCTGCTAGAAATGATAAGGAAAGCCACTGTATGTGTAGGGACAGTAAGATGGGTTTTTGATAAGGATTGAAGAATAGGAATACATTTTTGTTGAGGGAAGATAAGGTAATTCTGTCCTAAGACAAGACTAGTTATTTAAAGAGAGAGGCTTAGGAAGAAAATCCGAACATTTAAAAAAAAATTATAGAAAGTTTGTGAAGAAGAATCTTTGGAAAAGAACTTCATGTGTGGTCAAGGCTAGGATTGGAATGAATGAGTTTTAAAAGTACAGTTATGGAAGATTAAATTTTGGCATTTCTTTCTGTTCAAAAGACAAAGTTTTCTTGGATTGTTTGCTCTTTTTGTTAGAGAGCACATGTGCATCAGTGGTGAGGGGTGGGGGAAGAATCCTAAGCAGGCTCCACACTCAGCTGAGTATGATAGAGGGCTCGCTTGATCCCATGACTCCAAGATCATGACCTGAACTGAAATCAAGAGTCATATGCTCAACTGACTGAGCCACACAGGTGCACTAGTCTGCTCTTGATACGAAATTATAAACAATGTGGGGTTTTTTCCATCTGCTCAGAAAACCAAAGTTTTGGGGCACCTGGGTGGCTCAGTTGCTGAGTCTGCCTTCGGCTCAGGTCACGATCCCTGGTTAGATTACCAAGATCCCTTGGTTAGATTACCAAGGCTTTGACTGGAATGTCATATTTGAGAGAGACATACATAGACTCAGATATGACCCAACAGCTTTAAGGGTCCTGGGATCGAGCCCGGCATCAGGTTCCTTGCTCTGTGGGGAGCCTGCTTCTCTCCCTCTCACTCCCCCTGCTTGTGTTCTCTCTCTCATTCTCTCTCTCTGTGTCAAACCAATAAATAAAATCTTAAAAAAAAAAAAAAAAAGAAAACCAAAGTTTCTGTGTTTTGTCTTTACTTGGTTTTTGATTACTTAAGAAAGTTAAAACTTCTCTATTAAAGGAGCTAAGTTTTGTTAACTATATAACCTTCTGCAGAATCGTTTATTGCCACATTGGTTAAATAGACAATTATTTTTCTAATGATCTGTAATTCTATTTAAGCAAGAACTTTAAAACCTTCTAAGGTTTTTAACAAAACTTCCCCTAAATCTAAATTCTAATGAAGTCTTTTTGACTCATTAGGCTTGTTTATTTGGTGTGTTAAATTACATGGGAAGCACCACCAAACAAATGATGGTAAATCTTAGATTATATTGTATGGTTTGGTGCTATAACTGTTCTAGAAATTAAATGAAATTCCTAAAATATGGGGCACCGGGATGACTCATTTGGTTAAGGATCTGACTTTGGCTCAGGTACTGGTCCCGGGGTCCTGGGATTGAGACCCATGTGGGGTGGGGGAGTGTCCCTGCTCCACGGGGGGTCTGCTTATCTCTCTCCTTCTGCCCCTTCCCCCTCACTCTCTCTGCCTTTCTCTCATGTAAGTAAATAAAATCTTTAAAAAAAAATTCCTAAAGTTGTAATATGTTCTGGTATAAAGTCACCACTTGACATTCTAATTATTGAAATGTGTGTCACACACACGCACACAAACACCTGGATTTTCTTGTCAACTTCATTATAATAAACTCTCTTCAGATCTTTGACTATGTCCATTTATGAGTCTTTTGTCATTTACCATGATTCTGATGCTCTTACTAATGTGTTTCGTCTTCAAGGAGATTCATAAAAAGGACTTTTGACAAATACAGGTTTCTGATATCTTCAAGATCATAATACTAAACTGGGTAAGAATATCTGTAACTAATGGAAAAGCTGCACTCAAGATTACTGACATGCGACTGAATGAATTGAAGATGATTACAGTTTTTATGACTTGTTTGAAACATTGCTGTTTCTCTAACGTTTGCTTTTCCAGATTTAAGGAAACTTTTGCTCTTCAGATATCTATGACTTATAGAAATATGATAAATATCGCTTTGTGAAAAACCAAACATTTTTCTGTCTACCCGAACCTTCCAGAATTCATAAACTCTCCATGAATATTCTTTCTTTCATGGAAATTATAATTGTTTGCATAAGTTCAGTAAGAATCTGTTCTCTTTGTAACAGGACACCGTTGAAAACATTGGTTAGATTACCAGGGCTTTGACTGGAATGTCATATTTGAGAGAGACATGCATAGATTCAGATATGACCCAACAGCTTTAAGGGACTACGGTTGACTTTTTGGAGCAAATAGGGCCCTTGGAAATGTTGGCTTGGTACCTTGATTACATAGTTCCCAGCAGCCTTACCCACTGAGTAAAGAATGTTACCTCCGGAATGTCAGGATATTTGGGGGACCTGGAGAAGAAGAACTCACCTAAATAAATAGGTATTACAAACAAATCTGATGGCAAGTATTTAACTTGGCTTCTGGCCTTGAGAGACTATTAGAAGTTCTATCTGAAATTCCTTATAAAAAGTTCCAACGAAACAGATTTTAAAGAATTTATATTGTCAATCACTATTCTTTCTGTGCTTGTGTAAATAATTAAGCCATGTTCATTAAAACTGGACTTGTTTTACAAACAAATTAGTCTTAATTTGGCTATCTTTGATGGGAGGGGCAGTGATTTTAGAAAGAAAAATTGTCTTTCAGTAACACACCTTTGCGAGCGTGAGATTCTAGTTCTGCTTGTCTTTAAATGTTTGTTGTTTGCCTAGGGTAGACAACTTGAGGTAAACTTCAGATAAATTGCCACAATAACTCATGTACAGACAACATTCATGCCTGTTATTCCGAGTGGATAATCAAAAAACCCTGTGGGCATCTGATTGTTTGAACAGTTGGACAATGGAGGGCACTGGCTCATTAGAAGTTCTTACCACTCCCTTCTCAGTCCACAATAAGTCCAAAGTGGACCACTGGACTAGCTCTTTCAAATTATTCACCTGTGTCAGGTGGGACCTCCCTGGGGAAATGTCAGATGGAGATGACTATTTCTTGGGTGTACTTTGCTCTCAGTGAGAAGTTGCCATTCATCAACATGTGGCATGAAATTTGTCTAACTCCTTAATTCTCATTGCTAATGAAACTGCTAACTTCCTCACCAGCCTACATAAATTTCTGGAATTCTTGGCTAAAGCGGTAAGTAGACCACAGAGTAGCCTTAGACTATGTTTTAGCTGAACAAGGAGGTATATCCGTGGTAGCCAACTCCTCTTGCTCTACTTATATTAACACCACCATGCAGGTTATAACTAGTGTAGAATTCAACAGAAGTCACTTAGTTGTAGCAAACCCTACAACAGCCCATCCTTCTGTATCTAGGGGGTTGGAATTGGTTTGCTGGCCTATTTTCTTGGATACTCTCTAGCATCAGATCTATTTTAGGAGGGATGACAAAAATGGACCTCACAGTATTACTGATACTTAGGGGCAAGACTAATAATGTTAGGCAAGACTAATAATGTTAGGTACCATTACATGATGCAAGAAGGTGTCCAAAATTTTAAATACAGAACTACCTCAGATACTACCAGCCCCATGCCCACTTACAAAAAAGGACCAACAGTTACATTGTGTACATGTCAGGGCCTGGAATGGAATTCCGGAGGCCCTTCTGTGCCCTGATACAGCTTGAAGCATCTATAGAAGATGGACTTTTGCCCGTATTCCAAAGATGGAATGAAAGAATGACCATTTATTTATTTTTATTATTTTATTTATTATTTATTATTTTATTATTTATTTTATTTTTTCTAAAATAAAATCTGTGTACATTAAATCAAAATAAAAAGACTGTTGTTTCTTTCCATTTTTCTGTTTAAAATACAGTGTAATATAAATTTCAGGTGTGCAGTTTAGTGATTCATCACTAACAACACCCAGTTCTCATCACAAGTGCCCTCCTTAATACCTGTCACCTGTTTAACCCAGCCCCTCACCCACCTCCCCTCCAGTAACCATCAGTTTGTTCTCTGTAGTTAAGTTTGTTTCTATTTTGCCCTCTCTCTCTTTTTTTTTTAATAAAAAGACTTTATATTGATTTTTCAGAATGTTTAAAAACAGGAAAATTATTCTTGTTATATATTTGTATACTTCATTCAGGCATTTTTGGCTTTATTTATCTTTCATACTGTATCACTAATATTTTGATGAAGAGTACATCTTTTTCAATATAATCTATTGATACTTTTCATAAAGTAAACTTTGGTCTACTTCTCTGTTACATTTGTGGTTACTAAGCTTGAGATTCTTGACATCTTTGATTGCTTTTTCTAGTAATGTCAGAGCAGATCCTGAGAAAAGGAAGATCTTTTTTCTGTTACTTTTTTTCTTGAAATTTCCATTTCTGTCCACATTTCTTTACATACTCTATCACTTTGTTCCTATTGAGAGTGCCTTTCTTTGACAAATATTGTTATAAGACAAAATTTGTCACATAAGTTGACTCCAATTCTTTTGAATGTTTTGCCATTTTTAGATCTTAGAAAATAGTAGACCTTCTCAATTTTGTTCCATCAAAAGATTCAAACTTTGAAATGTTCCAAAGATCAACTATAGAATGTCAAAAGTAAGTCTATACAATTTTGAGTCCTCATTACAAAATTTGTTCAGTTTCTTCCTGTTTTCAGAGGGATATATTTTAATGATTTTCTGTTGCAAGCTGTGTTTTCAGTAACTTTACACATTTTCAGAGCTTCAAATGCTGATTTTTTAGGGTTTTTTTTTATTTTTGGTATTCCATTTGTTGACTTCTCTGATTAAACATTTCAACTGATTTTAAGCAAAAGACATATGCAGAAATCTCATTTATGATTTTATTTGAGAACACTAAAGTTGATTTACAAAGTAGTTCTTCAAAAGCACAAGCATTTCTGAAACAGAGTTGATGATGGGTAGCAAAGAGAGAATGACTACTACTGTTCTGATACATTTTGTGTCTCAGTTACTCTGTGTGTGTGTTTTGTAAATTTTGGCAATACATCTTCTATTTTAATTGGTGGAATATCACAACCTCTTTGGATAAATTGCAAATTATGTAGGTATCACAGTTCCAAGTTCTCCTGTCTGTTCCATAAGATTCATCATTTAGCAAGAACATTATTTTTATCATGGCACTTTGCTTCACCAAAATTATGTTTGTATTATCATCCCCAAATGAATACATTAAACTTCATCGGGAAATGTTTAACCAAAATTACCATTATTTTCAGTAACATAAGATGCTTCACTTTGGCAAAATGACTCCCAAAAGCTTTATTTCATCATTTGGGTGAGAAAACTCAACCTATTAGTGAGATTAGATAATCTTTTATTTAAAGTGTCTGATGGCATAGATATAAAACTGGCCTCCTTCAACCTGTGCCAAGATCATCTTCTGACAATAGAGCCAACACAGTAAGCAGTCATGAACTTTTGGTACCTGTGTGAGAAGCTGTAGAATCAACAATGAGTAAGATTAATTTAGAAGAATAATTATTTAAAAGAAATTATTTACTTTACACATACTGAAATGTAAATATATCTTTTAGCAGTGCCATGTGTTAGATGATTGGCTTGGGCACAGTTTTCTTAAAAGAATTACTGACTTGAGAAGATTTATAGCAAAACAAAAAGCCTGTTAGCATTGTAACAAGAGTGGGGCATGCTCGACAGAAGGACTGCTTGGTCTCTATTTCTTGCATTTAATACATATACTTCTAGAATTCTCCCCATTTCCCACTGACCCTGTTAACTGGGTGCCTGGTCACTGTGCATCTTGAAAATTACGCCGAAAGCCATGGCACAACTAAAGGCAAAACCCCAGCAAATGGCGGTTACATATTGCCCCCACACATTCACTGCTCCTGAGATGAGAGGAAGTGACTTTCCTTACAACGTGTATTGGAATGCACTTCATTTTTTTTTTCAGCAATTGTTTTGCATGCTCTACTGGGAATAGAGACTGGTTATAGTTGGTTGTCCCTCAGTTCCCCATGTATTACAGAGTGAACTCTGTTCATGGAACATGCACCTTGCATGTGTTACGAGACAAGACCATGGCAGAAGCTGGAACTATCAACTGGAGGTCTACCAGCTGTTCCCTAACCTTCTTTAACGCAACTACTAATGACAAGTCCTTAAAAAAAAAGAAACATCCAGCATAAAGGCAAAATCAGGATGCCTGGACAGTAGGAGTAACTAGTACTGTCACAGGCAGCGGGGAAATTCGTCCCCCTAATGTCCCTTCTCAGCCAATGTTTCTGGGAACCACTACCAATGGGTGGGAGTTGGCTTACGGCATGGAGCCTTCTAGGCCCCCTAGGACTCTAGACAGTCTCTAATATGTTCTCTACTAGGATCTATTCTCTTTGAATGGAGCTTAAAAAGTTTCTAATTCTAAGTGATTTTACAATGGCAGTTAGAAGCGTTCTTAATTGGGTTGCTGGGATCCAGTGTTCTCTCTTCCCTGTGTCTAAGGTCCTGGATGTGCCATGTGCTGGGAGGCCACGCTCTAGCACACCCTCACACTTCTGCTCCACCAAATGAGTCATTTGTTCTCAAATCTGTCCCTGTCAAAGTGCCCTTGTTATTCGAACTGCTTGATTAAAATTACATTAAATTGATGAAATGTGATTGCAGAAGTAGAATCACTATTTCTTTGAAAACTACACTGACTTCTTTGGAAAGTCTCCATAAAGGCAGCTCACTAAAAAGCTCTTCATTAGCTGTGAGTTAACACTACTGTCAAAACTGGGGTTGGGGAGACATGAAAGCTACAGAAGGATTCTGCATTCAGGTTTCTTCACACGCAATTTTGGGGGACTTGTTCTGCTCTAAAGAAACTCAAATTGGAAATTGTAGATTGTAAACAACCTAATAAATTGTGGTAATAAAAAGTTAATGTGTATTGGGCTCCTCTATGTGCCAGATGCTGCCCCTTTATATATATTATGTCACTGGATCCGTCAAGACCCACAACCAGCAGATACTTTTATGATATCTATTGTACTATTAAATCAACAGAAACCCAGAGAGGTTAATGCTAAATTATTGCCCTGTGTCACATGGCTGGTTAATTTTCTCCCAGGAGAAAATTCTGTAACTGTCTGGCTCCAAAGCCTATGCATACTCCACTTTTCATGCTTTGTTTCTGGAGCTTAAATTCTGAAAGAAGCTTTTGTGATAAAGGTTCTGAAGTAGTTATCCAGGCTGAGAGAGTGAACACATGGCCTTGAAGAGAGGCAGTCAGGAAACTGATTTTGCCAAGCTCTTGTCCCTTCTCTTCTGCAGCCTGCCTACTGAGCCTGAAATTGTTTTTTCATTCCATAAGTAGAGGTGTAAATGTCTCCTGGGAGAGGGCCCAAGGGTTCACTCCAAAATAGATCAGCTGCCTTTTGAAAACTGGCAGAAGCTTATCAATACTCTGGACAGAGCAATTACCCAGCATTTTTTAATTTGCAGCTGTTTTTACCAGCCATTCTAAATATTTGTGTATGGTCAATAAAGTTGTGGGGACACCTCTGCCTGACTAGGGTCAGGAACAGACAGATAAGTGAGGAGAAGGATTCTAGGCTTCAGAGCACCTAGGAGCATAGACACACAATGGGGCTGTTTCACGCCATTCCAAGCGACAAAATGATAATGGCAGCCACTTAATGAGCACCTAGCTAGGTTTGGGTACTTTACGTGGGAGAGGGGTTGGGGGGAGGGTAAGGAACTTGCCCAAAGCAATGAAATTCCAGAACTGGAATGCAAGCCTGATTGCCGAGTCCTGGCTTTTCTCTCCTACCACCTCTCTGAAAGTTTCTCCCCTGGAAGAGCAAGTGTCCCAGTGAGGAGCTGCGGGAGTTAGTGTTGGGTATGGAAGATGTCACTCTCAAAGTCAAGGTGCTAGAGGGCGAAAGCAGAGAATACGATCTGAAACAGGGCTGGGAGGGAAGTCAGTCTCTGAACTGCAGCAGTGTGGTTTGCCATTTATCACTATTACAAGAATAATATACATTCTTTGTAGAAGCATTTGAAACCATGAAAAAATAGAGGAAAATATTTCCATGGACCAGATAATACTGTTAATACTTTCTATGCTGGATCTTTTCAGTCTTTGGTTCTGTGGACATCTTTTTTTCTTTTCTTTTCTTTACAGGATGGGACTTTTTTTTTTTTAACTTACAAATATCAGATAAATGTTTTCCCACATTATTAAAATTCTCCTACAAATCATTTTTAATGCCTGCATGGTACTCTAGGTTAGAGAAAGTGAAAGCACTAGAACCTAGCTGGTCTGGGATCAAATTCCAGCTCTGCCATTTCCTGGTCACCTGACAAAACTCTCAGTTACCCCTTCACCCCCCCCCCACCCGCCACGGGGATAATAATAAAACCTCCTCCTATGTATGTTGGGATGATTATGTGAGAACAGGAACTGAAAGCCCTTATTACAGTACTGTATAAATATTAAGTGTTATTTTAAAAAGTTAACTGTTATCATTTCTGGAATTTATTTAACCAATTCCCTATTCTCCGACATTTGGGTTTTTTCAGGTTTTCAAAATCATGAATAAGAAGCAATGAGCACGGTTATGGAAAAAATCTTTGTGTACCTCTGTAATGATGTTTGGATGTGAAATGCCTGGATCAAGAAGTATGCAAAATTTACATGTATTCGATGCATACAGTCAAACTATTCTTCAGGAGATGTGTATTGATTTATAATTATTTTGATGACCCCTTGAACGAAGCTGGCTATGGGATCGGGAATTGATGATGAACTATGAGTCAGGATCCAAGGAACAAGCCACATTGGAACACTAGCCTCAGAATGTGAGACCTGCCAAGTCCCAGGGAGGCCTGCTGACCTCTCCTCTTTTGACCTCAGGATACCTGCCACAGGAATAGATGTGACAGAAGGTGAGGGGCACTGGCTGGCACTGAATTCAAGGAGAGATGGACAGAAAGGATTGGAAGATATTGGAAAGGGCCTCAGCAGATCAGTAAAAGTAAATCCCATGTTGGATAAGTTTACTGTGTTAGTAATCACTGCCGAGTGTTATTTATACATTTTAATTTAGGTACTGCCTTAAAGTTGTAATGAACTCATGTTAATAGCATATACATATATGATTTTGTGGTATGTAGAATACATTGAAATTTCACACCCTGATTATCCTTTATTCACTTCGAATGTTCTTCTTAAGTAGAAATGATGGTGGCAATAGGTAGTAGGGTATTTGAAGGTCTTTTTAATCCACAAATTAAAGTTGGCCAATTTATTGGTCCTCCCATTTTAGTTTTCAATTTTATTGGTCCCTGGAATCCATATGCCTAGAAGCTAATGCCCAGGAGACATATAATCCAGTCTTTAAACCTTCATTTATCCAACCAACATTCAGTGAGTGGCTGACTACTGCATATAAGAGGTATAGGAATCCTTCCTTTGACTCAAAGAGCTTATGGTCTTTGGGTCCCATGTTGCAAACTGTCACACCATTGGCTCTGGGGGGTGACAGGTTGTCAGGGAAGAGAGGTGAAGAGGGCATGGGGTCACAGTCCCTCACAGGGTCCTTGACTTTTCTTAATATGGAAGCCACTTCTTCTTTTAGAAATTGCTTAACTCATTATTCAATATTGGAGCCCTTGGGGAAATAAAATTCACTGTAACAAACACCTCCGCACAGTGGCAGAATACATATTTCAGAAATTAAAAGACAAAATAGAACTGAATCTGGGAGAGAAGTAGAGCTGAAATATCCCAGGCACCAAGATTTATAACTGTGCATGGGAGAAATTTTCTATAGGCTTTAAAAATATATTTATTAAGCCATTGTTTGGTTTAAGACACCCAAATGAAGGAAAAACAGTGTTTAATTTCACAAAACATGACAACTATAAACCCTTTAACATTCACAAAAAACTTAAGTAAATAGGAATCACAAATCAAAATGTCATTAGTGACATTTATGACACATTGTAACAACACACATCAACAAAGATGTAAATTCTGTTATACCTAGAATAGAGCAGGTGTCTGAAATAGGAGACGATGCTATTTGGGTATGTTTATATGAGCAAGGGCTCTCCAGTAGGCTAAATCTGCAGTGCTCCAAGTGTTAGCTCTGAATGTTTTTGTGGTTTGAGCCAGAGAAATACTTGGATTGGAGATGTTAAAAATCATAGAAAATCTTTCAAATTGTTCTCTTCATACTGGGGGGAGAGGTTGGGCGTGGGGAGTCTTCTTTTGGGAGGAACATCTGTAAAGTTTCGGCAGAACCTCTGAGCAGTTACGTGAAGCAAGTTTTCTGGGGGCTTCACTGTTTTGCCAGTTTGGGGGTTAGTTGATAGCCCCTTTGTGTAATGAGTACACTATATCATAGCATAAAATAGTAACTGGAAATCTAGCAAATATCCACGCATCTGGAAGGGCCATAAACCAGGAAGCTTTTTTTTTTTTTTTTTTTTTTTTTAAAGGATGATAATTCTCTCAACCAATATGGCTAGCTTCCAACACCCAGCAAGAGTTTGCATTCAAGGGGTACCTGGGTGGCTCAGTGGGTTAAACCTCTGCCTTCGGCTCAGGTCATGATCTCAGGGTCCTGGGATGGAGCCCCACATCAGGCTCTCTGCTGAGCAGAGAGCCTGCTTCCTCCTCTCTCTCTGCTTGCCTCTCTGCCTACTTGTAATCTCTCTGTCAAATAAATAAATAAAATGTTTTAAAAAAAAGAGTTTGCATTTAAAAGGAAAAACACAAAATAAGCCTCATGCAAACTTTCTCCCTCACCTTTTCAAACTTTTTCTTGGCAATCATTTATTGCCAAGAATCAACATAACTGAATTCATTTAATATGAATAAATAAGTGAGCTGAAAGGGGCCAGTGCTCGCCACCAGCACATCGCTTTCTGCCTATTTTGACTGACAGTTCGTTCTCTAGATAAAAATTGTGTTATCAACTCACTGAATTAACATGGATTAATAATAATCTAGTTAAGTTATAACTGGAGAGATCCTGGCCGGTGTTGCAATTTAAATTGCAAAGAAATCAGAGGAGGATCATTGGATACACATTATTTTTATCTTTAATGATGTTGGTTACATTAGATACAGTGTTTCTGAAAGCAGAAAGCTCTATTCTACTCATTTAGACAATGTGAAAAAAAACTTTGATGTATGTATATATGTATGTCACATTTTAAAGATGTACATAGTGTTTTTTAAAAGATAAGTGAGTCTTTTCAGGCACCAGTCTTGCAAAAAATCTCACAGATTGTTTTTTTTTAACTATATATAAGTATATCAATAACTGAAAAGCAGCAAAAAAAAATTATAGCTAAATTTTAATGGTTTCAGCCTCTTAAGAAAAGCATTAGAGTGAAAAAGCTGGAGTTTCAGGTCAAATCCCATCACGATGACCTTCACTACAATAAGAAGTTGCCTATAAAGAATTGGTTTCCAAGTCTGACCAGTCACTGAAAGTGTTTCTAAATGTCATTGCCACAAAACTGTAACTTTAAATCATCCATGGCAAGAATGTTTTCTTTAAAGAAATTACTGAAAATTTCGTACTCATATAACAGTCACCTTGTATAATGAAAAAGACCCTACCCCTGATTCTGTGACCTGGGGTCAGGTGTGGTGGCAGATACCTCATTGCTGATATTACCAGGAAAATGGAAACATGAATTACAAGTGAAACCAATTCCTTTTCTTTCTTCACATTAACAAAGCAAGCTGTGAGTGTCTTTATCACTGGCAGACATGCTTATCACATCTACAAATTTGACTGGTTTGTATAGGAACAGCCCATTTTAAATTTATTCTAAGCCAAATACACAACAATACAGGGGAGATAAATAGGCAGCCCTTAAAATGCTAGAGCATCATTTGATCCATGGTCAACTGGAGATGTTTCTTTCATAGCCCAAAGTATTTATTATTACCTACTGCATCATAACACAGAAGTGATCATGAGCTCATTAAAGATAAAATCCTTGGCTGATTAGTCTCTAGAGCTTAGAACAGAGCAAGCAGATACTAACTGCTTGTGAAATGATGGAATTTCCTCCTTGTAAGTTCCTCTTTTCCCTGAGTCTTAAACATTTAGGATGACACAAAGATGTTACAAAGAATAAAAAGGCAATGATGGGAGGGCAAATTCAAGATCCATTTCTCTAAATATTATCTCTGAGTTCTCTCATCAATACCAGTAAAGGACATTGGTGTCCTTGCTATGCAAACTATGCCCCATAACTGATTTAGGCTGAGACTTTAGACCTGAACTCACCAGAAAGGGGAGACCATTGAATAGGCAGGCAACTAACTGAAAGTTAGGTTTGGTTTTCTCCAAAGCAACCAACTGTCTGATGGAAATCAAGCTTTCTTTGCTTATTTTCTCTCAGGTAGGATATACTTGTAAACAAAAACTCTTAGATTTCAGGAAAGTGAATTACCTCTTTGGGATTTGCTGGGCCATATTTAAGATAATAATGCTGAATGACCTAATTAGTACTTCACAGGCTTAAATGAATGGGAGCATTTTTTTAAATGTTGATGCTGGGACACCTGGGTGGCTCAGTGGGTTAAGCCTCTGCCTTCAGCTCAGGTCATGATCTCAGGGTCCTGGGATTGAGCCCTGTGTCAGGCTCTCTGTTCAGCGGGAGCCTGCTTCCTCCTCTCTCTCTCTCTGCCTACTTGTGATCTCTGTCTGTCAAATAAATAAATTAAATCTTTAAAAAAATGTTGATGCCTTTTCAAGAATTAACCGAGTAAACAATTTGCTAAAGTTCTGAATTTAGATTAACTGGATAGTGCAGTTTTAGTGACAAGAAGGATTTTGAACATACCTTCCCCCAGAAATCTTTCTAATTATGATTATGTTTTTCATTTTTCTAATATAGTCAATTATTTCTGCATAGTAATCTTTATTTTTGGTAGAGGAGAAAAATCATTCTTGGCAATAATCTCCCCAACTGGTTTATTCAGTTCCATAATTGAACCAATAACTTATGTAGGAATTCCTTGTCTGACTTAATAGTGTACAGGATTGTGAAGAAATTATTTTTAGAACAATATGCTTAATAATGCAAAAAGTTGACTATGGGAGGAGCAAGGTCAATAGGAAAGAAAATGTTAGTTTTATGACCAAAATGCTCAAAATTTAGTTGGAGGTGTCTAATCATTCAGAAGTATGATTCAGAAGGAGACTGGGTATATAAGTAAACATATCCATCAGATAAGCAGTGGGATGTAAATAGCAAAACTAATTTGGAGACAGGACATGGCATAGGCATTTTGAAATAAATGGCTATAATACCTTTAAAAGTTTTGAATATCAATAAGCAGTAGCATTTAAGGAATTCTGAACTCTTCACCATTTGAAAAATGTCTATGTTCACTAAGTTCTTGTAAGCTTTCCAGAGTAAGTTATAAATTATCCCTTTATTCACAAAGCAAAGCCTAATGGTTGGCTTAAGCATTTTTGTTAAGCCAAATAAGGCAGTTTGTGATTTTCTATAATTTTTATAAAGTCTCATTTCCTGAATATTAACACCTATAATTCAACCTAATTTAAAAATTCGTCTTGGGGTGCCTGGATAGCTCAGTGGGTTAAGCCTCTGCCTTCAGCTCAGGTCATGATCTCAGGGTCCTGGGATTGAGCCCCGCATCAGGCTCTTTGCTCAGTAGGGAGCCTGCTTCCCCCTCTGCCTCTGCCTGCCTCTCTGTGATCTCTGTGATCTCTCTCTCTGTCAAATCTTTAAAAAAAATTTGTCTTATATTTCATATCCATTTTCTTTGGAGCATGAAGAGCAGGGCATTTAGGTGTAATTTTGAGGATTTATTGCGCTAACATCCTACTACATTCACTATAAAGAACATTTCAGGGAATGAGTTTTATTTGTAAACATTTTTATAAGATTAACAATAATTTTACATATACTCTAGAACTACACTGTCCACTATGGTAACCATTAGTCGCATTTGGCTATTGAATACTTGAAAGGTGACTTGTGCAACTTGAAGAACTGAATTTTTTATTTTAACTCATTTTAAATGTAAAGAATTATAATAGTGATTTTAGTTATGGGGAAACTTTTAGGTGTGTTTAGAAACTTAGACTCATGAATCTACTTTCTCATCGGCAAATTTTACGAAACCTAAATCCATCAAGTATAAGTGGTGAAAACTTCAAATCCAAATAAGGTGTGCTGCAAAAATAAAGAACATTTCAGAGGCTCTGTACCCCCCAAAAAAAGAAGGTAAAATTCTCATTAATAAGCTTTATATTGACTACTTAAGTGCCTTGCATTATATTTCTCTTGGACAGCACTGATCTGGAGCTATATGAAAATTTCTAGTATTTAAAAGTTATGTTTTAAATGTTTTATTTTAATGTCATTCTCTTAATCAAAATTTGTTATCATTATGAAAAAGTAAATCAGATTTAGTATTTACTCAGTAAGAAGTGCCCTAATCATTCTCTCTGCCCATTCTCCTTTCTCCAAGTTGCAGAATCCTTGCTAGCACCAACAGCAGAATGCAAAATCATAAGACAGTGAATATGCAGAAATAGTATATGAGAGCACTGATGAGTGTGCAATCAATCCAACTGCTCACACACTACAAGTTCCATCTTTTCTTTCTTCCCAATTGTTTCCAGAGCTGTGTGTTCCTAATTCCAAAATTAACCTTCAACTTCTTCCCAAGTTCTGCTGTGCTATGGCTTCTGGTTTAGAATAAGCAATGACTTTGCTCAGCAATGTGCATGGTCATGTATTAATACTAGTTTCTGTCCAGGCCCGAGAGCTTTCATCCTTCAGAGTGGAGAGCTTCCTCTGGGAGAAGGGTTCAAATCCCAGAAGCTTGAACACCGCCACCCGGTACTTCTTGGACATGATGTTGTACAGAATGGGATTGATGGCAGCGCTGAGGTAGAAGAGGACAAAGGATACCAGATTGCAGTATTGGCTGATCTGCGCAATCTCCAAGGAGCCAGGCTCGAAGGACTTGGAAAATAAATATCGCCCTACATGGAAGGGCAGCCAGCAGAGGATGAAAGCAAACACCACGACAGCTAAAAGGACAACAGGAGAGAGAGTGTGAGCTCAAGAAATGTCATAGCAAGTCACATTCTATTTTGAAGCCATGGTTTTGTTTTATGTATAGTATCACCGTTGACTTCAGAGAAACATTATGTTCTGCTTGTCCCTATTTCTACTTTTTACCAAGATTGGGTCTGTCTGTACTAAGAGTTCATCCATTTTTATTGAGCTTCCTAATCATTTCTACTTAACAACTATTTGAGTGGTTTTTATGATGAGACTGACCTATTGACTCAACCATTTATTCACAATAGTCCCCATTTCACCTGTGCCAGATACTACCAAACAAATAGAAAGTACAGGGCCATACTCTGTGGGCACAGATTCCTTGTATATAATACAGACTAGTAAAATTAGGATCTTTAGGAAGGAGACCAGGACAACTGCTTTTCTCTTTTCTTTTTTCTTTTTAAAAGTTTCACGAAAGACTGAATATGCAGTCAGGATGGAGAGTCACTGAAATGCACGATACCTTGCCACCTACGGTAGACATAAGTAAGTTATAAAAGACCATAACACCCACTAATATTAATTATCATCCATCCGAGTCTTCATTTTACGCAGGGAAGAGAATTTTTGTCCAAGCCCTCTGAATTTCTAGATAAGTTTTTAAAATGCAGAAATCAAAGGAAAAATAACAGAAAATAATATTTCAGTCCTCGTACCATTTTAGCAATTCCCTTCATAAGGTCAAGGCAAAAGAAAATTAACATTGGTGTTGAGACACCAATGAGGACAATGAACAGCTTAAAAATAAAATTGGAGGAGATTATTAAACTTATTCTCAAAACTAAGTTGCATGGTAACAACTGTTGGCCACCGTAGCAACAGGAATATTAGAATTCCCAGGAGGGCACTAGCAGGTTTACAATCTTTTAGTCATGTTGTGAGAATCACTGGTCTAGCAAATAAAATTTTTTTTGCATTCTTTGAAAAAGCTGTATCACCTTAATAAACAAAATTCCAGGAGCTGTAAAATTACAAACACAAAAATCAACCTAGAACGACTTCTAAGAAGCACTAACTAAGCAAATAAATACAAAATGTTGGACTATAAGGAGGAATAATAAAATGTACAGAATCCGGCTTTGAAAAAGCCAATAGAATTAATGTTTTGCGTGGATGTGAACACATTTTGTATTACTTCACCTGTCCATTAAACTTGCGTAGCAAATATGCAGTACACTCCAGTTATGATGCTACGTGTTTTTTGAAGGACCATTTAGGGAGAGATAATAAGTCCCGTCAGCTTACAAAGTCTTTTTTTTTTTTTTTTTTTCCTCATGTTGGGAGAAGCCTACCTATCTCAGTTATCCTGTATTATCCTGGACTATCCTACAGGCAGAAACAGGGGGTCATGAAAACAAATGCAGACTCCAGCAGGGATTTGCCATTGACTTTCTTTCAAAGCTTTCTAAACAGCAGCAGGGTAAACAGAAGGAATGCAATTACCTGGGGAAAAATGCAGGTCAGAAAGCACACCACAATGCTGAGAGAAGGGTGAATCATCTTTGGCAGAATTATCACACTGATCATACCTTTGATTCAATTTATCACCAAATGCTTTCTAGATCCAATGGCTACTCCTCCCCCAAGCCCATGCCTGTTTTTGTCATGCAACTTAGGTATCCACAAATTGAGGCAGGAAGCTTAACCTCGCCTTTAACACTTAAAGACTACAGTAGACTTTTATGAAGTATCTCAGTTTTGAAGCAATGTCTCTGGGCTGATAGAACTCACTTACGGGAAATATAAAGGGGGGGGGCACCTTTCCCTGAAAAAGGAGAAATCAGAAGAAAAAGACACTAAGAAGTAGAGAGGAATAGAGAGTGAAAACAATGATAAAGGGGATGCGGGAAGACAGATAAAGACAGAAACAGCAACAAACAAATCAACAAAAACCAACACACACGCACACACACGCACACACACACACACACGGAGGGGGGGGGCGGGCATACACCACGGAGAAACTGAGAAACCAAAGAGCAAGCTCAAGACAGAAACTGAGGAAGACATGAAGATAGAGACCGAGAAGAACAGGGGAAGGAGGTAGAGGCTCAGGGAGAAAGGGAAGGGAGGGAAGGCGAAGGGAGAGGGGAGAACCTGGGAGAGCGCGGCCGAGGGCGCACTGAGACCCACCCAGCATTTTCACGGTTTGCTTGTGGTTCTGGTCCCTTAGCGAGGCGCCCACCGCCGCCTCGCCCCGCTTTCTTCGCCACAGCTTCCTGCCGATGAGGCTGTAGAGCACAGTGAGGCAGAAGACCGGCAGGAAGAAGAAGACGCTGGATACCCACACCATGACCGTGAGCAGTCCCGAGCGCACCGCGAACTCTGTGGCGCGACACTCGTTAGTGTCTCGAGGGTCGGTGCCGTTCTCGTGCTCCACCCCGACCAGCACGAAGATGGGCCCGGCGCTGCAGAAGGCCACGGCCCAGATGACCAGGATGACCAGCTTCACCCGGCCCTTGGTGACTACCACCTTGGCCCGCAGCGGGAAGCAGATGGCGAAGTAGCGCTCGACGCTCAGCGCGGTGATGGTGAGCACCGTGGCGTAGGTGCAGCTCTCGCTGACGAACTGGAAGAGTTTGCAGAGCAGGTCACCGAAGTTCCAGGGCCGGTACTGCCACAGGCGGACTAAGTCGAGGGGCATGCAGAGGAAGATAAGTAGGTCGGAGAAGGCCATGCTGGACAGGTAGAGGTTGGTGGTGGTGCGCAGCTCGCGGAAGCGCGACACCACCAGCATGGTGAGCAGGTTGCCCGCGATGCCCACCACAAAGAGTGCCACGCAGGTGGCGGTGACGCCGGCCAGCAGTGGCGCGGGGAAGAGCGGCAGGAGCTCGTCGGTCAGGGAGTCGTTGTCGGCGGGAGCGTCCCAGCCCAGGTCCCGCAGCGTGAGGTTGTACCCGGGCTCCTCGCTCGGCGTCGCGTTCCACATGCTGCCGCCTCGGCTTAACTGGCTCTGGGATACGACTGCGCTCAGAAGCTGGCCGCGGCTGGCCTCAGAAGGTCTCCTTAGGCGCGGGAGAGTGCGAACGAGGAGCCGCCGCTGGGTCGCAGGGAGGATGCTTGGAGAGGAAAGAGAGGGAAGTGAGAGGCAGAAGCTTAGGGAGAAAGTGAGATTGAGAGCTTGGGGCGAAAAGGGGGGGAAGGGAGGGACACACACACAGACACACACGCACACATGCACACGCACGCACTGGTGGTGAGGACAGTGTGACCCACCGGTCTTTCTGGCACCTCTGTTTTTCCCCATGATCTCACCCAAGCTAGCCCCTAGCTGGTCCGTACTCACGTACCTGTCACCGGGGCAGCCCCGCCAGTCCTGGCTCGCCTGCGCCTGCCTCTTGCTCCAACCGCAGCTCACAGTTCCTAAAGTGTCCTGGCGCGCGGAGGCCTCGGAGACCCCGCACTGCAAAATGAGAGAGAAAGGAGCTCTCTTTCCAGCTTTGAGCGCTGTCTGTTAGTGTGGTCCAGAAGGGCAGGTCACACCCGGAGGTGGGGGCGGGGATGGTGGGAGTGGCGGGGAGAACAAGGTCTTCGGTTGCCAGAACCCGAGTTCTTCCTCAAAAAGGAGTAAGAGTTGGTAATGGACCTGGTGGGAGAGGAAGCAACCATGCCCCACCCGACTTGCAGAAGGGCGAGAGGACGGGGAATAAAGGACCCAGTGTTTGTATGCTGACCTGAGATGAGACCGGTGCACACCTGGGAAGAACCTCGGGTAGTTCTAGAACCTTTGGTCTTTTTAATAAAGAGAAACAGGCTCAGAGTCGTGTGGCCACTTGTCCAAGGTCACACAGTTATTTGGGGGCTCAGGGACTAAACTTGGGTCTCCCTCCGGATTTGGACTTCTGAGAGTGAAGGGCAAGATAATGTGAATAAACTCTGTTCTGAATCCCAGCCCTTTGTACAGTCCTTCACCTCGGCGGTGGTAAGGGGTATGTTGTGTAAGAGATTATTTGCCTTCTGCAAATCTCCGGGTGGAGCAAGAAGGAGCAAAAGGAACGGGACCTGGTGGGAGAGTGTAGCAGGCAAAGCAGGAGGAGCACAGGCTGTGAGGCTGGCAGGTAGAGGGTGAGCAGTAAACATTTTTTTGAGGCATCACTGAGTTTTGTGTAGCTGTGTTCGCATCGGCAAGGTCAACAACCTTTTTATTTTAAACTGCGACGATGTTTTGAGGGCCACTGGGAGTGGGTGTCAAGTGACGGGGACACAGCTGGATCTCAATTAAAAAATATATGGGCTGCATTACTGTTATTGGGTTTGCTGTTGAAGGGCAGGATCTGTGCCCGGTGGAAATGCATCCGAGGCCACTGGCAAGGTGACGCCCCTGAGGGCGACCTGTATGTCCCCTGCCCGGAGCTAGGGAATCGACAGCCTAAGATCTGAGGCTAGCGTCTGCCAGGTTCTCACCAACCCGCTTGGTCTCTTCTGGCCCGGCATCTTGGCAAGAATCCAAGAGCGTGTTCAGCACCGCGGCCAGCGGCCGGTCCCTCCTTACATCTCTCCAGGACTCTGGTAGCTGCGGCCAAGACATCTCACCTCTTTCCACTTGCGCCTCAGCACGTCAGTCCTGCTCCACGCAGATTCCCGAGAAAAAGGCACATGAAGCGGCCGCGCCTACCGCACCTATTGTGCTCACCTGCGCCCGGCCTAAATGAGAATCCTTTCACTGTGTTAGAGAGGCTTTCCTGAAGCACTTTAGTGGATTTGCACATGACTTTGACAGATGTTTTACATCATATCTAGTCAATTGTTAATGCTTAGAAGTCCACAAAGATCTAAGTCTGGATATTTCCACACATACATGAAAGATTGCATGCATAGTGAGAGACTGCATGAAGGAGGTTTGACACAGGCAAGCTACCAGAGAACACACTGCGGAGGTGTGTTACAGATATTGTACTAAACCGACATTTAAAAAAATTTACTTCAAACTACTAGCTACTATCTTCAAAAAGATTACAACTAGGTCAGTCCACCAGCTACAGTCGACTTCAACACTTCCTACCCTCCATTATCAGTAGATCTATGTGCGCAGACAGATCTTTAGAAGGAGAAAATAGACTGGGATAAATAAAAATAGTGTAGGAAGTTACTGTCTAAGAATAAAAATCAGAAGAAGACGGTGGGGGCATATTTCTAGCCTATATAGGGCTGAAGCAATTGACGATAGATGGAGAAATCTTTTTCAAAAATCTATGGTGATAAATATTGGGCATGTTGACTAAAATAGCTAGCTGTTTAACTACACCCAATCATTTTCTAAAATACAGACAAATCTGGATTATGCAAAGAAGAAGAAACAAGGGATAATATTGAAATTGGTCCTTTCATTCACAACACATAATGTTATATAATAGATAAAATTGTCTATAAGTGTGTGCTAGGCAGGAGGAATAACAAAATAAATAACACCCAGACAGGTCTTGTATTTATTTACTTACAGTCTAGAGAGAAAAATATAGTTAAAT
This sequence comes from Mustela nigripes, assembly GCF_022355385.1. Lineage (NCBI taxonomy): Eukaryota > Metazoa > Chordata > Mammalia > Carnivora > Mustelidae > Mustela > Mustela nigripes. The sequence goes on along the minus strand of NC_081558.1, from coordinate 123,441,194 downwards.
GAGCAATTCCAGTACAGTCTGTACATGTATTTGAAGAAGCAGATACAACAAGCTCTGTTGAAATATGGAGAAACAACAAACTACAGAGAGATTTAGAGAAGGCTTCTTAGAGAAAGTGGTATCTGAGTGAGATCTTGAAAGTTGAGTTCTGGGGCACCTGGGGGGCTCAGTAAGTTAAGCATCTGCCTTCATCTCAGTTCATGATCCAGAAGAATGCCCAGATCGAGCACCCCATAAGGCTCCCTGCTTAGAGTAGAACCTGTTTCTCCCTCTGCCCCTTCACCCTGCTGGGTTTTCTCTCTCAAATAAATAAACTGAATCTAGAAAGAAAGAAGGATGAGGTTGAGTTTTGTCAGATTAAGCAAAATATGCTCAACTGTTCAGGCAAGGACACAAAGGCACATTGGAGCAAATAAGCCCAGCATCCTTGTCCTTTGAATGGTGTATTATCATGGATTTTTGGATTTTTCTTATAGTCAATGAATCAACCAATTATGGTTATTTCTTTTTTTCTTTTTGATGCCCCAATTCTCAAAATTTAAGTGAGTCATTTCAAAAGACTCTGGAACCTTTCAAGCTGGTCCCAGAGTCTTTTGAAATAACTCACTTAAATTTTGAGAAGTTCCTTGCTTTGTGGTACAATAAGATACCCCAGCCCACCTTATAAATACCCTACTCTAGATCTGGGCGTAGCTGTTTCTCCAAGAATTTCTGGTACCTTCTATTGGGGATTGGCATTTAGAGACCTAAATTTGGGCAGTAGGGGTGGTTATTGCCTCTGGAGTGTTTAGGGACCAAACCCTGCATGTGGACAGAGCTAAAATATGGTTTTTTTTTAATCGTGAGATGATAATGATGATGATACAGTAGAGGAATCAAAAGTGCCTTTATCAAGTGATTAAAATTAATACCACTCGTGTGATATTCTGGGAAGGACAGAAAGTCACTTATATAATATGCCAGGTAGGAATGTACAAGCTCAATCTAATCATAAGGTACAACAAACAAATTCAAACTGAGGAATATTCTATTCTAAAAATTCTTCCCAATAGTCAGTTTTTTACAAAACAAAGAAAGACTGAGAAAATATTCCAGACTGGGCACCCTGGGTGCCTCGGTTTGTTAGCATCTGCCTTCCACTTAGGTCATGATCCCAGGGTTCTGGGATCAAGCTCCGGGGAAAGGGGAAGCACTGATTCCCTGCTCAGTGGGGAGTCTGCTTTTCCATCTCCCTCTGCCCCTCTCCCTGCTTGTGCTTTTTCCCTGTCAAATAAATAAATAAAATCTTAAAAAAGAAAGAAAGAAAGAAAAGACGAAAGGAGACCAAAGAGGTGTAACCTCTGACTCTAATTCCTGATTCTAGACTGGATGCTAAGCCGGAGGGGTGAAAAACCTGCAGTGAAGGACAATATTGGGTCAATTGACAAACTTCAGAGTATTGCGTGTTGATTAAATAGAAGTATTGAATCCATGTCAAGTTTACTGAAGTTGGTAATTATGTGAAAGAAAATATCCTTGTTCTTAAAAATATACACTCAACCATAATTTGTATACATGCTTCTGAAAAATATATGTGTGTGTGTAGATAAATGGAGCAAATGATAAAGCAAATAGAGTGAAACATTAATAAAGAATTGAGAAATGGGTTAAAAGATTTTCTTTATACTATTCTTACAACTTTAATTTTGAAAATTTTCCATATAAAAATGAAGAAGTCATGTTTATATAGATACTTCAATTTCCAATTATTTACTCAATCTATTTGATTTTGTATTTACACTAACCATCCTGGTTTCTAACACCATAAGCATAATTATTTATTATAATATTCACTAAATTATTTCAAGTTGATAACATCAACATTACCACTAATAGTTAACTTGACAAATAAAGTTTGAGATTTTCTTTCAGTTTTCTTTGTCCTTGAAATATATCCCAAGTGTATATGGCTACTATGTTCTAGAATTACTTGAAATTATGCTTTTCTATGTGTGATTATGTTACTAATTTGACATATGGTTAGACTTATTTGTTCCATTTACTCTCAATTTTAGTATTATTATATTGTTTAAAGATTTTATTTATTTATTAGAGAGAGGAAGAGAGAGAATGAGCAGGGAAAGGGACAAAGGGAGAGGGAGAAACAGACTCTCATGCTGAGCAGGAAGCCTAATGTGGGGTTCAATCCCAGGACTCTGGGATGATGACCTGAACCAAAGGCAGACAATCACCTGAACCACTCAGGCACTCAATTTTAATACTATTTTAAAATTAAAATTTATTTTTTTAAAGTAAACCCTACACCCAATGTGGGGCTCAGAACTCACAACTCAGAGATCAAGAGCCTCATGCTCTACTAACTGAGCCAGCCAGGTGCCCTAAATTTCATTTTTTAATATGTAAAATGTTTATATGATTTGACAGTTAAAACTTTAAAATGAAGCATGGTCCTAAATTTAAAACTTCAAACCAAAGAATATTCAGGAAAACATTACTTATTTTCCATATTCCCCAATAGACACCATTTAAAAAATTTAGCTTCTTGTCTTATGTGTGTTTCTCTGTGTGTGTATGTGTGTGTAGCCTGCATAAAAGTTATTATGCTATATACGCTGTTTACTATCATGATTTTTTAAGATATTTTATTTATTCATTTGAGAGAGACAGAGAGAGACAGGGAGAGCGTAAGCTGGGAAAGAGGCAGAGGGAGAGGGAAAAGCAGACTCCTCACTGACCTGGGGGCCTGACATGGAGCTTGATCCAAGGACCTGGAGATCATGACCTGAGCTAAAGGCAGATGCTTAGCCATCTGAGCCACCCAGGTGCTCCATACTATCTTGATTTATTATCATAACAGTACATCCTAGATTTCTCTCATATAAATACTTTTTAAAGTGGGTTTATAGTACCACATCTTGAGAAAGTTACAGAGTTTCTATTATGGAGATGTGCTTTACTTCAATTCTTCTAGTGTTTTACTGTTTTTATTTGTTTGTATGTTTCAATAGTCTTTTATGGTTATAAATAATGTTGCATATGTCATTTTTATGTCTACATGTATATTACAGAATGATATAAAATAAAATTACAGTTTAATAAAAGAAGAAATGGACCATGTAATTCACTGAATAGCACAAATAAAGAAAGCATAAAAAGGCAGTATATAGTGTCCGAGTATTGATTCAGAGCTCTGAAAACCCATATGGAAATTTAGTATAAAATAACAAGTATAACACGACATTTTTAAAAGTGGGATTGCTGAATCAAAGAATAAAAGTATCTATATTCTGGTTATACAGTAGCCCCCATTATACATTCCAAGACCCCTAGGGGATACCTGAAAGCGGGGATAGTATTGAGCTGTATATATACTATGTTTTATTCTACACATACCTAAGATAAACTTCAGTTCATACATTAAGCACAGTAAAAGATTAACAATTACTGCTAATCAAATGAGGCAATTATAATAATATACTGTAATAAAAATTATATGTATGCTGTCTATTTCAAAATATTTTATTAAACTTCTCTCTCTTCTTGGGATGAGGTGAGATGATAAAATGCCAGTATGATAAGGTGAATGAGGTGGCCATTGTGACACAGCATTAGGCTACTGTTGACCTTCTGCCTACACCCAAAAGAAGGATCATGTGCTATGGACTGCAGTTCATCGTGGGTGACTGAAACCACAGGAGATGACACTGTCACCTGGGGGAATACTGTAGATCGCCACGTTTCTTTCCATGAGGTTATACTAAATTGTGTCTCCATTAATATTGAGTAAGAGTACTTGGTTTCTCCCAACCTCTACAACAGTTTTAGCAGCTCTTAGATTTTTGCCAATTTGTTGAAAGAGAAATGGTTTCTCAGTGTGTTTTTAATTTATATTCTTTTCATTAGAAGTGAGGTGAAACATCTTTTAATATGTTTAAGGGCTATATGCCTTTCTTTTTGTATGAGATTCAGGCTATGACTTTTGCTCATTTTTCTATTGGGTTGCTGTTTTATTTGGGGCCTCTGGATAGTGCAGTCTGTTGAGTGTGGGACTCTTGATTTCTGCTCAGGTCATGATCTCAAGGTTGTGAGACTGAGCCTTCAGTAGGGTTCCTCACTGGGTATGGAGACTGCTTAAGATTCTCTCCCTCCCTGTGTGCCCCTGCTCTGCCCCTCTCCTTCTCTAAATAAATTAAATTAAATTAAATTAAATAGATTTTTAGGGGCTCTTTTTGTATTAGGGAGACATCTCTTTGAAATAATAAAAATTGAAAATATTTTCTTCAGTCATTCATTTGTCTTTTAATATTGCTTATGGGATTTTTACTTTGACATTCAAAAGTTTAAAATTTTGATATCATCAAGCTTGTCAGTCTTTTTTATTGCTTTTTTTTATTGCTCCTGGATTTTGAATTATATTTATAAAAACTTTACTCATTGCCAAGTTGTGAAGGAATTCATCCATGTTTTCTTCTATTATTTTGTGCTTTTGTTTTTTAACACTTGTATTTCTGATCCACTTGCAATTTATCCTGGAACATGAAGCAATATATGGATCCAATTTTATCTTTTCCAAATGATTATCCAGTTGTTTCAACATTGGTTATTAAAATGTCCACTTTTCCTTAATCATTTGAGTGATTCCTTTATCTCATATAAAATATCTGTATTTTCAGGGTCAAGATTCAACACCTGGACACTTATACTGCCTTTCCAAACTTTATTTGTGCTTTTCAATAAATTATGTCCTGCCCTGTGTCATTTCTTCTTTTGGTGAACTGGAATTGTATATTTTTCTTGAACATTTTGCTTGATTATATCTTATTTCCTGTACTAATTGGAACTAGAATTGGCTACATCAGGGAAAGAGAGAGACTGAAACATGATTCAAGTTCATGGATTTATTTTTTTTTTCTATTAGAAATTAGAATATAGAATGTGCACGGCTAGTATGATGTGATTGGGAAGAGTGCTCCTTCTGCTTTTCTGCTCTATCATATTTTGTGAGTGGCTTTCAGTATCAAAATTGCTTCATGATCCGAGATTGCAGCTGGAACTATAGCCATTCAAATGATTTCTAGGCAATAAGAAGTGGAAGAGGAGAGGAAAATGGTTTACTTAGAAGGCCAACTCAAAAAACTCCCACTTGTATCACATTGGCTAAATCCTCTTCAGGAGAGCCTGGAAAATATCCATTTATAGTAGGACATATTATCACTCCCAAGGTTCTAGATTTGGGTAAGCAATTTGCATGCAATCTCTGTCATATTTCCCAGCCAGATTGTAATTTCAGAACAAAAATATTTCTTTCCTTAAATGGCCCATAAAACTTAAGTATATAGTGTCTTATATGTAGAAGATCATTTAAAATAAACATTTACTGACTTGATTAAATTTATATTTCATTTGAAATCATATATATATAAACACCGGACACATAAGAAGGCTTCTATAGAAATTTAAGTGTTACCTTGTACCTTCAATAAAATATATAATTTTTTTTCACATTTCATTCAAGCTTTGTGTGCAATGTAGTAATATATTTGGCTTTGTCACTTTTACTTTTTCTATCACATCATGTAGCCTCATTAAAGGAATATCATGCACATATTTCAGACTAAGAAATGCACTCTTTTCAAATAAGCAAACTGTAATAATTGAGATTTAATATCAAGTACATCAGTAGAGGAGAAAAATTACATTTCAACAAAAAAATTAACCTTAGCATCCAGGCACCTAAAAAGCATTTTCTAGCTATTAAATGAGATACATTATCATGAAGGATCACTGTGAATAATTAAATAATTATGCATTTTAGAAATTCATCTAAAAATATTTATGCTTTTCTGATTATTGAAGTAACATATACTGCTTCAGAAAGTTAGAGAAGCTTACTAGAAATTTAAAAAGGCAACTTACGAAAGGAGTTGGATTTACTAGTATGGAGTTCAGAGCTGGAGATAGAAATCTGGGAATAGTCAGCAGCAGGTAGAATTTAAATTTAGGATACCAGATGAGATAACCTAGGGAGTGATCAGCTAGAAAAGAGAAGAGGTTTAAGAGTCTTGAGATTTGGAGCCCTTAAAAATTTAGAGATGGGACTAACATGAGGAGGAACTAGCAAAACATACTCATTAGTAGTCAGTAGAATAGAATTACAAATTTGGAGGATGTGATGTTCTAGAAGACAAATGAAGAAAGTATATCCAGGAAGAAGGAGTGATCAATTGTATCTGATACCTCTATGGGTGAAGTAAGATGAGAATTGATCATTGTATTTAACAACATGGAGGAAGTCATTAATTGGTGATCCTGATGCCATGTTGAGGATGAACCTATTTAGTTCAAGTAAGCATAGGAGAAAATACTTTGGAGACAGTGAGTATAGTTTCCAAAGAGTTTTATTATAAAGGAAAGGAAGCCAAAGGAGTGGTAGGTAAAGGAGGATGTGGTCCAGGGAATTTCTTTTTAAAGCAGTGAACAATAATAGTAGTTTGTGTGCTGTTGAGAATAATATGCTCCAAAGGGGGAACTTGAAAGTGTGATAAAATATGAAGTGGGGGGGGGGAGGATGGCTAGAGTGGTATTTCTAAGAAAAGTTGGACCTAGTAAGGACTGAGCAAAAGGGATGGCTTTAGTGGAAGTGTGGGTTAGTTCATTCCCAGGACAGGAGAGAATACAGAATATCTGAGCACAGATGTAGGAGGGTAGGTAGGTGTGCAAGGTGAGACTCGTGGGAATTCTTTGACAGCTTCATTTCTTCAGCAATATAGAAAGCAAGGGCATCAGTGGATAATGGGTGGGGAAGGTGGTAGTGGAGGATGGAGGAAAGAGATGCAACTATGCAATAGTCGTCTATGAAAGTGGGAAAGTGAACTCATGAGGGTGATATCATCTTATTTCTGGGCAGCAGGAAGGGCCCACTTGAGGTTAATGATGATGAATTTAAAATGACACCCATTGGGGCGCCTGGGTGGCTCAGTGGTTTGGGCTGCTGCCTTCGGCTCGGGTCATGATCTCAGGGTCCTGGGATCGAGCCCCGCATCGGGCTCTCTGCTCC
>NC_081558.1:123365822-123434037 GCF_022355385.1 Mustela nigripes | reverse complement strand
ATGGGGGGCGCCTGGGTGGCTCAGTGGTTTGGGCTGCTGCCTTCGGCTCGGGTCATGATCTCAGGGTCCTGGGATCGAGCCCCGCATCGGGCTCTCTGCTCCGCAGGAAGCCTGCTTCCCTCTTTCTCTCTCTCTCTCTCTGCCTGCCTCTCTGCCTACTTGTGATCTCTGTCTGTCAAATAAATAAATAAAATCTTTAAAAAAAATAAAAAATAAAATGACACCCATTGACATGGCTCTTTGTTTTCTCATCTTTATGTTCAGTTGCACAGGTGCAGAAATGGAGTGGAAGGAAAATTTCCTTTAACCAGAGTTGTGATTTTGTCAGGACAGATGAGAAAGCAAAAGAAGGACAGAGATGTGGAGGTTCTATCCAAGGAATTGATTAGAAGTATTGACAATTGAGTTTAAGCTGAAGGAACGAAGAAAATACAAGAGGAGGATAAGGAACTGAGAAAAGATGATTAGCTCAGTCAATTATCTCTTTGTTTCCAAGCCATCAAAATTTCATGAATGTGTCTTAGTGTAGGTCTTTCTCTATTCATGACACTTCATGATCTCTTAGCTTTTCAGTTTATGTCCTTCAGTTCCCAAAAATGTTATCGAATTATTTTTTGTTATTTACCTCCCCCTCCACTTTCTCTAGTCGCCTTTTTAAGACTCCTGTAATTCACATATTGGACCTCTGGAAAAATATTTTGCTCTTTTTATTTCCCATTCTTATTATATAAATACAATATAATCTCATAGTGCCCTAAAAATGTTAATTCTAATTTTTGGAAGTTTTCTTTTGCTTCAATGTTTTGTTTTTTCTAAGTTCTTATATTCCAATATAATGAAATCCTATGCACCCATCCTCCAGCTTCAAATTTGGCCAATTTTGCTTCACCTGTTTCATCTACTTTTGCATAAATATCTTTCAGTACAAAATAAAACAAAAATCCCAAATGCAATAACAATAGGGGAAGTATTAAATAACCCTACAAAGAAATATTAAAAGAGTGAGAGAACCAGTAGAGGAAGGGATCCCTGGGAGCAGTGGATTTTATGAGACCACCTCTGAAATGTGTGAATGAGATCTCTTGGACACTAAGTGTATTTGAGACCTTTTAGAGGTAATATTTTATTCTTTTAAATAATTGACTATAATGCTCATTATTTTAAATGGTAGGGAATAATGGCAAATCTACATACAACACTATATCTATCTATCTATCTATCTATCTATCTATCTATCTATCATCTATCTATGTCTCATGATGATGTGAAAGAGTAAGATCCTAATATTTTAAATTTACTTCGTGTTCATGATATGACATAGTACTCTACACTTGTAATTCATTTAACCTTTTAGCTTCAAAATCCCCAACAATGTATCAAAAGCATGAGGGAAAACCCCCAACTGCCCACAGTAACCTCTGTGTAGTAGGATTACAGGTTTTCCTCTATTCTCTTCTAAATTTTCAAATTTCTACAGTGGAAAAGTATTACATTTATAACAATAGCATATGTAACACATACTTTTAGATTTTTTTATTTTTTTAAGATTTTATTTATTTATTTGACAGAAAGAGACAGAGAACAGGTCGGGGGAGGGATGAAGGGAGAGGGAGAAACAGACTCTAGGCTGAGCTGGGAATCCAGTGTGGGACTCAATCCCAAGCCCCTGGGACCATGGCCTGAGCTGAAGGCAAACATGAGCCACCCAGGCACCCCTGTAACATGTACTTAAATCCCTTTGTCTATTTTCTTAACAAGGAAAAAGTTGAACCATAAAATATGTGTTCCAAGGATAAGAGTGGAATGATGGAGTTACCCTCAGTGTAGTCTCCATTCTGAAGGCTCCCTTAGCTACTTTTCCAGATGATTTTCTTGGCCCTGTCTGGAAGAAAAGTGAAGGGCCATTCTTGGGCAGACATTCCTATAGCCCTGCTCCTCAAGGCTCCCCTGAATGACCCCCTTTCTTCCTTGCTTCCACCCTTTGGCTCCATGAAGTCTGTCATACTGACTCTGCAGTGTGAGGAACACAGGACACCCAGTCTCTGGTGGGGTAGTTGTGCAGCGTGAAGCACAGTTCAATTGCTTGACTCAACTTTAAGCCATTTATTCGGTTCTTTCAGTCATTAGAATTCTCCTCTGGGTCCCTTTGTCTCTCACTGTGCTAAAATGTGTGTGTGTGTGTGTGTGTGTGTGTGTGTGTGTGTGTGTGTGTTTCTAACCATTTTTGAGTATCCAGTTCAGTGACATTAAGTACATAGTCACGGCTGTGCAACAATCACCACCATCCATCTCCAGAACTTTTTTCATCTTCCTAAACTGAAACTCTATACCCATTACATACTCTCCATTCCCCCCTCTCCCCAGCACCTGACAGCCACCATTTATATTCTATCTCTATGAATTTGACTATCCTAGTAACTCATATCATTGGAATTGAGCAATATTTGCTCTTTTATGATTGGGTTATTTCATTCAGCATAATACCCCTGAGTTCATTTATGTTGTAGCATGTGCCAGAATTTCTTTCCTTTTCAAGGCTGAGTAATATTCTATTGTAAGTATATACCACATATTGCTTATTTGATCATCTGTCAATGGGCATTTGAGTTGCTGCCACCTTTAGTCTATTGTAAATAATGCTGCTATGAGTATTGGTGTACAAATATCTGCTTGAGTCCTTGCTATTAATTCTTTTAGGTATATGCCCAGAAGTGGAATTGCTGGATCATATGGCTCTTTTTATTTGTTTGAGGAAATGCCATACAGTTTTCCTTAGAAGCCTCACCATTTTACTTTCCCACCAGCAGTGCATATGGTTCCAACATCTTCGTGGCCCTGCCAACACTTAGTATCTGTTTTTTGGTTGGTTGGTTTGTTTTCTTATTTTATAATAGCCACCCTAATGGGTGTGAAGTGGTATTTCATTGTGGTTTTGATTTGCATTTCCCTAATGATTAGTGATGCTGGGCATCTTTTCATGGGTTTATTAGCCATTTGTATGTCTTTGGAAAAGTTTCTATTCAAGTCCTTTGTCCATTTCTTAATCAGATTGTTTGTCCTTTTATTGTTGAGTTGCCCATTTGACTCTTGAGATTGTGTTTTTTCTTACTAATTTATCCTCTAATGATTCTAATAGCATAGGAAAATAAAAGGACAGATGAAAAGTTAGTAAAGAGCAGGATTCCATCTTAATGGCTATAATTGTTACATCCGGTTCTATAGAAGCAAGGCAATTTCAAAGCCACAACAGATGGTACATAGCAATTGTACTTGACTGATGGAGTTATAACAAATTCCATTAAATTAAAAATCCCACTTAGCAGATGCCTTCAACAGTTGTTACCCACTCTGAAGCTAATTTCTGTAGTAAAGACATTGTTCTTTTGGAGTTTCTAATTTGTAGTGTTTGGATCTTTGAAGTTTGAGACTTTCCACAAAATGTTCTATTAGTATTTTGATAGTGGTTCATTTCAGAAGAGTTGAGGGGCAGGAAAACAGAAGGGTAAAGATTACTTTCATCTCTGACAAAAAGGCACAATGGACGTGGGGGATTAATAAAGTAGAGAAGATTAGTAAATAAGATATGATTATATGAGTTTCTCCGTAAAAGTCAACAATGCATCCAGAAACTGTTTTACTCTAGATTGTAATATACATTAATTTTAATGGAAGTAAAAAACTGTTATTTTTCTATCTCCCCAAGCTTATTTAAATAGGATTCTATTCATAGTTCAAGTTTTCTAAAAATCAGTAATTACTTATTAAAACTGGTAAAGAATACAAACAATTACTATTTGGGAAATCCAATTTTGTTAGGTCAAAATACTATTTAATATGAAATTAAAATGATATATTAAAATATTTCATTCTGTAAAGCCTTGAAAGTGCTTTAGAAGGCAGAAATTTCCCTTGAGCAAATTATGGAACATTCCTTTTGGGAACACCAATGATGAAAGACAATATGGGATTGTAAACAGTGCAAAAGAATGCAAAGAAAATCACCCAGTCTATATTGCCTACTGGACATTTATTACTGAGCACTCATCATCATCATTTTTTTTAAAAGATTTTACTTATTTATTTGAGAAAGAGAGCCTGCTCTGAGAGGGAGGGGCAAATGGGGAGGGGTAGAGGGAGAGTGATAAGCAGACTCCCTGCTGCACAGGGAGCCCCACACAGGACTTGATTCCAAGACGCCAGGATCAATACCTGAGCCGAAGTTAGCCACTTAAATGGACTGAGCCACCCGGGCATCCCCACTCAGCATCATTTCAAGCTTACTGTTTGTCTAAAGCAAATTCATCATCTCCAACCTGATGGGTGTTCCTTTTTTTTTTTTTTAAAGATTTTATTTATTTATTTGACAGAGAGAAATCACAAGTAGACAGAGAGGCAGGCAGAGAGAGAGAGAGGGAAGCAGGCTCCCCGCTGAGCAGAGAACCCGATGCGGGGCTTGATCCCAGGACCCTGAGATCATGACCTGAGCCGAAGGCAGCGGCTTAACCCACTGAGCCACCCAGGCGCCCCTGATGGGTGTTCCTAATATCCATCCATCCCTCATCTCCATACCTCATTGCTACCACCTAAGTCCAGTGTACTATTCAACACCCACATAGGCAGTAAGTTTTTCTCAGTCTAATTCTCTGTAAGAGTTTAGTTAAACTAAACTTTTTAAAATGTTTCTTTCATCTTGTACTCTTCCTATGTAAACCATTTGTAATAGCTCATTCTTTAATCTCACAGCAAGTCTTTCAAACTCTGGCTTCTTCATGTCCTCATAATTTGGCCTTTCCCTCCCAATCCAACAAGAGTTGTTCTTTCCCACAATGTGCCATATCTCCATAGACCTCTCCCCTCACTGTCCTGCATCTTCCTGCCTTTTGCATCTGGCTTCTTTCTCTAAATCCTAATCATTGGAGTGCTGACCCATTTTTCACTCTCAATTCCCACATCCCTCAAAGTTTGAACTTCTCAGTATACTTCCTAATTAGACACTGTTTCTGTGATTTCATACCTGTGAGTCACCTATTTAGTTACATTATAAGCTCCTTGAAGTGTTTAATGGGAACCCCAGTAAGTTCAGATGTGGTTCCAGACACTTCTCACTATTTCTTCTGCCAATGCCCTGGTTTGAGCTTCCATTTTCCCCCACCAGAATGGCTGCAACAGCCAAAGTACTTACCTCTTTCTGTTCATTCTTCCCATTGCACAATTCATTGTCATCCGCAGCCAGTGGTCTTTTGAAAAGGCAAATCTAATCCTGATACTCCCTTGTTTAAAACCCTTCACATGGGTTCCCATTATTCCTAGGCGGCTGGCATGTTTTCCCAGGATCTCTTGGAAAACAGATTTCCCTAAAATACAGATTTCAGATTGGAAGTCTCTCCCTCTTACTCTCTGCAATCCAGATACAGAGATCGTCTCAGTTCGTCTCAGGGTTGGCTGGTTTTCCATGCTTGTAAAGATCTCTCTTTTTCCTTCTGTTCTACTGTTGATTCTGTACTCACTTATGTGATTATTTGTTTAACTTCTATCTCTTCCACTAGAATGTTAAGGCTCAAGTGAGCAGGGCTCAGGTCTTTTGTGAGTCATTATTGCCTGGGACTTAATAAATGCTTAATAAATATTTGTTTAAATGATGCACTTTTTATACTAAGACAAGCCTCTTCTAACCTAGGGCTTTGCTTTGGATCTCAGTAAACACTACGGTTATCCCAGAACAAAGTGAGAGGTCAAAGTTAATTGACCTATTTGATATATATGGGATATATATACATATATATACATGGAGGGGGAGATACTATGAGAAATTGGCTCATGTAATTATGGAGGCTAAATCCCACAATCTGCCATCTGCAATCTGCAAGCTGGAAACCTAGGAAAGTCAGTGGTATAATTCAGGCAGAATCTGAAGTCCCAAGAACCAAGGGAGCTGACAGTATAAACCCTAGTCCAAGGGAAGGAGCTGATGATATAGGATGTTCTAGCTCAAAACTGGCAAGGAAAAAAGTGTGAATTCTTCCTTCTCTGCCTTTTGGTCTATTCAGATCCTCAGTGGATTGGAGGATGCCGACTAACAATGGGGAGGGCGATCTACATTATTTAAAACTTGCCATTTTCAGAAGATAGTTTAAAGCAAATAAAAGGAAGTACTGAGGTTGACTCTAGATCAGAGTTGACAAACTTTTTCTTTTCTAAAAATCAGATAAAAAATATTTTTAGGCTTTGCCGACCTTATGGTCTCTGTTACAAGTACTCAGGTTCTCAACTCTGCCATTGTAGCGTGAAAGCAGAGATCAACCACACATAAAGAAATCAGTGGGGGTGCGTTCAATAAAAGTTTATTTACAAAAACATGTGGTGGGCCAAATTAGTTTGTAGCCCACTCATCTAGATTAACTAGAGTTATAGAGATAGGAGGTATTGATTATCCCTCAGAATTCTCACACTCTACATGTTGGCTAAGCCCATCCTCCTGGGAGTGATGGAGTCAGGGGCAGACATATGACCTCTGTGGCTGGTGACACAGGAGAGGAAGTATGCTGAGGGGCATCTGGGAAAAATCTTGCCATTCCTAACGGGCAGCTGCTGTTCTGCCCCTTTTGGAACATTGCCTTGAGTAGCTGTGATGCCTAGAGTCTGCTAGAGCCACCAGCCCGAGGCTGAAGCCAGCACGGAAGAACGCAGAACCAAGAGATGGAAAGAGCCCAGTCGACCAACACTGGAGCCTGCCCCACCTGTGGAATTTCTGTGATGAAAGAATTTTCCTCTTCTGAAAGCCTGTCATGCATGGGGTTTCAATACACTGAACTGAGAGTATTCTAATTGATTCAATTACGCTTCCCACTGAATTTCTGTTAGTTACAAATTTAATACTGAATTACTGACTCCTCCATACAGGGAATTTCTTGCCTGTTTTAAGAGACATAATCACGCAGTGTTTCATCTTTCCCTAAAAAATCACCAGGTGTTGAGGTTGCCATCTCAAATCAGAAAAAAAGGAACAGTATTGCCCAGTTATTCTTTAACCTTTTTTCTCCTCCCACAAGGCAAAGAGCCCGAAAGCACCAGCCCTGCTTTTGAGACAGATTCCTTTCAGGCTCTTTCTCTGACCCAGCATAACAGACACAGTTGACCCCCCACTTTGCCGCCATTCCATCCACTAATCTTCCCTTTGATCAGAACCTTGATTTTGTTCAGCGACCAGGAGACCACATAGTTTAGAAAAGGGTGGACCTTTCCCCAGCCCTATAGAGGATGATAATTAATCTAATCCAGTCATGGAAATTCCACTTTCCTTGCCAGGGAATGATTTAGGAATGGACATGTCTATAATTCTGAAAGTGAGTGTAGAAGAGTTTTTCTCAGTCTTAAAAAGGAGTGCAAGGGGGCCTTTGGAAGTTGTAAAGTACAGTTGCATTGTCAAGTTCGGTTAACTCTTGAACAACAGGGCCAGGGGACGGGGGGCGGTGGGGGGGTGGAGAGGAGCTAGGGGCTCCAGCACTCCATGTGTAACTTTTGACTCCCCCCAGACTTAACTACTAATAGCCTACTATTGATCAGAGAACATAAACAGCCAATTAACACATATTTTGTATGTTATATATATTCTACACTATATTTTTACAATAGGGAAGCTAGAGAAAAGAAAGTGTTATTAAGAAAATCATAAAAGAAAATACACTTTCAGTATTACTGTATTTATATATTTTGAAAAATCCATGTGTGAGTGGACCCGTGCAGTTCAAACCTGTGTGTTTCAAGGGCCCACTGACTTGAATCTGGGGCAGCCCTCTTGCAAGGCTGTGGTAAAAAGCCAACCTGCAGCAGAAGAATGAAGAGAGAACCTGGGTCCTCGGGGATGGCAATGAGCCCCTGACTTAACCAAGACTGGAATCACCCACCCTCGGGCTTTTTACGGTATTGGCGCCGTAACTCATAATTGGTAAAATCATCAATTGGTGAATTGATCTTCTGTTAAATGCTGCTGAAACCAACTGGAACATTCCCTGATATGTTGCCTTGGGCAGACTTTGTCTGGATTCCTGCACTTGCCTGGACAGGTTACGAAGAAACAGCATGAAGCTTGTACTGCATTGATCTCTCTCTTGAGATAATATATATGCTCTTAATTGGGAAATGATTTTATGGATACTGTGAAGACACTGTGGCTACAGAATTATTTTAAAATAAAAGGCAAGCCTAATGAATAAGTCAGGTTGTTTGACCCTCCTCGGACAAATTCAAAGCTGTATATAATTTAGATGATAGGCTATTAAATCAGTCCCTTTAAGATGTGCATCAGGAATTATATTAAAATAATCAGGTCTCATAATAAATTTAGAAAAGTCACTATGAGGGGCAATAAGGTGGCTCAGTCAGTTAAATGTCCCACTCTTGATTTTGGCTCAGGCCATGATCTCAGAGTCATGAGATGGAGCCCGAATTGGGCTCCGTACTCAGCTGGGTGTCTGCTGGAGATTCTCTTTCTCCTTCTCCCTCTGCCCCTCCCCCCACTCCCACCCTTGGCTTGCATTCTTTTTTTTTTTTTTTTTTTTTTTTTTTTAAGATTTTATTTGACAGAGATCACAAGTAGGCAGAGAGAGGAAGGGAAGCAGGTCCCTTGCTGAGCAGAGAGCCTGATGCGGGACTCGATCCCAGGACCCTGAGATCATGACCTGAGCTGAAGGCAGCGGCTTAACCCACTGAGCCACCCAGGCGCCCTTTGGCTTGCATTCTCCCTCTCTCTCTCTGTCTCTCTCTCTCTAAATAAATAAAATATTTTTTGAAAAAGTTGCCATGAGATAATTTGAGCTTTTGTCATTATTTCACTCGGATTTTTCTGAGGCAAGCTTGTTCTGTTGTTTGGCATTCTTCAACTGTTAAAGCAAAATATGAGACCAAACTTTTGGTAAAGCAGTTTTGCTATTATTGCCCCGTCTTTACCAGCAGAAAGTATTTTATTTGTTTAAAAACCTCTTCTTTAATGTTCGGTGACACTCTTGTTTCTTTTTTTTTCAAATGTGTTTGAACACATTTTAGAGTTCCCAAGATGTGGTGATTATGACTTTATAATGCATTGCCACAAAGAACAACAAAAATAGTGATCTCATTTGTATAAAGAATATAGAAAATCATCATTCTCTATAAAACCCCAAGGAATGACAGTCTACATTTCCTTTAGTGGAAGTCCATGGAAATTAAAGAGAATGTGTTACGTCCTTACTATTTTGTTTAATTTTTTAGTGAAAAGTTTTGGAGAATGAAACAAAAGTAATCATATACTTTTGATGATAAATAGAATAATTCCCTATGACCAAGATGATATAAATGTACCATCTAACTTGCTCCATATTCTTAGATTAAGACTCTTGCAATCTTTTGAACTTATTTATCTGCTTTATAAACTTGGGAGGTTTGTACATTGATTTTTCTCAAAACAGTAAGTATTTGGACTTGAACTGTTTTCTACTGTTTTAAATTAGGTCATTTTCTTTCTTTTTCCCTTTTTTTTTTTTTGTGTGTGAGCGAGAAAGAGTTCATGTGTGCCACGTAGGAGGAGGGGCAGAGGAAGAGGAGAGATAATCTCAAGCAGGCTCTACGCCCAGCACTCAGCCCAAAGTGGGGCTCTATCTCACAACTTTGAGATCCTGACCTGAGCCAAAATCAAGGGTCAGATGCTTAAACCAACTGAACCACCCATCCCCTTTTCAATTTTGACAGAAATATGATTTTGCAGGGGATTTTAGGAGAGATAGAAATCTAGAGTGCAAACTGATGGTTGCCAGCGGGGAGCGAGGGGATGGGCCAAACGGGAAAGAAGAGTGGGAGGTCCAGTCTTCCAGTTAGGAAATGAACAAGCCACGGGGATAAAAGGCACGACGTACAGAATACAGTCAACGCCAGCGTGATAGCACTGTAGGTGACAGATGGTAGCTACCCCTGTGAGACTCACATAACGTGCAGAATTGTTGAACCCCTCTGTTGTACACTTCAATTTAAAACAAAAGAACAAGCAGACATCTGAAGTGGAACTCGACATAAAAGCAATTGAAATGAGGTTGTTGTACCAGAGGCTTTATTTATTTCAACTTTTCATTTTTCAAAAAGAAGCTTCTCGAGTGCTTACAACTTGCCAAGTGGGGTGGTCTTAGCACTTCACACCTATTAAGTGTGTCCTCGAAGCCTCCCTGCAAGGTGGGTGATAGTGTCTGAGACATAGGGAGGCGATGACGTGACTATGGAAGCCACGCTTCCTTGTCCCCTTCACTTTTGTTTTATCCAAGTAGAGAAATTAAAGTCATTTATTCTCGCCCACTTGGAAGGCACGTTGGACTTTGAGGAAAATGAGGGAACCTCGCCATCTGGTGGCTTCTTATGGTATGTGACAATAAGGTGACCCCTTGCTGCTCTCAAGGAGGTAGATGGTGAGATCTCCACCTTGCTACCCAAACCTTCAAGGCACCTCTCAAACAGCTGATCTGGCCTCGCCTGAAGGGTCCTTGTCTTTAAAATATCCTGCCCAGATCCATCCTAAGGAAAACTGAAATAGCAGGTTTTTTCCATATTTTTCCTGGGAAGAGGTTTCATGGGACAGAGTCCAGCAACAATGGGCCATAAACCCCCCGCCCCCCAACCCTGATTTCATTTCATTTTCAAAAAGATCAAATATTCAGTGTTCATGCCTTCTAGGAAGGGATTCACAGTTGGCCAGAAAATTCTTATGCTAAAATACTGACATCATAGTTGCCTCCTGTATCTTGGGCTTTATCTCTCTACAGAAGAGAAAGGAACACACAGGCATCCCTTGTTTTAAACAAGTCATGGAAATAAAATGTCACATGGAAGCTGAATATTTGAATTTCTAACCACAAGGAATCTCTGGGCACATTGTTTTCTTAAATACTTGATTCATAAAGCATAGCTCTTGAAATTTGAGTTTCTCAACCCTAGATAGGTTCTGTTCATGATTTTCAATTGCCTGTCTATATGTGTGCCCAGCTAACCATATCAGGATCACTTGGGAAAGTTAAAACACAAATAAAAAAAGATCCCTGGGCTTTTCTTCAAAGGTTCTGACTCAGGGGGTCTGTGGTGAAGCCCAGGCCCCTGTGCTTTTAGATGCTGCCCAGGAGTTACTGAAGACCCAGGAGCTCAAAGAGAACTCCAAGTCCTACACCACGTTTGCTGATCATAATAAGGAATATTAGTGGACAACACGGAAACTGGTTACCATTTTCACTCATCAGGTTGACAAACCAGAAAAGTTGTTAAACTAACGCCTTCCAATGATGCTGTAGGGACCAGGGTGTTCTCACTTCCTGCTACTGAGCATCTGAGCTGTGACCAAAGTTGAAGAAAAGTCATCAGACATTATTTTTAACATCTAAAATGTTAAATTAGCATTACATTCCCAATTTTGGACCCAAAACACAAGGATTAAGGCCAAAGACATTTCTTTTAGTATTATTTGTAGCGACAAACTGGGAACAAGCTTGTGGTGGAATAAAGACTTAGGATTTAGTCATTCAGTGAGGCAGTGAGGCAGTAGTTTTTAAAAAATCAATTAGACCTGAATGTTGGAAAGGGGTCCAAATACTATTAAGTCAAAGAGCTGCTGAATTTTTGTGTGGTTTTCAAAGATTTTATTTATTTATCTGACAGAGAGAGAGAGAAAGCATACAGGGGGGAGCAGCAGGCAGAGGGAGAGGGAGAAGCAGGCTCCACTGAGCAGGGACCCCGATGCAGGGCTCGATTCCAGTACCCAGGAATCATGACCCAAGCCAAAGACAGACGATTAACTGACGAGCACCCATGTGCCCCATAAAGGTCACTCATTTTAACATTATATTCTTCATGGTGGGAGAAGAGTGGGAGGGTCTTTGATTTTTACCTTTTTTTTAATACAATTCTACATTTCATTCATCATAAACAGCATGAATTTCTTTATCATTTTAAAAGGCCAGATAAAGTTTTCTTTTAAAACACGCTGGAGGACCAAAGAATACTCTATCGCTTTCCAAAATCTCTGCTTTGGCACGATTATCCACACCATTCAGATAAAGTTTCATTTATAAAATATTAGTAATATATGTTCAAGATGTAAAAAATGATAGCAAAGAAAACCCCAACTGTGAGCCTAGATTCAGGAACAGATTCCTAGATTTCTCCCCTCTGATGCTTCCTTGAGACCCTCAGTACTCCCAATACCCTCCCTTTGCCCTGGAATTTTGCCTCTTTTTTACTGGTGATTTTCATTACAGACTCATAGATAAGTATCCTAAACAACGTATACCTGGCTGAGTAATCGTCCATTGTGTACATACCACATTTTGTTTATTCATTCGTCTGGATAAAAAAAATGCACATATGGTTCTTTGTTCCTTTATGAACAGTGCTGTTATGAACATGTAGGTACAAGTGATTGTTTAAGTATCTGTTTTCATTTCTCCTAGAACTACACTTATGAAGGGGAAGTGCTGGGTCATATAGTAATTATATGTTTAACTTTTTGAGGAACCACCAAATTGGTTTCCGCGGCATCTGCACCGTTTTACATTCTTACCCAGAGCAATGAACGATGACATCGATTTCTCCACATTCTCACCATAGCTGTTACTGTCTGCTGTGCTGGTGGTTTGCATACAGTAGCTACCCCAATGAGCAGAACATGACATCTCCCTGTGGTTTTAGCTTTTGTCCAGTTTTTGATTGTGCTGTTTTGTCTTTTTGTTGTTAAGTTGTACGAGTTCTTTACATATTCTGGATATAAGTAGCTTATCAGACACATAAATTGCAAATATCTTTTCACATTTTGTACACTGGCCTTTCACTTTCCTGATGTCTTGCCACTTTCTTGACAATATTCTTTGATGTACAAGAGTTTATTTTTTAAAGATTTTATTTATTTATTTGACAGACAGAGATCACAAGTAGGCAGAGAGGCAGGCAGAGAGAGAGGAGGAAGCAAGCTTCCCGCAGAGCAGAGAGCCCGATGTGCGGCTCGATCCCAGGACTCTGGGATCATGACCTGGGCTAAAGGCAGAGGCTTTAACCCACTGAGCCACCCAGGTGCCCCTGATGTACAAGAGTTTTAAATTTCACATCCACTTTCTCTGTTTTTTCTTCTCTTGTTCATGCTGTTGGTGTCATAGCTAAAATCTATTGCCAAGTATAAGGTCATTATGATTCACTCCTATTTTTTTTTTCTAAGAGTAAGACACTTTTTGTTTTTATGTATAGGTCTGTGATCCATTTTGTTAAGTTTGTAAATGTCATGAGGTACAAGTCCAACTTCATTCTTTTGCATGTGGATATCCAGTGGTTCTAGTGCCATTTACTGAGAGACTGTTTTTTTCTCCCATTGAAGGACATTGGCAACTTCATCAAAAATCCACTGGACAAAGATACATGCGCTTATCACTAGACTCTCAGTTTGATTCCACTGTTCTACCAGTCTATTCATAAGCCAGTGCCACAGTTTTTGATTCCTGTAGCTTTGTAATATATTTTTGCAGTTAGGAAGCGTGATGCCTCCACCTTTGTTCTTCTCACTCAGACTTACTTCAGCTATTCAGGGTCTTCTATGGTTCCTTATGAATTTTAGATTTTTTTTTCATATTTCTGTAAAGAATGCCATAAAGATTTTGATAGAGATTACCTTGAATCTGTAGATCACGTAGCACAATAGAAACCTTGTAACAAAGCATAATAGGAACATTTAAACAATATTAATTCTTCCCCTCCATGAACCCAGAATATCTTTCTATTTGTCTGTGTCTTCTTTGATTTCCTTCATCTTCCTGCTTTATAATTTCCAGTATAGAAATCTTTCAACTCTTTGGTTAAGTTTTTATTCCCAAGTATTTTATTAATTTTGTTGTTATTGTAAATGTAAATGTTTTAATTTTCTCTTTGAAAACTTTGTTGCTTGTGTATAGAAATGTGACTTAATTTTTTATGTTCATTTTGTATCCTGCAGCTTTATAGAATTCATTTAATAGTTCCAACAACTTTTTTGTTGAGTCTTTAGGATTTTCTACATATATGATCATATCACCTATAGAGATGATTTTACTTCTTTCTTTCCATTTTGGATGCCTTTTATTTGTTTTTCTTCTCTGATTGCTATGGCCAGTACTTTCTGTACTCTGTTAAATAGATGTGGTAAGAATGGGCCTCCTTGCCTGGTACTGGATCTTAAAGGGAAAGCTCTCAGTTTGTTCCCATTGATCATGATGTTACAGTTTGTTTTCACATATGGTCTTTATGCTGTTGAGATAAATTTCTTTTATGCCTATTCTGTTGGGAGTTTAATCATGAATGGATACTGAACTTTGTCAAATGCTTTTCTGTGTCTATTGACATGGTCATGTTTTGTTTTTTTCCCATTTTGTTAATATGGTGTATCACATGGGTATTGAACCATTCTTGCAATTTTTAAATTGTTGAATTCAGTTGCAAATATTTTGATGAGGATTTTTGCATCTAAATTCATGAGGGATATTGGCTTGTAGTTTTTTTTTTTCTTATGGTATCTTTGGTTTTGTCATTAGGGTGGTACCAGCCTCATAAAATGAATTTGGAAGTGGTTCCTCTTCTCTATTTTTGAAGAGTTTAGGAAGGATTGGAATTAATTCTTCTTGAACCTTTGGTAAAATTTACCTCTGAAGTCATCTGGTCCTGGGCTTTTCTTTGTTTTTGATTACTGATTTACTCTCCTTATTTATTACTAGTCTGTTTAGGCTTTTTATTTTTTCTTGATGCAGTTTCAGTAGGTTGAATGAATTATTTATTCATTCTAGGTTATCCAGTTTGTTGGCATTTAATTGTTAATGAGTGTATCTAATGACCCTTTTTATTTCAGAGACATTATTGTAGTGTTTTCTCTTTATTTTCTGAGTTTATTTGAGTCTTGTCTGTTTTCAGTGGATCTAGCTAGGGGTTTGTTGACTTTGTTTATCTTAGGTTTTATTCCCTTTATCCTTCTAAACTGTAGTTGATTTATTTCTGCTCTAATATTTATGATTTCCTCCCTTTTGCTAATTTTGTGTTTAGTTTGTTCTTTGTTCTATTTCCTTGAGGTATAGAGGTAGGTTGTTTGAGATTTTTTTTTTAAGTTGTTTTTGTTACAAATTCTCCTTTTTGTACTATTTTGGCCTTGATCTATAAACATTGGTGTATTGTGTTTTCATTTTCATTTGTGTCAAGGTACTTTCTAAGTTTCCGTTTGATTTCCTCTTTGATTCAGTAGTTGTTCAAGAGTGTGTTGTTTATTCCTACATGTTTGTGAATTTTCCCATTTTCTTAACATTTGCAACTGTTATGCGTTTCTAGTTTCATTCTACTGTGATTGGAAAAGATACTTGGAATGATTTAAATTTCAAAAAATTTGTAAGGAATTGTTTTATAATCAAACATGTGCTCTACCCTGGAAAATGTTAATGTGTATTCTTCTTCTGTTGGCTGGAAAGTTCCGTATATGTTAAGTAGGTCAATTTGGCATATTGCGTTTTTCAAATCAGTTGTTTCCTTCTTGATATTCTAAGTGTTCTACCATTATTGTAAATGCAATATTGAAGTCCCTACTATTATCGTATCACTGTCAATTTCTTCCTTCAGATCTGTCAGTATTTATATATAGGGGTTCTGATATTGAATGTGTATACATTTATAATCGTTATACCTTCCTGTTGAATGGAACTTTTATCATTATATAGTGACTTTCTTTGTCTCTAGAGACAATCTTTGACTTAAAGCCTATTTTGCCTTATATATGTATAGCCACTCCTGCTTTTCTTGGGGTTACTGTTTGCATGGAATATCTTTTCTCTTCCCTCCATTTTCAGTCTACCTGTGTCTTTCAATCTAAAGTTAGTCTCTTGTAGACAGCATATCATAGCACTGGATCTTATTTCTTTTTAAATTTTTTTTTTATTAACATATAGTATATTTTAGCCTCAGGGGTACAGGTCTGTGAATCACCAGGTTTACACACTTCACAGCACTCACCATAGCACATATCTATCTCCCTAATGTCCATAACCCAGCCACCGTATCCCTACCCCCACATCCCCCCAGCAAACCTCAGTTTGTTTTGTGAGATTAAGAGTCTCTTACGGTTTGTCTCCTTCCTGATCCCATCTTGTTTCATTTATTCCTTTCTAACTCTCCAAACCACCCACGTTGCCGCTCAACTTCCTCATATCAGGGATGGATCTTATTTTTTCAACCTATTCATCCACCCCATGTCTTTTCATAGGAGAGCATCTGAGTTCGTCTGGGCTGCTCTGACAAAATGCCACAGATTAGTGACTTACAAACAATGGAAATTCATTTATCACAGTTCTGGAGGTTGTAAGTCAAGATATTGGTCTTGCCAATGGGGTCAGGTGAGGGTCTTCTTCTGGGTCTAAGGCTTCTCAGTGTGTTCTCACATCACAAAAGGGGCAAGGAACTGCTCTCAGGCCTTTTATATGAGGACATTTACCTCATCCCTGGAGGTGGAGCCCTCAGACTTAGCCCGCCAAATTCATGTCTTTGCTGCATGCAAAATTCATTCACTCTATCTCAACAGTCCTGAAAACCTTAATTTGTTCTAGCATCGACTCAAAATTCTGAAGTTCAAAATCTCATATAAATATCATCTAAATCAGATATGGATTAGATTTAAGGTCAGTTCATTCCGAGGCTAATCGCTCTCCAGGTGTGAATCTGTGAAATAAAGTAAGTCATGGGCTTCCAAAATATGATGGTGGGACAGGCATAGGGTAAATTCCCCATTTCATAAAGGAGAAATAGAGAAGAAAGAGGCAATCTTGTGAGTCCAAATCCAACAGGACAAACATCAAATTTTAAGGCTTAAATAATCTTAAATTAGATGTTCTGCCTGCCAGGCCCAGTGTGGTGAGGGTAGCATATTCTGGGAATATTGGGGTCTCCTTGCCCCCATGGCTTTTCTGGGGTGGCTCAGATGGCAGCTCTCATGGGTTGAGTTTGTGTACCTGCAGCTTCCCTGTCTGAAATTACACACTGGTGGCTCTGCTGGTCTGGGGTTCTGGGGGCATGACTCCAGCAGGCATTTTGCTAGCAGGGGGCTCACTTCAACCTCACCCTCTCTGTGATCTTCTGTCTGATTTGGATATCATAGATCTGGGTGGGTCCATTCTTTGAAATCTAGGTGGAGACAGCCATACCCCATCACTCTGTTGGTCAAGGGTCTGCCCTCTATGGCTTTGGGTGGTCTGACCCCACAGCATTTGTAGGCACCAATCCTACAGCTATGAGCACAGGTTGTCTGGTCTGCTGAAACTCAGGCAAATGATTTCTGTATTTTAACACCAAGGAGGCAGACTTCATCATCTCTGAATCACTTTGGGGGGTCTTTTTCTCTTGACTTGGAGAACATTGTGTATTCACAGCTGAATAGCTCTATAGTCCCATCCTATAAAATCTAAGAAATCTCACAGCTTTTCTTCATTCTTCTTATGTCTGTCTCCTGCAGTCAAATTGGCTGCTTTCCTTCTGGGGGTGACTGCTGTATCTATCCACATTTTATTCCATCCCTTTTGATTAGGTAGTTAATCCAATATAGTTAAAAATGCCATTTATTTGTTTTCTGTATGTCTTAAAATGTTTGGTTCCTCACTTCCTCCATTACTGCCTTCCTTCATGTTTAGTTAAATTTTTACAGTGGCATGTTTTGATTCCCTTCTCATTTTGTTTTGTGTATATTCTATAGATATTTTCTTTGTGGTTACCATGGGGATTACATTTAATATCCTAGAATTATAACAATCTAATTTGATTTGATTCCAACTTAACCTCAACTGCATACAAAAATTATTCTTTTACAGTTCTGTCACCCTACCACTTCATGTTATTGATGTCACAAATTACATCTTTATATATTTTGGACCCATGAACATAGATTTATGATTATCTATGCATTCAACTTTAAATACCATAGAAAATCAAAACAAATTTTACAAACTAAAATTTGTAAAGTAAAGAGGTCCATACCAAGATATATTGTAATCAAACTGTCAAAGACAAAGAGAGAATCTTGAAAGCAGTAAAAAAAAAAAAAAAAAAAGACTTATCACATAGAAGCATAGAAGATGCTCAATAAGGTAACAAGTCAATTTCCCAGCAGAAACAGCAGGGACCCTAAGATGGTGGGATAATGTATAAAAAATACTGAAATCAAAACAAAGTCAACAGAGAATTCTGTACCCAGTGAAGCTGTCCTTCAAAAATGAGGGAGAAATTAAGATATTCCTAGATAAACAAAAGCTGAACAAGCTCATTACCACTATACTTGCCCTCCCAGAAGTGCTAAAGGGAATGCTTCAGGTTGACATAAAGGGACACAAGACAGTAATTTGAAGCCACATTGTGTGTGTGTGTGTGTGTGTGTGTGTGTGTATATATATATATCTGGTAAAAGAAAATATATGAGAAAAATACCAAAACCACTAGTGTTATAATTTTTAGCTTGTAAAATTCGTTTTGATTTTCTACTTCAATATGGATGAATCTTGACGATATTATGCTAAGTGAAATAAGCCAGACACAAAAGGACGAATATTCTATACTTCTATTTACATGAGGTACCTAAAATAGTCAAAGTCATAGAGAAAGAAAGCAGCATGGTGGTTACTAGGGCTTGAGGGAAGGGAGAATGTTTAATGGGTACAAGGTTTTGATTTGGGATGATAAAAACATTCTGGAGATGTATAGTGTTGATGGTGGCACAACAAAGTGAATGTACTTTATATCACTGAATTTTACACACAAAAGTGGTTAAAATGGTAAAATTTATGTATATTTTACCACAATTTAAAAAACCCAATGGTATGGATACAAAGATGGACAGTTAGATCAATAGGGGGGGAAAAAAAAAGCCTAGCCCTAGGAAAGCCTGCTCTATGATAGAAGAAACATTAAAATCAGTAGGGAAGAAAATGGACTCTCCAATGAACAGTGTTGGACAACTGGCTACTAATCCTTACCTCACATCACACGTAAGTTAGAGTTGAATGCTACTATTGAACTATGAAAGGCCAAACTGTAAAGCTTTTAGAAAAAAATATATGGCAATGCCTGCGTAGCACCATTAGGAAAGATTTTTTCCGGTTGCCCGGGTGGTTCAGTTGTTAAGCGTCTGCCTTCGGCTCACGTCATGATCCCAGGGTCCTGGGATCCAGTCCCACATCAGGGTCCCTGCTCTATGGGGAGCCTGCTTCTCTCCCTCCAACTCCCCCTGCTTGTGTTCCCTCTCTTGCTGTGTTTCTTTGCCAAATAAGTAAATAAAATCTTTTTTAAAAAGATTTCTTGGAAATAGTATGAAAATCCATATTAGCTTTCTAAGGTTGTTGGACCAAAGTGCCACAAGTGCTTTCAACAACAAAAATTCATTCTCTCACAGCTCTGGAGGCCAGGAGTTCAAAATCAAGGTGTCAGCAGAGTTCCGAGACTCTAGGTCTCCGATCCTTCCTCTGAGACTGGATGGAATCTTTCCTTGTCTCTCCCCAGCTTCTGGTGACGGCCATCATTCCAATCTCTGCCTCTGTTGTTACATGGTCTTCTCTCTGTGTGCCTGTTTCTAAATTTCCTTCTTCTTTTTTTTTTTTTTAAGATTTTATTTATTTATTTACAGACAGAGATCACAAGTAGGCAGAGAGGCAGGCAGAGAGAGAGAGGAGGAAGCAGGCTCCCTGCTGAGAAGAGAGCCCGATGTGGGGCTCAATCCCAGCACCCCGGAATCATGATCTGAGCTGAAGACAGAGGCTTTAACCCACTGAGCCACCCAGGCACCCCAATTTTCTTCTTTTAATATGATTACCAGTCTTGGGGTACGTGGGTGACTCAGTTAGTTGAGTGTCCCTTCTTATTTCAGCTCAGGTCATGATCTCAGGGTCATGAGACTGAGCCTTGCATCAGGCTCGGTGTTCAATGTAGAGTCATCCTATCTCTCTCCCTCTGCTTATTCCCCCACTCCCTCTCTCTCTCTTTCTCTCAAATAAATAAATAAAATCCTAAAAAAAAAAAGAGAGAGAGAGAGAGAATACAAGTCTTATTATTATAAAGACCCTCATTTTTGCATATGACCTCATCATAAGTAATTATATCCGCAACAACCCTATTTTCAAATAAGTTTACATTTTGAGGTAGTGGGGAGTGGGACTTCAACATACCTTTTCTGGGGGGACACAATTCAACCCATAACAAAAGCATTAGCTATAAAGGAAAAGACTGACATATTTAACACATTAAATAAAAAGTGAGAAATTAATTCCTTTCTTCTGTAAGAGACATCAGATAAAAGATATCATGAAAAAGAGATTAGAAGTCCTTTTTTCCATTTTAATAATCTTGGTACCATAAGACAAGTGCAAATATTAAACAAAAACTACACATTTTAATATGTCATCTTTATTGAAAAAGTAACATCTTAAAAATTTAGTATAAAAATATAGAGCAAAAATGTTCTCTTTCAAGATTTTATGGAACACACATTGTAGTCTTTTTTCTTTCACTTTTAAATCCTTGTTTAAAAGGTCTTTTTCTGGGTTCTTGCCTGGCTCAGTCGGTAGGGTATGCAGCTCTTGATGTTGGGGTTGTAAGCTGGAGCCCCACATTGGGTGTAGAGATTACTTAAAAGTTAAATCTTTAAAATTTTTTTAAAAAGAAGGTCTTCACTTGGAGATTACTTTTGAAATTCCTCAAAGTTTTTTTCAGTATAAGGGATAAGGCAGAGGATGCTTTTAAAATTTTTCCCCATATGATTAAGTATTCATTCACTCAGTCATTCATCGATTCACAAACGTATTTTGTGTGGGTGTTGTGTTAAGGCACTGTCCCAGGGACTGAGGTTACAGATGGGGACGGGACAAAACATGCCCTGTGATCACCGTGCTTATATTCTGGTGAGAGGAGGCAGGCTTTAAAACACAGAGTAACAAATATGTCAATTTGTCAGTATGTAAAAACTTAACTAGTGTTATAGAAAATAGAGTGAGAGGGGCCAGAAGTGCCAGGTGTCTGCAGGGTGTTGTAAATTTAAGTTTAAAGGAAACTTTTTTGAGAAAGACCTATTGGATCAGACACATTTAAATGAACGTTTGAGCAGACAACCTCAAAGTATAAATTATGCTGCGTTTAGAGCAACAATTAGAAGAGATTAGACAAATACTCCAACTAATTTTTTTTTTTTCCAACTGGTTAGATTAAATGGTGAAATAAAATGTTTTGTGTCACAATTTTGGCAGATAAAAGCAATTGCTCCTCTTCTGGCTGAGGCAAATAACTGATTCAACCTTAAGCAGATGTATACTAGACAAAGACATTTGGTAGTGGAGGATGGGGTAGGGGGTGGGAGGTGAGGATTAGATCTCTCCTAGGCTCTTCTCTGCGAATTTACCTGTGTTTGGTGTTTCCACTTTCCCATTTCTCTTCCTGCTCCCATGAGGCCAAATTCCCTTGTCCTGATTAGCTGTTCACTCGTTATGGAGTCCTTTATCAAAAATATTATTAGTACTTTGGGTCAGCTTGACTTTTGTAGTGAAAATCACAAGCCATTCAGAAGTAATTCCTTATTCACTGAGCATAAATTTAGTTTAGTTTTTTTTTTTTAAACAAAATGATATTATTTTGAGTAGAATGTTCTTATCTCCATCAAATCCAGGTGTATGAGATAACTCCTGTAAGGTCAAGCATGATGCAAACACCCTTTGCACATCCCATATATTGACAGAGGCTACCTCCCAAGATCATGACCTTTTAGTGGTTCTCCTTGTTGTCTGTTATGGTAACCTGGAAATGACCAAGGTGATATATTACTTACGAGACGGATCACTGGGTGCCTGGGTGGCTCAGTTGGTTAAATATCTGACTCTTGATCTCAGCTCAGATGTTGATCTCAGGGTTGGGAGTTCAAGCCCCGTGTTGGGCTCCACAGAGCCAGTGTGGAGCCTCCAAAAAAAGAGATGGATCATTAATCTTTCTTCTGGAATCCTCACAAGAGTAGAAAATAAAGACAGCTGTGTATTGCTACACAAGTGTTTGGAAACAGAATCTTCTAGGTTTCTGAGAGCAAACTGATATCTTGTAGACCCCTGAAAGGTCTTTGGGAATTTCGCTTTCTTAAAATGACTTGGTCATTTTCAGAGATATTAGAGAAGCGTGTGTTGCTTTTTAGGTCTTCTGGTTGAAGCGGCTTTGCTCAGATTTCCTTACTTTTTGTGAAGAGTCACTTTGGGAATATTGTTTTTTCTTTGCAGATTAATTAGCCAACTAAAAAGGCCCCGAAAAAACTGGCTTCTCTGTCCATGTCAATCAATTGCTTATTATTTACAGAGACAAAAATTGTATCATTTTCCTTAAGCTCAAATATCCCACCTTGATAGATGGAATAGAGTCCATATTCAGAGTCTTTAGACCAACAACTATTTCTAGCACTTTTCATCAGCAGTATAGGGTCAGGATAATTTGTGTATTTGTAAATATATTGTACCATTTGTTTGTTTTTCTTTTTGTTCTGTTCTGTTGAACTCGTTCCTGAAATTTCCTCAGGTTCCTGAAACCGAAAGTATGTTTGGGAATAGATGTAATAAAATCCCCTTCGATGGATAACCAGCTCTCCATTCCTCAAGAGCAAATTATTCAAGAATGAGTGTCCTTTTCTCGATGACTCCCAGGAGTTTAGTTTCTGGCCCAAAGCTTTTTCATTCTTGGAGCCTGTATGAAGTTCAGGGAGAAAGAAAATTAAAAGAAAGAAGTTTGTAACAAAGGTAAGAATGATCTCAGTAGCTGTGCCTAGCCAATTTTGGGGGTGGGATTTTGAAGACTTTCAATCTAATACAAACTGCTTGCTCCTTCAATCTTACAAGGATTCCAAATTTCAGTCATATAGGAATCTGAGGGTATTGTATGATTCTGATCTGTTGGAAGTCCCTTACTTTCCACCTCATCCACCACTTGGGCCACATCTGTCACACTCAGCTCTAAACTGTAGCATGAGAGATGATTAACCCAAATGGCAATTTTGACTCTTGGGCAGAACTTCTATCCCGCACCCCTACTGACCTTCTTATGCTGGTGAGTTCAAATGAGTAACAAATAAGGAAGCCAAAAGAAACATATCTATTTCCTTAAGCCTGGAGCTCAGAACTTATTGCAGTTTCTTTGGGTCTCTTTGGGGTCTTTCTTGGTCTTTCTCCACAATCCAGAGTCAATGGCACTATTCAAGCAGAAAGCATTTCTAGTCCACAATAAGACAGGGCACACAGCTGGGCAAAGAGAGCCCAGATTTAAAGATCTTCAGACCCTTGGATCTTTAACTCCCAAAGACTTTGAGTGAAAAAGGGCCCTACTAAAATACGACATTCCTTTAAACTTTGGACCCGTCTCCAGGATTGGTGCAAAATTTAGTTTTTCAATAGTGTAAAAACAACTATTGTGTTTCTTGTTGAGTAGTAAATAGTAACATTATAATAACGATCTCACTCATAGGCAGAACATGTCAATCATTCATAAAGCAAGAATTCAGGAATACCAGGAAGGCAACTGTCCTCACCAAAAATTGAAGAAAAAAAAAAAATCCCACAGTCTTTTCATATTTTAAGTGACATCTGAAATTTCTTTAACTTGGATGAAACCTTTCATAATAGGAAAAGCCACTATTTATGGAGTACTTAAAATTCCCAGGAATTTCACCTGTGCTAATCTTCAGCATTTTATGATATAAAGATTATCTCTACTTTGTATATGAAGAAACTGAAGCTTGATTTGATTAGGTAATTTGCTCAAAGCATATATCTAGGTAAAGAGGAGCTGGTATTCCAGCGTGGGGATTTAGACCACAGGACTCCTTGAACGTTACAGGACTGTGTAGACAACAGTTCTTCAGGTAAGAAATAGACTTATCATATTTGGCTGAACCTTATGAAACTGACATGTCTGTGAGTGAAAAATGGTCAAATATTGGCAGCTTCCCATAATTCAACCAAATACAAATGCCACAAGGAATACCTAGTGACTCATGGTGAAAGTAAATAACTGATTTAGAACTTTTGAAGAGGAGGAAGATTTGATGAGAGTGAGAGAGAGAAATTACTTTGAGGAAGAAGAAGAAAAGCACAAATAGGGGTATGGGAAACTCAAAGACAAAGTTCTCCCACCACAGAATTTTCCATTTGTCTTGTAATCTTGCTTCTGAAAAGAAGCAATCTGAGCCCTCATTACCACTGAGCATTTTGTAGCTAGCCATATCAACATTTCATAGACAAGTTAAAAGAATAAACTAGTGTGTAAACCTGGTGATTCACAGACCTGTACCCCTGAGGACTAAAAATATATGTTTATAAAAAGAATAAACTATCTGGAACGAATTTTTCCAGTGCCTTCCTTTTAGCCATATATTTGTTTTTTTCTCTTACTTGGAAATGGAGACAAGCTTC
Organism: Mustela nigripes; assembly: GCF_022355385.1. Taxonomy (NCBI): domain Eukaryota; kingdom Metazoa; phylum Chordata; class Mammalia; order Carnivora; family Mustelidae; genus Mustela; species Mustela nigripes. The sequence continues at coordinate 123,409,576 of NC_081558.1, read as the reverse complement.
TTCTCCGGCTACTTCCAGTTATGTGAGCTGCTGCTCTCTGAAGACTCCTTTCACTTAGTAGGCTAGGAATATTTAGCCGTTTTTCTAAAAAGAAAAATGATAAAGAATTTTAGCAGTTATCAAACCTACTTTTCAAAAACATTGTTATTCAGAACTGCTGTCGGTCAGACACTGTAAGCACACTGGGCTTCCAAAGTTGATCGTATGGGCTTTCATCAAAATAGCCTACATTTTAATATGATCATCCATCGATTCCTGCTTATGTTTAATTTTGAAAGTATTTTAGATGAGAAGAATAAGCAGTAGCTTGGGTTAGAATTCACCAGCATCTCAAAGGTGAGGCCCATCCAGAATATAACAAAATGAAGATTCTGGCCCTTTCTAAGTCAAACAAACAAACAAATAAATAAATCGCTGGGGACATGTAATAATTCTGCTGAGTCATTGAATGTACCCAAATAACCAAGCACTGATGAATTTCCACTTTGAGTTATATATAGAAACAGAGCGATCCTGATTCTAAAGGAGCAACGGTGAGAACAATGGTCTATAGATGCTACAAACTGGTGTCCAACAGTCATCTCCCACGCCTGCCCCTCTAAAAGGAAACATGAATTGGCATACTGGTCATGATAATCAGTATATAAAAATAAAGTCACTAATTCACTAGATAATAATAAGCAAATAAGACTTATTGATCACTTTCTGCAGTATTTTGGAGCAGCCTTTAAATACACAAATTCAGCAAACTCCTCTTTTCAGAAAATCAGTTCCAACTTCCCCAGTGTGCTTACACTGGTTACGATAAATGATATTTTATCATCAAGAAAATATTGCCAAGGGGTGCTTAGGTGGCTCAGTCATTAAACATCTATCTGCCTTCGGCTCAAGTCATGATCCCAGAGTCCTGGGATCGAGCTCCACATAGGACTCCCTGCTCCACGGGAAGCCTGCTTCTCCCTTTCCCACTTCTCCTGCTTGTATTCCTTCTCTCACTGTCTCTCTCTCTCTCTCTGTCTCTCTCTCTATGTCAAATAAATAAATAAAATCTTAAAAGAAAGAAAGAAAGAAAGAAAGAAAGAAAACATTGCCAGCAATAAATTACTGCACTGTAATAGAGAGGGGTTGCAAATCACTGTTTAAACACTAATTACACAGACTGAGCCCTCAAAAGACTTACTATCTTTTAGGAGAGATATGAACTAGACAGTGAAAATTTAGTTGTGAGAAATACAAATACACACACACACACACACACACACACATACACACACACATAATACATAATAATAAATATAAATAAATAAATATAAATAAAGGGTGATGGGCATTCCAAAGAGGGAAAGAGTCCTCTTTATTGGAGGACTGAGGTCAGGGGAGGGTTTTGTGCTAAGGCTTACTCCAACAAACCAAGGTACTCTTGGTGCTCCTTTAGAAGCAAGGAGAAAGATCTAGAGACAAATGAATGCAAGCAAATATTTGAGGTGTGAGGATAACGCTCTAAAGAGGATGAGCATGGGCAGACTTGGGAAAGAATGGAAGAAGGGCATTTTCAGAGATCGAGGACAGGGGCCACAGGCAGGATACACAAAGCATTCCTGGGCTGCAGCATAGAAGGGGTTCAGATTCGGGCTTAAATGGGGAGCCAAATGATGGAGGGTTTGAATGTTAAGCTAAGAGACACGGACACGGTAGGACTCTGAAAGATTTTGATAGGGGAAATGGAGAGATAATGTGTTGTGCTTTAGGCTATCCTATCTCAAAGTAAGGTCTGATGGGTAGAAGTTGGAAGGGTTGGAGACTGGCAAGTTACCAGACTATAACTGATCAGGAATGAGAACAGGCGGTCTTAATCAAGGCTAGGAGGAGAAGGAACAGAAAGGAGGTGGTAAAATTTCACAGGAAAGGAATGAATAGGAAGTAAGAATCTCTTCCATCCATCTTGTACAAGTTGTTACTTAATTCAGGATAGATAGGCATTTGTACAGTCCTGAAGACCAAACGTATCATGGGGATGCATGGACAATTACGTAATACTCTCAGAATGCTCAGCTTTCAAGGATGATGTGTCCATTCACCTTTAACTTCTACTGTTTAATAATTCATAATGCTTTGCCTGCCCTTAGACCTTGACACCTTGTTTTAAAATATGCAGAAGATGAATTTAATTATAAATATCTTACATTTAGAGGTCATTGTGAAGATTCAGGGAAGCCTAAACACAAAAGCAAATTCTAAAGAGCACATTTCTAAAAATAAACAAACAAAGACAAGATTTCCTACTGGCTATAGCAGACTACATGTGGAAAAGGAACCTGTGAATATGTCTGTTTGTGTGTCATGAATGCACCTTCATATACTGAATTAGTGCCTAATTTCTACATCTTAGTGTGATAAATAGAGAAGAGTATTCTTCTTACACACTGAAAATAGTACATGCATCTTCTGTAGACCAGGGATCGGTTTTGCCTCATCAGAAGAAGGGGAGTGTTCACTGTTCTGATTACCACTTTCACGGAAATTTCCAGAAGAATGCGTAGATCCTGGGAACAGATCTTATCCTTCATGTTTCATAAAGTGTATTTAATAAAGAAAAATGGGGGTTGTTAAGCAATGAAGAAGCTTATGGTATCGAAAAAGGAGAGTTGAAAAGTAGAAAGACATCTTTGCAACACTTAGAGAACAGTTTCTTCTCTGCCAGGCTGGTGTGCCCCAGGACAGCAGTCTCCAGTATGTGTATTCAGGTCTCCATGGCCATTAGTATGGGAAAATGGGGTTACAGTGAGCCAAATGTGAAAAAGTAGCAAATTTTATCCAGTAGTTTTATTGACTTATGTATTCATTTAAAAATACGTATTAAGAGCCTTCTATGTGGAGAGATAGGGAGGTGACACGATATTGTGAATGTGCTATCTGCCACTAAATTGGGCCTTCAAAATGGTTGACCATAACATTCTCAAAGGTGGTGGAGTAGGAAGATCCTGAGCTCACATCCTCCCATGGACACATCAAGGCTACAACTGATAAGGGAAATCTGTGTTCTAAAGCGCTGGACCAATCCAGCAGGGGAATCCCAGTCCTGGCCCCAGGGCCATTCCGGGTTTTCCTTCCTGCCTGGCCATCAAGCATACAGAAGTGGCACAGATACAGAAGTAAAAGTGTATAAACTACCCCCTTTGTTTGTGCTGGTGGCTGACCTTGGGAGATTACTCTCCTCTGAACCTGCCAGTATTAAATAAACCTCCAAGGTGACCAGTGCCTGGTTCTTCTACTAGATCCAGTTGAGGTTCCATAAGACAACTACATATAGAGTAATTCTCTCTGAAAAGAACCTGAAGACTAGCAGAACAGCTCTTCCATAGTCAAAGATATAAAGAAAAAGCCACATGGAGACGAGTTGAAAGGGCCAGGGTTAAGATCTCATCAGGACTCACCTTCAAGGCAAGGTGATCTACAAGCGGTAAGGGTATACATAGGTATGGAAACTCCCCCTGGGGAGCAAGGGATTCAAGCCCCACATGGGACACTGTCCCCCCCCCCCCCCCAGCCCGGGGCCTGCCCTGGGAAGACAGCTCTCACAATGTCCAGCTTTGAAAATCAGTGGGGCTCACCTCCAGGAGAGCCAGAGGGCTGGAGGAAACCGAGACTCTGCTTTCAAAGGGCTTGCACACAAACTTACTCCAAAACCCAGCACAGAGGCAGTGGATTCAAAAGTGCCTGGGCCATATGTGAAGGATATTTCTTCCTAACTTCAGGGCATGTGATAGAAAGGCAAGAATCTATAAGAAGTTTCTTTGGGAACAGAAGTGCTGGCGGCCTTTTCTCTTGCCTTCCTTCTCTCTAGCCAACTTGACCAGTGCCAGTTCTGACTCTCTTCACCAACCTTGCTAGCACCTCGCCTGGTCCTGGCATTGCCCTGTGGACCTGCCCCATCCAATCTGTGCCTCCTGGTAGAAGCCCCTCTACAGCAGCTCGGCTGAGACCAGCGTCCCCCCACACTTGTTCCTGCTCTGCCGTGGAAAGATGCTCAGCATCACTTATCATCAGGGAAATGCAAATCATAACCACCATGAGCTGTCTGCACACTTGTCAGAACAGCTAATAACAAAAAGACAAGCAACAAGTGTTGGCCAGGATGTGGAGGAAAGGGAGCCCCACAGCACTGCTGGTAAATCAGGGCAGCCCCTCTGGAAAATAGCATGGAAGTGCCTCAAAAAAACTAAAAATAGAAAAGCCGTACAATCCAGCAATTCCACCTCTGGATATTTATCCCAAGAAAAGGCAAATGAAATCACTATTTTTGAAAAGATATATGCTCCCTTATGTTCACTGCAACATGAGTACAATGGCCAAGATCTGGAAGCAACCCAAGTGTCCACCCGTAGATGAGTGGATAAAGAAGCTGTGGTAAACACACAATGGAACATTACTCAGCTGTAAAAGACCATGAAATTGAGCCATTTGGGACAACATGGATGGACCTGGAGGGTATTATGCTGAGTGAAATAAGTCAGACAGAAAGACAAATAATGTAAAATTTCACTTGTATGTGAAATCTAAGAACAAACGAACAAGCAAAACAAGACAGACACATAAATACAGAGAACAAACTAGTGGCTGCCAGAGGGAGTGGGTTGGGGAGATGGGTGAGACAGGTGAAGGAGATTAAGAGGTACAGTTATAAAACAAGTAAGCTACAGCGACATAAAGTACAGTATAGGGAAGATAGTCACTAACACTGTAATCAGTATTAGTGACTATGGTCACTATGGTATGGTGATAGTTAGTAATCATACTTATTGTAGTCAGCATTTTGTAATGTATGTAAATGTCAACTCACTATGGTATACACCTGAAATATAATATTGTATGTCAACTATATTTCAATAAAAAATAAAATGAGAATGATACCTCAAAAAAGAGTTACTTGTTTGTTTGTTTTAGATTTTTATTTGCTTATTTATTTGACACAGAGAAAGAGATAGAGAGAGAGCATAAGCAAGGGGAGCGGCAGGCAGGCAGAGAAAGAGGGAGAAGCAGGCTCCCCAATGAGCAAGGAGCCTGATGTTGTCCTCTATCTCAGGATCCTGGGATCATGACCTGAGCTGAAGGCAGCCACTTAACCAACTGAGCCACTCAGGTGCCCCCAAAAGTTATTTGTGTGTTATGTGAATTTAATCTCAATCAAAATACAGACAGACAGATAGACACACACACACACACACACACACACACACGAAACACGAAATGTGTTACCCCTCAGGGCCAGGTAGATAAAGAATCTCCTAGGTTTCGAGGATCAAGTTCGGTGCTAGGTATAGACAGATGAGAGAAACAGACATGCATTCAATCTTTGCAGATCTTTAATCTAGTAGGGAATCAGAGAGCACATGGATAAAAAATATATATATAAATAAAATAAAATACACAAGAAAATGCGATAGAAATAGCAGGGTGTGGGGCGACTTACTTAGAAAGGTAGGCAGAGGAATATTCCCTGAAGAGGTAATGAGATGATAAGATGAGAATGACAAGGAGTTAGTTATATGAGAAGCCAGGCAGAAGGCAGCCTGGGTAACAGCCCTCAAAGAGAATGTGGGTTGAAGCAGGCTGCTGACCGTGAACAGGAAGGGGCCGTGGCTGAGAGACCACAGGATGAGAAGTGGGGGGGTGGTAAATGATTGCTGGGAAAGGTGACAAAGCGAGAGGCCCTTGCGTAAAAAAAGTCATAGAGCCTCGTAGTGGTCAGAAGCAGAGAAGATAGGTCATGTTGGGTTCTCATTTATCTTACTTTCAGCCATGTTCCAGAAAGGATTTAGATGACTTACTTACAGCACATTTGAAAGTAAAAAATAAATAACTGAAGAAATGGAGGTGAAAGGGAAATTCATGGTGGGAAAACAAGATTCAGAAGAAATAAAGTTTTGACCGCAGTTGGGGCCCCAGGTTTGGCTCTCAGCTTCCTAATGGCCAATACAAAGAGAAAGATAGAATCAAGTGGCTTGAGACACTGAATCACAGTCTGAGGGAGGATGCGTGGAAGGGAGTGGAGGAGAAGGGCTGGAGAGCCATTCACCCCATCATGAAGTCGACAGCAGAAAATTAAAATAATAAAAAAAATACTACCTGGAACTGTAGGTATGGTTTCCTCATAGGTTTTCAAAATCATCTGCAAACAGTATTGAATAAAGCTTGTTAATTTCCCTAAAAATTTCAACTGACTACAGAATGTCTATGGCCCTTCTTGCTGATGTCTAAGATGTCCTTTCTATGCCAGAGAGGAACCTCGGAAGCTTTAAATGTCCAAGCACAGGGTGGACATCTAAAGGGCGAGAGCTGGGGTGAACACTGAGGCAGAGGGAGCTGTGGAAAGTTCTGTTTCTGGAAGGGGCCTTCAGAGGCCACACCTGGAGCTGCCCAGGAAGAAGGTGCCATCTGGCAAGGTAGATGAGGCTAATGTTGCCCAAACTTCCTTGTGGCTACTGGATGTGTTCCCCAGGCCTCCTCGCTTTCTCCATGTGGGGCGTGAGTCTGCAGGCAAGTGTGTGGGTTAAGTGCACTGCGGAACAGTGTTCAGGGGCTTTGAATGGCTGGGCAGACCCAAGACTCAAGGTGTAAGACATATTGGACATACAGAGCCCACCAAGGCAGGACTTGGCAACACTGTGCCATTCTCTCGTTTCTGACCTGTGGCCAGGGCGTTCTTCACATAAACATGTTTTACCACATGCCAATACCTTTTCTAAATAGCTAGCATCACCTTCTTTGTACTAACCTGTGGGGAAAATCAGTAAGAAAGAGGGAAACCTTAACCTTTCTATTAGATGAGCTAATACTGAGCGCAGCTGTGGCTTCTGAAGTTCCCTCCATTTAGTTCTGTCCCCTGGGCCTTTGTCCATCCTTTCCTGCCACTGTTGTCCCTTTTGAAACTGCCAGAAACTCTCCTTCTCTGTACTCCCACCCCAAACCAGGAGCTCTCTGTTTTTCCCTTGGTCTCAAGCCCTGACCCAATAAGGGCAGGTCCACCTCTGGCACAATGGGCATTGGGGGGAGGAGGGAAGCCAGCAGTGGCCTCAGCATGGTCTCCTTATCTCTCTCATTCTGGGGTAGAAGGAAGGAAGGAAAGAGGAGGAGCAGCAGGAAAAGAGAAGGGTAATTCTTGTAGTGTGGGAAGCAGAATCAAAGAATGATAACAGTCTGGTCAAATGGTCCAGATGCAAATGTGTCAATCACTAGCTCTGGGAGACTTTGCTCAAGTTACTTAACTGATGTGAACTTTAATTTCTTCATCTAATTAAAAAAAAAAAAAAAAAGGAGAAGAGTAAGAGGGGGCCCAGTCAGTTGAGTGTCAGACTCTTGATTTCAGGTTCAGGGTCATGGGATCCAGCCCCAAGTCGGGCTCCACACTCAGTGGTGAGTCTGCTGGAGATTCTACCCCAGCCCCTCAGATTCTCTCTCTCTCTAAAATAAATGAATACATTTTAAAAAGAGAGAGAGAGGAAGATAATAGTTTTGATTCCTTCCTCAGAGAGCTGTTCTGAGGATTAAATGGCATACCATATGGAATTTTAGGATGTTTACTGGAAAATAATCTGTTCCATTAATGGCACCTGGAAAAAGTGGGAAATCATTCCCCCCTACCCTGACCACCCATCTGTGTCCTCTCCCAGCCTCTCCCTATTCTAGTGAGTGGCGGTGTGGGAGAATGGGAGGGAGGCAGACAGAGAACAGCAGGAAGAGGTATGTGAAGTCTACCCCCACTACTTCTCTACCCTCCCCCCACTCCCTGCCCCAGCATCCAGCCCCCTCCTCAGGCTCCAGATTTCTGCTCTTCTCTGAGTTTCTCTCCCCTGCCACCCATGGGTTTGCCCCCACCAACCCCAGGGACGTTTGAGTCCCATTCCTCAGTCTTCTCAGGATGCCCCCGCGCCCTATCCACCAGCCGGCACTGCCCACCCCCGCCCCAGGCTTCTTGGTCCTCAACACCTGACCACCTGGAGCAATGGAGTCAAGCTGCTTCTGTACAGCTTGTATGCAGTGGGCGCCCTGCCGTGGCCTTCGGGTGAGGTCAGATTCCATTTCTCATAGAAATGGCATCCTAGAAGACATCTGGGCTCTACTGTGAGGATTGCGTGGCTCATAAACTGGAGCCCTAACCACAAGCATGACAGTTTCTATGCAAAGACAGACTGAGCACCAAACAATGGGCTTGCAATCATATCTTCAAAACACACCTCCTTCCTGCCCTGGGAATGTCCCCAGCATTTTTTTTTTTTTTAAATAATGATGTTGTATCACGGAGTTATTTTCATAGCCATGTTCTCATCCTGACCTTTCTGGATAGGCAGGAGTTAAAATTATGTAATTTAATGAAACAAACTCTTTGCTGACAGAGAGTTTTTGCTAGGGATCCTGTTTAAGCAACTTCTACAAACATATTTTGTAATTGGTTATTTATTAACTATAAATCGAGATGTCATCACCTTCAATTTCTCAGTTTCTCTTTCTTCCCTCTTCCTTTCCTCTTTCTTCATCTCTATATGTATACAAAAATAAATATATGTTTAATTCCAGAGATCAACAAGGTTGGAAGAGTATAAAAACATTAGTACACAGCTTCGTCTGTCTTCGGAACAACAAAAGAAATCACACACGTCTTTTATTGTGGTGTGACCTTGAACACACTGCCCTGTCTGTGCCTCAATTTCTATGATGGGAGATGAAAAGTTTAGACTAGATGGGGAGGCTCGAGTAGAGGAGTGAACTCAAGACCAAGGAGTCAGCCAGGACCCACTGTTTCGTGCTGTTCCACTTTCTCCTAGTTCTATGAATTTGGGGAAAAATCACTTAAACACTCTGGGCCTCAGTTTCCTCCTTTGCAAAATCAGCACCTCCACTCAATGCTCTTAAGTGTTCCCTGCTCTGTGACCTTCCACACCTGCTGGTGGAGGGACCTGGTGGCCCACCTACCTTTCTAACAACCTGATGGAGGTGCCACTTCACTTGCCCGCAGGGGCTGTTCATACTGTCCTCATCATAGGGGTCCCACGGGATGTCGTCTTCCTTTAAGAAACAGGCGATGCCACTTCGGGAGTACTTGTCCTGCATCTGGGTTAAGATGGAGTAGAACACAATATTAGGCTCAAGAGCTTTTTATTTTTGTTCATTTACAAGTTAAGTGATAGGAACTGATGGATGACAGATTCAAAGATGTCTTGGCACCTGAGATAAGCTCATGGCTTGAAATAGAAGTAGCCATGCTGTCCTTTGTTTGGTGAATACAAGGAAGCAGCTGGATATGGTGGAAAGGTTACAGGTGTGGGCCAGACATCCTGGGTCACAATGCCCTTCACTGCCCCAGTGTGTCCCTCAACAAACTGCTTCTTCTCTTCTCTGTTTTTCATTTGATCTTTGAGCTGGTTCATTGTGGTGATCTTTGAGATCATTTCCAACTCTGGGATGGGGAGGTTCCCATTCCGAAGATGGGAAACCACCTAGGTATAAAGTACGCAATAGAGGGGCACCCGGTTGACAGTCTGTCAAGCGTCTGACTCTTGATTTTGGCTCAGGTCATGATCTCAGTGTTGTGAGATCAAGCCCTGTGCTGGCCTCTGGGCTCAGCGTGGAGCCTGCTTGAGATTCTCTCTCTCACTCTGCCCCTTCTCACTCAAATTCTCTCTTTCTCAAAATAAAAAAAAAAAGAAAGAAAGAAAGAAAGAAAGGAAGAAAGAAAGAAAGAAAAATGAACAGTAGGCAATAGAGTCCATTTAAATTCCAGGATCCTAAATAAAAAAGTAAACAAATCCTTCAGGGCCTTTGGGGTACAGGTAATGTTCTTTTTCTCAATCTGAGCTTCTGGTATTGAGTAAATTCTAGTTACTTTTGTGAATTCTACTCCTCTGAATGGTAGAATCTAGAATATATTTCCACGGGAAATCTTAACACTGTTTTATTAAATGTCCACGCTAGTTACAGACACTTGAAATACCATTTGAAGGTTCACCCCTCCTTCCGATTGAGAACAAGCATTTATAATGGCCAGGTAACTGTCAACAAAGTACTAGCCTGATATCAAATACACACACACACACACACAAACGCGTGCACGCACACAACCCAAACTATCCAGCACATTCTAGGCTGACAACTGGTTAATTTTACAAAGGAAAACGGGAAGTCCATTCGAGGTCAGACATTAGGTTTTTTTTTCCTTTTTCCTGTTTTTGTTTTTAACAACTGGGATCGAGGAGCTGTTATTTCCCTGTGCAAATCTGAATTGCTTTTCTCTGGAGAAATAAATGGCCATTTTTATCTATTGTTTGAACTTAGGGGACACCAAAGCCTGAAGGAAAGATCAAACTTAATGATGCTCCTTCCTATAAAAAGACAATCTCATTCCAAATCAAAATAATTTGTTTGTGCGCGGTCCCAGTCAGAGTCACATTGTTCTGAGCCCAGCCACATGCCCCTTGGACATTTGACGAAGCTCCCTCAAGTGCAAAAGCACAAATCTGAGTTGATGAATTCCTTCCACAGACTCTGGCACAGAACATTCATTTACTTTCTAAATAAATGTTTATTTTCTTTCTTCCTGCCTTTAATTACAAGAGTCAAACTTTCTCCAGTTAGTAGATGTGCTAGCGGTGACAGCTGGGGCCGCCTAAGCTGTGTGGAGTTAACAACACTGATTTGCTCCCTCCCCACCATGCTTGTCTCCTATAGACATCTACTTGCACCTCCAATATATGTGGGAGCTAAAACGCATTTCCTAGGAACTCGATTAGGTATGCTTTAGAAATAGGAGAACATATCCCGCAACTGGGGGTGGAGAGGATCAGAGAGGAGGAGCTGGATTCAATACAAAGCCCAGAGGGTGGTTCCAGGAAGAGCAAGTTAGCTACATTGGACCCTGTCCCGGGACAACCAGTATGGGTGTTCTCTGGCCAGACATTGGTCTGATGAAACTGAATAAACAGGTTCACAAACGCCTATAACTTGTGGACATGAAAAGACGTGCCTGACACAGAGAGGAGGAGGATGTCTTTTCTTACTTCACAGCAGCTGGAAGCTCTCTCATCACAAAAAGATGAAGAACAGGAGAAGTTAGGACCAGGGGCAGGAGAAGGCAGAGCTGAGAGCTGCCGGGGGCCCCGCAGTCATGGTAGCTGGAAGCTTCTTGGGAACTGAAGGGGAGTCTGAGAGGGTGGAAATGCCACAGGGCCCAGCCCAGGCCAGAACCAGCTGCACCTGAGTGGTTCTGGACACCCTCTGGGGATTTTCCAGAAACACCTCCAGAGGGTGGGAGGAAGAACCCTGAAAATTATGTTAAGATCCTAGGCCTACATGGGAGGGAGGCTGACTAGCTAATGTGACTCCACTCTTACCCCCAATTTTTTTTTTAATATTTTATTTATTTATTTGACAGAGGGAGAGAGATCACAAGTAGGCAGAGCAGCAGGCAGAGGGAGAGGGGGAAGCAGGCTCCCTGCTGAGCCGAGAGCCAGATGTGGGTCTCGATCCCAGGAGATCTCAGGGTCTCAGATCCCTGAGATCATGACCTGGATCGAAGGCAGAGGCTTAACCCACTGAGCCACCCCGGCGCCCCTGTTACCCTAAATTTAATGAACCCTAGAACCATTGGTGGTATATGGGAAACCTGCAAAATATAAAAAAGCAAAGAACACTTTTCTAAATTAAAAATCAACAAAAAACCCACTAAAATCACCCTGATCCTAGTTCTTAAATAACCTCTCGATGATCTCTCTTGTTTTCAGGGTTGTATGTAGGCAATTGCGTGTATGGTTGTTTTCTCTTAAGACTGTATAAAAATGTCACGTTTTTAAAGCCTACCTAAAAATCATATATAGGCAGCATAGATATTTTTATGGCATTCATGGTAGAAAATTTATAAAACATAGAAAAGGAAAAAAGACATCCTTAACCATACAGTCTAGAGATCACAATGATCAACGATCAACATTTTGGTATTTCACCTTCTACACATTTTATGCATGAATACTGGTTTCTGAATAATCGAAGGCCTGAGGGAAAGCCCAGCCCTCCTCCCCAGCCCCACATGTTTCTTGCATTTTCCTATTTGGTGGTTTCTTCTCCAGACTTTGGCCAGGGATGGTGACTAGCTGCGTGAGTGAGGGGGTACCATGGTTGTTTCGAGAATGATTCATGATGGTTAATGTGATGAGTCCCTCTCTGTCCTTTTTTCCCACCTCCTTCCCACTTCAAAGCATGAATTTCCTGAAGCATGCTTCAGACCAGAGCTAGTTTCGCATTAGCCACATCTGGGTGTCGGAGGCCAGGGAGTCACGTGTGCTATTTTCATCTGCACGGCACTCGGAAAGCTTTTGCACCTAGCGTCTGCTCTTCTGACCCAGGAGCCCTGAAAGGTGGTTTCCACCGTGACTGCGGTTGGTGCCATCAACAAACATGGTGATTGTCTAGGCCAAGGCCAACCTTGTCAGTCCTTGGCCGGGCTTGTGGTCTACAGGTTGGCCTCCTTTGCCAGCTGGCTCGGAGACTTTGTGGTGGAGACACTGGCTTTCTCTCCTGCCCTGACATGAGTTTCTAAGGAATCATTTTCCGTGAACCACAAGCAGCATAAAGAACCATTTATGGAGAATGGTGGCTAAGCCTCCCCTTCTCCCTTGTCTTTCCCATCTATGATGCCAAAGTGGTAGGCAGTTCCTTGTCACGAGATATTCTCAGAGAGACATAAACTTTAGAGGCTAAGCCCATAGTTAGCGTCCAGGCTTGCTAGTCTACAGGCTTCTTTGTGCTTATGTGTGAAGGTCAGCTCAGAGCTCCTCAGCCCTGCTTAGGTCATGCTCTCTATAATCCTTGCTCAGCTTACCTTCTGGGAACTTTCATCAACCCAAGTGGAATCTCTGATCTGTTTAAGGAAATTAATTCTTCCATTAAATATGCTTTTCCAAATTTTACACGGTCAACCAAAGAGACGCAGAGTCACTTTTCCTTGCAAGCATTCCTGACAAAGAGGGTGATGGTGGCAGGAGACTTCTCAACACTAGTAGTTTATGGAGCACTCCTTTAATGCCAAGGCTCAAAACTGGGCTTTCCCTTTAACCTGTTTTATAATCTTGGGCAAATCATCTAATTCCTTGTGCCCTATGTATCTGTAAAATAGGGCAATTCTATTTACAAGTTCGTTACAAGCTCAGTAATTCTATTTACAAGTTTAAGGATCAAATAGAGCAATATTTTGCCAAGTTTCTGGAACACAGTATTGGCTGAAGATCTGTTCACTCTCCTCACTTTCTGGCACTTTCCATGAATTCTTCCATATGGCTATACGTATATGTATCCATATATAACTATGCAATCAAGAAAAATGTATGCATGTGGGGAGATGTTAAGCTTTATTCAAAATTTCCATTTTTATAGTTGAATAAAAAAATACTTGATCATATACACAGAAAAGTGCATGAGTCAATAATTAGTTAATTCAGTCTTAAAACTTGGCCAACTTGTAATGTCAGCAAACTGAGGTAATGGCTTGCGCAATAGAGACAGACTCATTCTGTTTATCCTGCAAAATTAATAACAGTTAGGACATGCTAGCTCCAAACTCACGAACGCAGCTGTATTCCAGACTCTCAGGTGGACTTAGAACTAGAGGCATGTTTATAGTTACACAGATGTTTTAGTTACAAATATCCAGGGCTCTTCTGAATGTGCCCTAGAGCAAAGCTGGCTTCACGGGTCATCTAAGGATAGCCCCTCATTTTCATAATTCCTTGCAAATCAAACAAGAGTCTACTTCATCCAACTCCAAAGGAAAATTTTGCAACTATTTGAGATAACCAGATGTATACTTCACAGGGTATGCAAACAGCCTTTCCATAACAGATACTCACTCTATGGCATTTAGATAATTTATATTTTTCTGAGACCCTTCTACTTGCATTCCCTAGCCAGCCGGCAGATGCAATGTTGCTTTATCATCATGTGGCAGGATGCAGGGGGCATCCGAGGGTGCAAATATGTTAACTCTATAGACACCCCGTAGAGGAGGAAGGTGTGTTTTAGGAGTCCAAAGACTTGAGTTCTCCTCCGCTTCCAAAGCCCTGTCTGAGCTTAGGTATGTCATTTTGTCTGGGGATCTCTAGTCTCCTTATCTATAAAACGGGGGGTGTCCAAATTTCCTTCCAACTCACAGTTCTCTACTATGTAATACACAATTAGTCAAAACATACATTAGAACCCAAACGCTGGCTTGGTTTATTTTCAGCAATTTTGCATTCATGGTTCCAAAAGTTCTATATAGTTGAGAAATGCAGGAACTAAAATGGTACTAAGGTTTTTTCCCCCCTCTGTCAAATGTACCTGCATTCACACTTGGACCACCCACAGACATAGAGCAGTCATTTTATTTTCAATTATTTTATCAGGAACATAAAATGTGAAGTCCTTATGGTAACAGACTTAATTCTAGACTCTAGAATTAAGAATCTAAGAATTAAGAATCTAAGTCTTAATTCTAGACTCTAGACTCTATGCATGACATGTCTGGGGCCAGGGAACAGACCAATGCCAGTCCTTCCTATCCTCACTGTTGTCCACACAGAAATGCCACAGATCTCAAACTAAATCATGTTTCAAAGATCAGACTTACCCTCCACCCCGTGTCTTGGAGGAAAAAGACAAACCTGATGACACTCCAAGACTTAGTGCCGATTTTAGTTCAATTGCTAGTATTATAAAATGCACAAACTGATGAAGAGGGAAAAAACAACTATGCTAGGAGTTTTGCTTTTGCATCTGCCAGTTGCTGGTAGAACGAGTTCTGTAACCCCACTCTGTTCATACAGTCCTTTCAACTTAAACTTTTGCAAGGTCCTCCGTAATCATATGCGTTAGCATTTAGGGTCCACAGGCAGAGAGAGGGAACTTTTTTTTTTTTTCCCAGAAGAGGAAACAGAGGCAGTTACCCCCCCCCCCCCAGGGTGGCTGAGCGCCTCTGTCAGGGACCGTGTGCATGGTACTGACCTGCTTCAGCTCTCTGGTGAAGTACATGTAAGTCACGGCCACACAGAGGGACTGCAGGAGCACGGTGAAAATCAGAATCAGCACGCAAGTCTGCCCAGGGCTGGGGCCCCCCGGGGCCTGCATCTCGCTGTGATCCTGTCCAAGTCTCACTGTGGCAAAGGCAGCCGACAGCAGGTTATTGCTGTTGAACCAACGATCAGGGGTGGAGCTCTTCTTGGGTTTCATTTATTTAAAAACAGTCAAAACGAAACTGAAAACAACAGGCTAGGGAAAGGAGCATTCCAGGAAGCTCTCTCCATTCTATGGGAATATCAGGGACTAAGGAGGGAAACAGACATCAAAATTGTTTTCAAAACTGGCAGGGCTGTGTGTTAGGGCAAACAGCTGCTTCCCCAGTGCTCGGGGCCCATTGGGGGTCCTGTGGCTGTGCCCTTGCCCAGGAACTGTGCTCATTCCTGGGCCCCGAGGCTGCATCTCATCCCAGCAGCTGGTGCCTGAGAGCCAGACCACAGATCTGACCATCCGCAGAGGCCACTCTAGTCAGAGATGCAGGCTGCATGGGGAGAAGTTTCCTTTGTTCTCTCCAAGGTTACTCGGTGGCCCCATGCAGCAGTTCAGTGGTCCGGTAGGTGTCTTCAGTTGGGAGGCCAAGTGGTGTGGGGCTTAGCAAACAACCTCAGGGGCTCAGACTGCCTGCAGGCAGATGTTGGTTCTGCTGCCTCCTGATGTGAAACCCTACCTGGGTTTTTAAGGGCTTTGTCCTTAAACTTCAGCATCCATGAAGCAGGGATGATAGCAGCACCTAACCCCAAAGTGTAGCTGGTAGATGAAATGAATTAATTACTCATGCCTGGCTTCCTGGGGCTGCTTGGCAAATATAGCCCGTAACCTTTCTAGCTACAGACATGGAGAGTGGAGTGGACCAGAGGATGGAGCAAGGGCTGCTCACCAACTTGAAAATTAAGTCCCATTTAGTCCGAAGTGAGATTTTATTGACAGTGAGATATGGAATTCCAGAAAATGTCACCCAGAAAGACCAAGGAAATGTACCTGAGTGGTTTGGACAGGCCAAGTTCATGCCCCTCAAGGATCAACGAGTTAAGAAATGCAAGGCATTTGACTTGGTCTCTCGTCATGGCACCCTGACCCCAATTATGTATACCCATTTGGTTTTCCAACTTTATCTAGGTTATTATTTACACACGTTAAAATTCATCAGTGTCAAAGGTTTGGTATACCTTGGTAATTGGATATGAGGTGTAACCACCACAATCAAGTTATAGAATGGTTACTTCGCCTTTAAAACTTCCTTCAGGGGAGCCTTGGTGTCTCAGTCCTTAAGGGTCTGCCTTCAGCTCAGGTCATGATCCTGGGGGGGAGTCTGCTTCTCCCTCCCCCTCTGCTGCTCCCCTGCTTGTGCTTTCTCTCTCAAATAAATACATAAAATCTAAAAAAATAAAATAAAATTTAAAAATAAATAAGTAAATAAAAAACGTTTTCATCCCCCCCTTTGCCCGAGCTCAGTGTGGAAACACTTCATTGAGTTCTGTGGCCATCTCTAATATTGACTCTCCAGGTGATTTTAGTTATGTTACCTCTGTGGATGTGCTTCCACTCTTATAAAACGAGGAGTGTTAATCAGATTTGTTCCTAGAGGCTCTCAGCGCCTGGGTGGCTCATGGTTTAAGCCTCTGCCTTCGGCTCTGGTCATGATCCTGGGGTCTTGGGATTAAGCCCTGCATTGGGCTCTCTGCCCAGCAGGGATCCTGCTTCCTCCCCTCTCTCTGCCTGCCTCTCTGCTTACTTGTGATCTCTCTCTGTCAAATAAATAAATAAAATCTTTAAAAAAATATAAAAAGGAAATGGGAAGTATCCTAGGGGCTCTCCCATCCCAGTACATTCAGAAAACAAGGAGGTGGGGGCATGCGGGCAGGAATCTCAACTTTGCCTCTCAGCTCTTGAGAGAACACAGATGTGGCAGGCTCTAGGGAGTAAAAGTCTATGGTCCCTTGAGACAGACTAGGTTTCTATTTCCTCTCTTGGTACCTTATAAATTTTTCTAAGCACCTGTTTCTTCATCCATGTCAGACTCTTTTTTTTTTTTTTTAAGATTTTATTTATTTTTTTGACAGAGACAGCGAGAGAGGGAATGCAAGCAGCGGGAGTAAGAGAAGGAGAAGCAGGCTTCCCGCTGAGCAGGGAGCCCAATTCCAGGCTCAATCCCAGGACCCCAGGATCATGACTTGAGCTGAGGGCAGCTGCTTAACAACTGAGCAGCACAGGCAACCTAGACTCTTTTTTTTTTTTTTTAACTGAGATATAACTGACATGTAACTTTATGTTAGTTTCAGGTGTACAACATAACTTGACATATTTGTATATATTGACATTATTATTTGTATATATTGTAAAAGAGTCACCACAAGAGGTCTAGTTACAGTTCATCACCACACATAGGTACAAAATTATTTTTCATGTGATGAGAACTTTTATGAGTGACTCTCTTAGCAACTTTCAAATATATAGTACAATATTACTAACTATAATCACCATGCTGTACATGGCATCCCCAGGCCTTATTTGTCTTATAACTGAAAGTCTGTATCTTTTTTTTTTTTTAATTTATTTGACACAGAGAGAAAAATCACAAGTAGGCAGAGAGGCAGGCAGAGAGAGAGGCAGAGGAAGCAGACTCCCTGCTGAGCAGAGAGCCTCATGTGGGCTCGATCCCAGGACCCTGAGACCGTGATCTGAGCTGAAGAGAGAGGCTTAACCCACTGAGCCACCCATGCGCCCCCAAAAGTTTGTATTTTTTGATCACCTTCACCCATAATACCCACCCCTTCCCCTGGCAACAACCACCACCAATCTGTAATCTGCATCTATGCAGATTAGAATCTCAACTATCAAAAAACTATAAATATACTACTAATAAAATATAAATAAAAATAATATAAAATAAAATAAAAATAAATATACTATAAAAACAAGGTTTTTCTTGTTTTATTTTTTCTTGTTTCTTTTTTGTTTGTTTTGCTTTGGTTTTGAGATTGCACATATGAGTGAGCTCTATAGTATTTATCTTTCTCTGTCTGACTTATTTCACTTAGCATAATACCTTCCAGGTCCATCTGCGTTGTCACAAATAGCAGGTTTTCCTTCCTTTTTTTTAGGTGAATAATATTCCGTTGTGTACACATACCACCTTTCTGTATCCATTTATCCGTTGATGGACAATTAGGTTGTTTTGGTATCTTGGCTACTATAAATAATGCTTCAATGAACATGGGGGTATGTCCTTCTTTCAAGAGAGTGATTTTGTTTCCTTTGGATAAATGCCCAGAAGTGAAATGGATGAATCATAGGGTAGCTCTATTTTTAATTTTTTGAGGAACTTCCACACTCTTTCCATAGTGGCTGCACCAATTTGCATTCCCATCAGCAGCGCACGGATGTTCCCTTTTCTCCTCAGCCTTGCCAACACTTGTCTCTTGTCTTTTTGATACTAACCATTTGGACAGGTATGAGGTGCCATCTCGCTGTACTTTTGATTTGCATTTCCCTGATGATGAGTGATCAGCACATTTTCAGGTATCTGTTGATCAACTGTATGTCTTCTTTGGAAAAATGTCCATTTAGATCCTCTGCCCAGTTTTTGATCAGATTGTTTTTTTTTTTTTTTCTATTGAGTTGTTTGAGTTCATTATATATTTTGGGTATTAACCCTTTATCAGGTATATGATTTGCAAATCTTTTCTCTCATTCCAGATGTTGCCTTTTCCTTTTGTTGATGGTTTCCTATGCTGTTCATGAGCTGGGTGCATGTTAGCTACTCTCCTAGAAAACTTGCATCACATTATAAATGAAAGTAAGGCTCAAACTCATTTCTTCCACATGTGGAGCTATCACGAAGCAAGCATTTATTAGCATACTGAAACAACCAGGTCACCTGTGCTGCAACTTTATGAAGTCCCAGTTGTTTGTTGTTTTGAAATGAGCAGTTCTCATTGTTTTCTGCCCATTGAAATCACCTGAAGAGATTTAGAAAATACCTATCCCTGGGTCCCACCCCAGAGACTAAGGTAAGTGGTTGGGGATGTACCCTGGCCATGTGAGGGTTAAGGTAAGTGGTTGGGGTGTACCCTGGCCATGTGAGGGTTTTTATTCTCCCTCAGATGATTCTAGTGTCAACCAGAGCTGAGAACAACTGATCTCTAAAAAATTTTAGATGCTCAGACTATTCACCTTATACAAAAGATTCATTGAAGGCAGAAGTGACTGGATTTCGTTGACTCTTCTCTTAGTTAGCACCAGGCAATCAGAATCCTCTTAATTCACAGCCGGACTTAGAACAGGTTAGGAAACCTTAACTATCAATCATTTCAACAGACACCAGGTCTAATATTCATTATTGACAAGTCACTACTTCTACCAATGAAAACCGATTTCTGACTTTCCTTATGCCCATTAGCAGAGCTTATGGTATGGGTGTGGCATGAACAATAGGAAGTATGGTGGTTCAGAAGGCAGCTCTGTAATGAGAATGACAGAGACCACCCATAGGTGTCAATTCATAGAGTTCAAGACCTTGGGGATAATTTAAACTAGTATGTTTTATTTTTTATTTTTTTCATAAAGATGTATCTATTCATTTGAGAGAGAGAGAGAAGGCATGCATGCAAGTGGGGGAAAGGGAAGAGGGTGAAACTCTCACAGAGGCTCCGGTCTAGCGCAGAGCTGGCTGTGGGGTGAGGATGTAGGGCTCCATCCCACCACCCATGAGATCATGACCTGAGCTATTGAGCCACCCGGGTACCCCTTCACTAGTACATTTTAAAAATCGCACTGTGTTCATGGTTCTCAATGCTAGCTGCAGACTGGAATCATCTGAAAGCTTTTAAAAACATCAAAGACTGAGTCCCACCCCATAACTTTTAAATCAGAAGTTCTGGAGGTAGGACCCGGATATTGGTATGTTTTTAAAGTTTCCTCAGGTGGCTCTTACGTGCAAGTATTCCTTTGTGATGAAGCCATTTGAAGTAAATTATTGGCGTCATAAAAGGTGGTTAGACATGACAATGAAGACTAGGAAAATCAAGTAGACAGTATCATCAATATTTACCTTTCATAGAATTTTTTATTAAAATTTTAGTACCAGCTCGTAACTACTCATTCTAAGAATGTATAAGTTTACAAATAGAACAAGAGCAAGATTTGAAGAAACACAACACTGAAATACTGGAAACACACTTTCCTGATTGAACCCCACCCTTTATCAAGACCTGAATAATTTAATCTAATAATGGGTGTGTTCCCAGCACTAAGATGTCACGCCAAAGCACCTGAAATCTTCTACTCTGGAAAAAGGGTTGGTAAATATTTTCTGGAAAGGACTGGATCGTAAATATTCCAATCTTTGCGATCTCCATTACGACCACTCGACTTTGCCAGTGTAGTACAGATGTGACCTGAGACACTATATCCCCAGGGTTTGTGCTCTAAGAAAATCACCTTCACCAAATCAAGAAGTGGCCAGATTTGTGCTGACCACCTGGCTGGCTAGCCCTCACCTCAGGACAGTTCTTCAAGCGTGGTCACCAGCAGGATCAGAAACCCCGGAGAGCTTGTTAGAAGTACACATTCTCAGGCCCTGACCTCCAGAATCAGAAACTGTGCAGCAAGCTCTCCACCAACCCCTGCACCCCCCCCACCCCCGCTACCGCAAGCCCCTCCAGCTGATGCTGATGTGCACTAGAATCTGAGAACCACTGCTCTCAAATAATCCTTCCATGTGCACAGGGACGTCCTGTGTGGCTGTTTGAAGTCTACCTCTGGCCATTCTTCTTCAGTAGGTCTACCACAGAACCTAGGTCTCTCTTAAGAATCCCAACAGAGGGATTCTTGGGTGGCTCAGTCAGTTAAGTGTTTGCTTTCAGCTCAGATCATGACCCTGGAGTCATGGGATCGAATCCCCCACCAGGCTCCCTGCTCTGTGCGGAGCCTGCTTCTCCCTCTCCCCGACTTGTGCACTCTCTGTTTCAAGTAAGTACGGTTTTTAAAATAATTTCAACAGAATTCTTAGATAAAGGGACTCCTAACCTTTCCATAAAAGCATGTACTGAGGATTGTCTTCCCTCACACCAGCCTTTGTGAGTATACGGCATACCGTATAAACACGTCCATTTTACTTGTGAAACACAGGCTGCAAGAATTATACAAATATTCCAAAGTCACGCAGTTAGTAAGGGCAGATCCAGCATTCTAACCTTACTCATCCTGACTCCAGAGCCCTGGCTGTAACCACGACCATTCCACCTGCCACCTCCAACTCCAAAGCCCTCCAGAATTGCAACTAGTGATCAATTACTTAAGAAAGGACTTTTGTTTGGCTAATATCACTTTGATTTAGGGAAAAGAAATTAATTTTATTCGAAGAAGAACATTCACCTGGGCAGTGGGCATTTCAGCTAAAACCTGCATCTATTTTCATTTCCCAGGTTCCTAGAGTTCTAACCAAAGAACTCCTTTTCTACCGTGAGCTGCACCTTTGTTACAATAAGGCAAATTTCCAGGGGTACCTGGGTAGCTCAGTTGTTAAGTGTCTGCCTTTGGCTCAGGTCATGATCCCAGGGTCCTGGGATAGAGCCCTGCATCGGGCTCTTTTCTGGGTGGGAATCCTGCTTCTACTTCTCCCACTCCCTCTGCTTGTGTTCCCTCTCTCGCTGTGTCTCTCTCTCTGTCAAATAAATAAATAAAATATTTTAAAAATTGCAAATTTCCAGAGGAGAGCTCTTTATAATTTATAGAGTACTTTCTGTCACATGTATGTGTGACAGATGAACCCATGCCCCAAATGTTCTACAAAATATTAACTTCTTTATTTTACCCATAATTAACCTCTGTTCTCATGAGGGCTTCATTCTGAGAAGCAGGTTAGAGGAATTCGCACGTTCATTCTTGTCTCTCTTTGACCTCAGTGGTTTTCAACCCAATACATATTAAAATCACCAGGAAGCCTGTTGAAAGCATGGCCTCCTAAGTCCCAGCTCAGATTAATTGAGTCTGCAGCTGTTCACCCCTGCCCCCCTGCCCCACAGCCCAAGCAGAACCTGAAATAAGGCTGCGTGAAGGAAAACAAGGGGACACAATGCACAACCTTCTTCCACTTCTGGAGGCTGGTATCCCTCTACAGTCCTCACCTCTGCCCCACTTGCTCTCTTTTTCACTCTCCTTCTTTCTACAGTCCCCTCAAGATAAAGGGGGGGGGGGAATTTTCTTTAATTCATCATAACATATCCTCACTGTCTCATAGACCTCCAAGCCTGCCATAGGCAGAAGGTTTGTTTTCTAAACTGTAAGAGAATTTATGTGAGTCGAAATTTTCACACTTGATTTTTCTATCTCTCTATGAGTGACAGAGAGCACAAGCAAGGGGAGAAGTAGAGGGAGAGGGAGAAGGAGAACAGGCCCCCACCGAGCTGGGAGCCTGACACAGGGCTCAATCCCAGGACCCTGAGATCACCACCCAAGCAGAAGGCAGACGCCTAACTGACTGAGCCACCCAGGCGCCCCTTTACTTGATTTTTCTTATGCTACTGTGAGGTTGGAGAGGAGTGAGTTTGGAGCAGATAAAGGCAGGCAGTACTCTCTCCTAGCTATTGTCTTCCTGCATAATCTATGTTGAATGTCAGAATCTGAATATAAATTATTTTTTCTCTTTGCAAACCTCCTGAAATGAATTATACTCTCCCTCCTCATCTTTACCCCCACCCCACTCTAACTCCCACCCCTATCCCTCTTCACCATTACCTTGTGTATGTATACACACACACGCACACACAGACACACACTTGGGTCAGGCCAGGGAAGTAGGGAGCATTCACATACTCAGGCAAAGAAGAAAAACACATTGATGTTTTTCCAAAATACGAACCCCACCACATTCAATGTGCATTCCAGTCATTCTTTTTCCATTTCCTAGCTGTATACCATGACCACATCACTCACATTTTGGGGCTTTAGTTTCCTTATCAATCAAGCAATGGACTTACTAAAGGGTCTTTAAGATCTTTAACAAACCATTCATTTATGATTCTGTCATTACCTGAGCATACAAAGATGATAAAGGTTCATTTCTTCCTCTGAAGGCAATGTGTCCAAGACCTTTTCTGACAAGTGTTCAACACCTTTAAAACAGAAACGATGACACCATTGCCAGGTGTCACCTAACACTTCAGTTTTTCATGGGGATAGGAATAGGCTGTAGGTTGACGTAGAAAATTTCATTATTGGGTATATAGTGTGGGACCAGATGCTATCCCTGGGTAGATAGTGTCAGAATTGAATTGAATTGCAGAGTACTCAGCTGATGTCATGGAGAATTGCTTGGGATGGCTCCCCCACATTTGGTGACTAGAAGTGGCAGAAGTGAAGTGTCGTGAGTTTTCTGTGTAAAGGAAAGAAAGACACCCACTAGGGAAGAACTGGGTTTTTACCTGCGAAAGAGGGAGAATCATAGGGTTTTCAAATTTGGTGATGTCCTCTGACACTCTACAATTTCTTCTTAGAGGATCATTGAGAGTATGTAGTAAGTTTCTAAATATTTATGGAATTTTCTAAACATATCATTGATAGTGACTTTCTAATATGATTCTATTGTGGGCAGAAAATGTGCTTTATATGATTTTAATTCTTTGAAATGAATTAAAATTTGTTTTATGAATCAACATATAATCTGTCTTGGAAATTCCATGTGCTCTTGTAAAGAGGTCAGTAATTGGTGTTGTGTTCTATAATATCAAATAAAGCAAGTTGGTTGTTGGTGTAGCTCAAAATTTTTATAACTACTTCAATTAATTGCTGAGAAGAGTATATTAAAATCTCAGTTATAATTGTGGGTTGCCTCTTTTTTTTACTTGTTTTCTGTTCGTTTTTTTTTCTTGGATTCTGAATATTTTATTAAACATTATATATTCTTTATGAATTATTAAATTAAAATTATACAATTTCATATATAAGAATTTGAGGCATTGGGGGTGCCTGGGTGGCTAGGTGGGTTAAGCCTCTGCCTTTGGTTCGGGTCATGATCTCAGGGTCCTGGGATCGAGCCCCACATCAGGCTCTCTGCTCATCGGGGAGCCTGTTTCCCTCTCTCTCTCTGCCTACCTCTCTGCCTACTTGTGCTCTCTCTCTCTGTCAAATAAATAAATAAAATCTTTAAAAAAAAAAAAGAATTTGTAGCATTATACTACTTTTCCTTTTTCTTTTTTTTTTTGTGCTATTGTTGACATATGTTTTACTTCTGCTTGTTATATACCCCAATACATTATTATTATTTGACTTTAATAAGCCTACTGTCTTTATAAAAAATTTAAGGGGAAAAAGGGAAAATATGGTTTACATTTACCTGCATATTTACTATTTCTAGCCCTCTACATTATTTCCTGTGGGTCTGTAATCCATCAGGTACCTTTTCATTATAGCCTGAAGAATTTCCTTTAATAATTCTTTTTTTTTTTTAAGATTTTATTTATTTATTTAACAGAGAGAGAGAGACAGTGAGAGAGGGAACACAATTAGGGGGAGCAGGAAAGAGTGCTGAGCAGGGAGCCCAATATGGGGTTTGATCCCAGGACCCTGGGATCGTGACCTGAGCCAAAGTCAAGAGTCACTCAACTGACTGAGCCATGCAGGTGCCCCCAATCTATTTTTAAATGTATTTTCTCCTCCATTGTGTCTCCTCTTGTTCTGAGTCTTTAAATATAAGAATTCAAATCACTTGATACTGTCCCACAACCACTGAGCCTCTGTTCTCCCCTCCTCCTTCAGTTTTCCTTCTTTCTGTGGTTCAGTTTGCGTAATTTCTTTATTGACTTGTCAACAACTTTATCATCCAACTTTATCAAATTTCTTCTGCCATATCTTTCTATATTTCCCATTCGACAAATATTTGATTTTGACATTTTTAAAAAAGATTTATTTATTTATTTGACAGAGAGCGAGGTCACAAGCAGGCAGAGTGGCAGACAGAGGGAGAGGCAGAAGCAGGCTCTCTCCCTCCTGAGCAGAAAGGCCATTGGGGGACTTAATCCCGGGACCCTGGGGTCATGACCCAAGCTGAAGGCTGACACTTAATCCACTAAGCCACCCAGGTGCTGCTAATTTCAACTTTTTTTTTTTTTTTAACTTCTAGGATTTACATCTGGTTCTGTTTCAGATTTCATTTCTCTCTTGAAATTTCCTATCCCTTCACTGATGGTATCAATGTTTTCTATTGATTTTTAAATTATATTCATAATTGTTTTAAGATTCTTATCTACTAACTGAACATCTGGGTAATCCAGAGCTCTTTATCAACTTTTAAAAAATTTAATATGATCACATGTTCCTGTTTCTTCACACTTCTAGTAATTTTTGATTATATACCAGACATTGTCAATGACACATTGTAGAAACTGTGGATTCCATTATTTTCCTCTAAGGTGTGCTGAGTTTTTTTTTCTAGCAGACAGTTAAATTACAGATAGAACACTTTGATCCTACAGAGGCTTGGTTTTGATTTTTTTTTTTTAAGATTTATTTATTTATTTGCTTGACAGAGATCACAAGTAAGCAGAGAGGTGGGCAGAGAGAGAGAGAGAAGGAAGGAGACTTCCCGCTGAGCAGAAAGCCCAACTCGGGACTCGATCCCAGGACCATGGGATCATGACCCAGGCCAAAGGCAGAGGCTATAACCCCCTGAGCCACCCAGGTGCCCCTGGTTTTGGCTTTTTTACAGCAGGTCTCTTTTATGTTTTCTGTTAGTTCTAGGGTATAGCTGTTAGTCCTGGACTTTGGTTCTTACTCTCAAAGATCTGAGCCTTGGGATTTCAGTGGAAAAGACCAAAGTATCCAATTTAACATGATTTGAACTCCAAACTCAGGTTTTGTAACACTAAGTAATTGCTAAAATCCTTGCCCATCTCTTTCAGGTTTCCAGAATTTCTTTCTGGGTGGGCTTCCTGTAGTCTTGGCACATACATGCATAATTTAAGAGTCAGCCAAGCATGTGAAGAAAGTTTGTATTCAGATTTTGGGATTCGCTTCTCTGTGACCCCCTCCTTTCTGGAATTTTCTCTTCAGTTTTGAGGTACAATAACCCTAAAAACTCTCCTCTGGACTCCACAACCCAGTGAGACCACTCATGTATTTTTCAGAGGAGGACATTATCTCAAGGGAAGTGCCAGTTAAATGTGATATCTTACTCAGTGTGATTCCCTTTTTTCAAGATTGTGTCCCTTTCAGTTTTTGCCTGCTTTTGGTTGCTTTCCAGTGCCTTAAAACAATTGTTGTTTCTTCTTCTATTTTGTTCAAAACTTATAACTGTTACCAGAAGAAGAGTAGTCCAATATGTGCTACTCTTCTATTAAGTTAGAAGTCCAATACTGACTTACTCTTAAGAACAAGGAAGAATTTTTCCAGATATCTCTGGCAAGTTCTCCTAATAGTTCATTGGCTAAAATTGGGTCCCTATTTTTTCCTAAATATTCTGAGACTGTTCTTGAGCAATGAGCATTAATTAACAATGAAAAATTATGCCTGCAGTCAAGAGTGGAGTTGGCTTGCTCCGAGGCAAGGAACTGTTTGGAGCATAGAGGATAAATACAAATACATGAACAGAACCAGAATTTGGTTAGGAAGAAAAAGAACGTATTTCATGGAGAGGAGAGAGAATATTGAAGAAAGGAGGGCCATACCACTGGTTCTCAACCCAAGCTATACACCAAAATGATCCTTTTAAAAGACTAATTAAAACCTAGTATCTTCTGGATGCCCTGGAGCAGAAGTTGGGTCACCAAGGCTCTGAGTGGCCCTGCCCTTGGGCTTTGGGTGGTCCTATCCCTGCAGAGGTTCAGTGCCTGTGTTGCGTGCCTGACATTCCCATTGCAGGGCTGGAAGTTCTGCCCATTTGGGGCTGTAGTGTTGTCTGTCCCCCACCCCACCGTGACTCTACTTGGCATTGCCCTAACAGGGAGCTCTCTGCAGTGGCCCCCCACTTGGGAGAGCTCTCTTGAGCCTCTTTTATGAGAGCACTAATTCCATTCATGAGGGCTCTACCTTCATAACCTAATCACCTTCCAGAGGCCCCTCCTCCTACTACCATCCCACAGCATTAGGCTTCAACATAGGAGTTTGGGAGAGACAAAAGCGTTCAGACCATAGCACCATGGAACTTGTTTAAAGTTAAAACTCTTGGACTCAATCCTAGTCATTCAGATTCGGTAGGTCTAGAATGAAGCTTAGGAATCTGCTTTTTACACAAATTTACCAAGTGGCTCTGGAATAGACTCTCTTTAAATAAGAAGAAAATTTTTTCAGCCATTTGTGAAATCTGCTCTGTATGCATTTGCACCCAAGGACTCTGCCACTCAGTAAGACTTTGGGGCCTGCAGCCCTCACAGGGAGGACTACCTGTGAGTTATTGAAGCGGTACATATGTCCGCATGCAACACTGGAAGGAATGTCCACATGGGAGAAAGGATGGGTGTAAAGTAACAACCACAGGAGACAAAGTAAAAATGCTGGTCCATTAGACACTGAAGAGGCACATGAAAGGGTTCATAGGGGATATTAATGGAGCACCTGAGGATATCTTGTGGGTAAGGAAGGGGCACACATGTCTACAGGGCCTGGAAAGACCACACAGAAATGTCCCCATGAGACACTGGTATAACTCTGCCAGGAGAAAAGACATTACCCAGGCACCATTCTCGCAAACAGAAGTACAGTTACCCTACCAATGAATTTTGGGAAAATAGGTGGTTTTACATTTTTTAAAAGATTTTATTTATTTATTTATTTGACACAGAGAGAGAGAGATCATAAGTAGGCAGAGAGGCAGGCAGAGGGAGAGGGGGAAGCAGGCTCCCAGCTGAGCAGAGAGCCCAATGTGATACGGGGCTTGATCCTAGGACCCTGGGTTCATGACCTGAGCAGAAGGCAGAAGCTTAACCCACTGAACCACCCAGGTGCACCAGGTGGTTTTACTTTTTAAGTAGAAATGAAAACTGAAAATACCTGAAGTGAGGCACCTGGGTGGCTTAGTCCGTTAAGCATCTGACTCCTGGTTTCAGCTCAGGTCGTGGTCTCGGGGATCCTGGCATCAAGCCCCGCATGGGGCTCTGTGCTGAGCACTGAGTTGGGATGAGATGCTCTCTCCCTCTCTCCGTGCCCCTCCCCCCACTCGTGCACACTCTCTAATATAAAATAAATTAATAAAAGCTTTAAAAAAATACCTGGAGATACCATCATCTGGTATTTTAGACAGGAAGAAAGGCCTTGTCAAAGGTGATAAACCCATGGCATGGCGGTGGCCGCAGACTTTTGTAAAGTGGCTTGCGTAGTCTTGAGTGGGAAGAGCATTGCGGTAGATGGCTAGAGCCTTCACCTGGTAGCTGCGGGTCCTTACCAGACGCTGTTGCCAATAAGATTTGCTTTTTTTGTCGTGTCTGGGATGGGAGTGTGTGATGGAGAGGGGGCAGGGGGCTAACATGATGCCCGTACCAGCTCCTGGGGCTACCGCACACAGCGGGTTTGGGTGTCGGTTCGGCAGGAGGCTCTTTTTCGCGGCGCAGGCAGGTGAGGACTTGCGTCCCCGGGCCGAGCCAAAGTTGAGACGAGCTCAGGAAAGAGGGTGCTAAGGAGCTGGAAGTGCTTGTACTTGCTGAGGACAGCTTCCGGAAGTGGCACCTTGGTACTGCTTTTAAAGAAATGTGAAGTTCATCACACAGTAGTCGCTGGTTAAAGATAGATAAGCAGAAGCTTTTGGAGGAGGGCACTCTGTGCTCCCCCTCCCCGACCCCAGCAGTGGGCAGGTCCCCAGCACTACACCCCAGGCTGTCACTCCTGTCAGAGGCTACTGGCCTTGCCCCTTTCCACGAGCTACAGCCCTCACGCCACCTTTAAGAGATGGTCTTCTGTGGTAGAGCGGAAGAGTCCGAGACTCCAGGAGTAGGAAAAGATCAGGTGGCCTTGTGAGACTGCTTGAGTGTTTGGTCATGCTCCTCAGAAGGAGACCTTAGGAGCTGTGTGCCCTCGGGCAGGCCAATGAACTTCTCCAATGAGAATTTCTCTTCTATAGAGTTGGGATTCCAAGAGCTCCATGGCAGTCGCAGTAGGCAGAGGATGGGAGGGAGTTCAGAGTTCTTTCCTCCCCTTCCTCCAGGCCTTCTGCCATTAGCCCTGCAGCCCAAAAGACTGCTCTGCTCTGCTCAGCGGGTTTAACTCTGAGCCAGTGATAGATAAATACCGGGAAGTTTGTCCAGTGGGAGGAGAGAGAAAACAATTCAAGTGTAACCTCATAGGGAAACACTTTTCTGTGATCCTTCCCACACCTGTAGAATATATACCACCCTGCTTTTTTCCCTTTTTGTACCTTGTCCCTTTGTTTTCAAGGACACTGTGATTTTTTAATTGCATTTAAATTTTAGGGGCGCCTGGGTGGTTCAGTGGGTTAAAGCCTCTGCCTTCAGCTCAGGTCATGATCCCAGGGTGCTGGAATTGAGCCCCGCATTGGGCCCTCTGCTCAGCAGGGAGCCTGCTTCCCCCTCTCTCTCTGCCTCCCTCTCTGCCTACCTGTGATCTCTGTCTGTCAAATAAATAAATAAAATCTTTAAAAAAAAATCTCTAAATTTTATTATATGTCGGGGTCCCTCACAGGAGTGACCCTGAATAGGCAGAGGCCCATACTGTAAGTCCTTGATTTTCGGTACTGTGAGTTCCTGGCACTCCATAAGGGAGCAGTAAGTGTTTGGGAAGGAAGGGATGGAGCGAATGAGAGAGAGAGAGAGAGAGAGAGAGAGAGAGAAGGGGGCTGGCAGAAGCGCCAAGCCCTGGGAGCACAGGAAGGGAGGAGGGGATGGGCGTGTGCCCCAGGGAAGAGTGGAAGGGTGGTGCTTCATTGTCAGACCCCGCTGCCAGAGGACAGGACTGAAATGTTCCAGTTAGGAAATAGGAGTGGTGCTCGGGAAGGTGAGGAGTTTCTATAACTCATCCCGTGTGGCATTTCAGCCTACACCAGCCTACACCAGCTGGTGTAGAGCAGCTGGCCAGAGTTCTAGGCAGATCTGGGTATAGATATATAGACAAGAAGTTTGTTTTAACCTGGTGATATGCATCCCAGTGTGGGAAAGGATGCGTGGGGACTAGTCTGGCTTCTCGATAAGTTAGTCGCTGCCCCTGTCCTGGGCTGTCCTGAGAAGGGCAGATCCAAGCCTTGAGGACCTGCCAGACAGGGTGTGAGATGTTAAAGGCAGACACCCTGTGCATTTGTGTCAGTAACTCCATGTCTCTATGAAGCTGGTGTTTCGTCAATGTTTGTAAAATTTGTCAAATTCACATCTACTCCTCCTGTTTCTGTGGGTTTACTTCTCCTCTGTCTTCAGGAAAGAACACACTGGGCTTCCCATGGGGAACCGCCCTGCCACAGCTCCCTCTTATCTTTGTGGGACAATCACAGGTAGAATTTTAGCTAAAAATATAATTTTTTAACTAAACAAGTAGTCAAATTTCAAGTTCAGTTTGACTTTCAAAATCACAAAACTATGGAAACTTACAGAATCCATTGTAAACAGAGTCCCACCCACAATGAATTCAGCCTCCTTTTCAGACAAAGGGCCAAATTAATTGTCTGAGAGAGGAAATTCAGCTTCAAACACCCAACAGGCAGATCTGCTTTTCTTTTCTATTCCAGAGTGCAGCTAAACAGTCTCTGCCGGTCTACAAAACAATAATACCCTTTGGCGGCAGGATGTTTTCCTCCCACAAAGAAATGTGAGAACGAAATAATTTTTGAGGGGTTGTCATATCTAGATGGGCACCTCAAAAGCTTTTAGGTCACTTCCATTGAGCACAGAGGAAAATAGGGCTGTGTAATTGGCCAGGAAATAAAGGCACACTATCTGTTTTCACCTCCATTATCTAACTGATGGGGGTTACTATGTCTGATTGTGACTAAGGTTAATCATTCTGACAGATGCACCTGTAGAGACTCAGGCCAAGCGGTTTCGCTTGCCCCCCCCCGCCCCCACTGAATTGGATTGCATCCTTTTTTTTGGGGGGGGGGGTTAGAGTAACCAATTTGTTACTTCCCAGTAACTGGTTTCTTACTTTTCAATTTCTGTTAAGCAATGGGAACACACATTTGTCTTTTTTGGAAAGTGTGTTTACAACCCAGTTAATTACCTTGTTTCTCCTCTGGCCACAGACAGGGTTAATGGTGGTGTTAAGATCCTTTCTAAAGATTCTGAATATAACCTTATAGGCTGACTAACTGAAGAAAGGAGGAAGATAGAGGAAAGAAATGAACAAAGACCACTCCCCAGCTTTAACCTCTGTGATTAGGGAGAGACAGCAGTGTTGTGTTAGGATGTTGGGGAAGAGAGGAATTTGGTATTAATATTGTTTGTTGCTTGCATTTTCCCCCAAATACCTTTAGTCCTACCTTCCTTTTAATGTAACATTTTAATTCAAAATGGTTTCTGTTAAAAAAGTGTTTGTCAGTCTGGCTTTGATCAGCAGTTTTAAACAGCTGGATGGATTCCCAGGCTTAGCTGTTTTCCCAGAAAAGCTGCCTCCTCCCACATAGCACAGCTCGCTTGTAGACAGATGTAGATTAGCCTCCACATGAGTAAGTCTTCTGGGTATTAAGTACTTTTCTGTAAAGTTACATGAAATAACAAGATCGGACAAGACGTATGAGGAGAGTATAAGGAGTCAGAATGGCAGAATTTCTTGCAGAGTCTCTTGGCGATTTTTCCTCATGTTTGTGCTGAGGGCTCTCTGGTAGAATTTATTAGCTCCTTTAGTAAGAGTCAAATTTTCCTTAGAAGCATCGTTGTATGTTATTGACTACAAATAACTAATATTTTCAAATGCTTTCTACGTGCCAGGCACTGTTTGAAACCCTGCATGAATACTATAACTTTAAACATCACAACAACCTGATGAGTAAAGTCTTATTACTCCCATTTTACAGATGAGGAAAAGGAATGTAACTGTCCTCTAACACAAAACTGCAAAATGGTGGCATCGGAGTTCCAGGCAGTGTGGCTCCAGAACCCATGATATTCAGACTGGGTCTGTGGGCCTGTTATAAATGCAGATTCCTAGGTTCCCAGACTTCAGGAAGCCGAATCTGCATTTTAATAAGATCTCAGGAGATTTATTTGCATAGTAAAGTTCAAGAAGATCTGGTGTAGTATCTTCTTTCTGACTGGATTAATCTTGGGGCAAGGCATTCGACTTCTCTGACCCTCAGATCTCTCATCTGTAAAACAGTCTTCGTAGACGTGTGTGATAACACAAAACAATGTTGTGAAGAGTCTGGTGCTGGGAGAGGGCTTGGGCATTCCCAGACTTCAAAAACAATCAGTGTGGGCGCCTGGGTGGCTCAGTCATTAAGCATCTGCCTTCAGCTCAGGTCATGATCCTAGGGCCCCGCATTGGGTTCCCTGCTCAGCGGGAAGTCTGCTTCCACCTCTCCTACTGTACCCCTTGCTTGTGTCCCCTCTCTCACTGTGTCTCTCTCTGTCAAATGAATAAAATCTTTAATTAAAAAAAATAGTGATATTATCCAAAGAACTTAAAAAGCCTATCCACTACACTACTTCCCCTTGCTCCAAATACTCTTCCCACTACTGAACAGTTGAGTGACTAACAGTTTACAGAAACGTGTTTTTTTTTTTTTTAACATTTAAATTTATGGTAGTACCTCCTGGCTCCAAGTCTAGTACACTTTCTTCTATGTTGATTTGATTGCCTTTTTTTTTCCTTTTAAAATTAATTCTGTGATGCAATATATATCTTACATGGGGTACTTGTCTGGCTCAGTCAGAAGTGTATGTGTCTCTTGGTCTTGTGGTTGCAGTTGTGAGTGGTTTAGCCTTGCACTGGGTGTAGAGATTGCTTAAGAAATAAATAAACTTTAAAAAAAATCATACGTGTAAAAGATACCCTAAAACATATACATACAATATAAACAATAATCATAAAGTCTTAAAACTATAACTGAGTCATACATAGAACCTTGCCTATTATACGACCTTGGTCTAGAACAAGATCGGTCACCTTGTCCAGGAACTTGGATGCTCCCTATGTGTTCCCTTTGCTCCCAGAGAAAAGAGTTGTCTTGAGTTTTGTCTTAATTTCTTGCCTTTTTTTTTTTTAAGATTTTATTTATTATTTACAGACAGAGATCACAAGTAGTCAGAGAGGCAGGCAGAGAAAGGAGGGGGGGAAGCAGGCTCCCTGCTGAGCAGAGAGCCCAATATGAGGCTCGATTCCAGGACCCTGAGATCATGACCTGAGCTGAAGGCAGAGGCTTTAACCCACTGAGCCACCCAGGCACCCCAATTTCTTGCCTTTTAAAAGACAGTTTAACCACCTGAATTCTATGTACAAGACATCATACAGTAAATGTTCTTTTGTGACTTGTGTCTTTCATTTAGTCTCATTTTTATGCTTCATTCATGTTGATGTATGAAGTTGTAACTTATTAAAACTTTATTTCATCACATAACTATTCCACAAGTTATCCACTAAGAA
Organism: Mustela nigripes; assembly: GCF_022355385.1. Taxonomy (NCBI): domain Eukaryota; kingdom Metazoa; phylum Chordata; class Mammalia; order Carnivora; family Mustelidae; genus Mustela; species Mustela nigripes. The sequence goes on along the minus strand of NC_081558.1, from coordinate 123,375,970 downwards.
GACTTTTGGGTGGTTTCTCTCTCCTTTTTTTTTTTTTTTTTTGGATAGTTAGTGCTGCTGTGAGCACATTCATAATGTCCCCTGAAGCATATGCCCATTTACCTGGATTATATGTTATGTTCATGTCACTTGACCAGGGAAAGCTTCCCAGCACTAGTACTATTTGTAATCCCACTTTCAGTGAAAGAATTCTTACTGCATGGCACACTCATCAACCCTTAGTATTGTTGGACTTTTGGGCTAGTCTAGTTGGGGTAGAATGGGAAATCATGTGGCTTTAATTTGGATTTTCTAATAATGAGACTGATTATCTCTTGATATGTTATTGGTCATTTAGGGTTCCACCTTCTGTGAGGGAACTGTTCACGTTTTTTTTAAACCTTCTTTTTCTATTGGGTTGTCTTCTTACGAATTCATGGAAAATCTCCACATATCCTGGATACATGTCTTTAGTTGTTTACATGCATTCCCAATATCTTCTGATATTTTTGTGGATTTTATTTGCATTCTCTTAATGTGTGTCTTGATATGCAGATATTCAGAGAATGTCTGAACTTTAATGTAGTTACACTGAATGATCTATTCCTTTATGGTTTGTGCTTTTTATGTTTTGTTTAAGAAATCCTTTCCTACTCTGAGTCATAAACACAATGTAAAATTCCATTTATTTAGGTGTTAACATTTATGCTTTTAATCTACCTGGAATTAATAAAAAAAAAATTTTCTTTTTGTATGGAGTGATGTAGGATACCCCATGTTATTTTTCTTCCATTTGGATAACCAACTATGCCAGAACTTTTATGGATAAATCCACTCTTTTTCTGGCCATCTCTAGTGCTAACTCTGTCAAATATCCAGCATCTGTATATGCATAGGTCTATTATGTGAGTTCCCGATTTTGACCATTGATATATTTGCCTATTCTTTTGTCAATACTATACTGTCTTCTATAAATAAGCCATCTCACCTCTTCCTCAAGAGAAAGAATCTTGGTTATTCTTGTCATTTCTTTTGATTTCTTGACTTCAATAATAGAAGCTGCTACCAGACAATTTCTGTGGCTTTTTACCAAACTATATTAAAAACTGTGTAGTTTTTACCAAACTATATTAATCTTTTAAAATATTTTTAGGGGCACCTGGGTGGCTCAGTGGGTTAAGCCTTGGCCTTCTGCTCAGGTCATGATTTTAGGGTCCTAGGATCAAGCCCTGCATTGGGCTCTCTGCTCAGCAGGAAGCCTGCTTCCCTCTCTCTCTCTGCCTGCCTCTCTGCCTACTTATGATCTCTCTCTCTGTCAAATAAACAAATAAAAAGATCTTTTAAAATAAATAAATAAATAAATAAATAAATAAAATATTTTTATATGGTTCTGTTATTAAATTAATACCTGTCCTTTTGTTTGTTTGTTGTTGAGAATTTTAATGCTCTTAGACTCTACTACCATCATTTTACAATAATGGTACTGTTGATACACAAGTATTTATAGAATATTAACATGTGCCTGGCGTTGTCTGGGATTTACAAGAAATGTAATAAAGCATAAATCACTGTCTTTGGTGCAGAAAAATACATATTTTAGCTGGGGAGACATGACAATGACCCAAAGCTATCTCTGACTACATCTGGATTTGGTTTGTTAGTTTTCAGGCACTCAAGTTATACCATATTATTGTAATGCCGTTTTCTTAGCTCTAACATTTGATGAATTTCCATATAACAGCTCTTTTTATTCCCTACCCATGTGAAGGCCATCAAAACACAGATAATCTGCAAATGACTCATCTGAGAAGAAAACTGGTAAGAAACTGAGAAGAAAACCCTTTTTCTACTTTAAAGAAACTTTATTTATTTATTTAAAAATTTTTTATTTTTAGGAAGAGGAGAGAAAAACACATATCTGTGCCAATTTAAAAAAAATTAATCTTGGTGGGTTTTTTCCTCTGTTGAAATCAGAGTTTGTATCCTTAAGTTCTGTGTTTCTATGAACTTGTTATCTTGTTTATCTGATAAACCTGGATTCATGCCATGGTAATGTGCTCACTCCTTTGTATGCTATCTAAATGTTAGCTTTGGTAACAAAGGAGCTAAATGAGAACAGTGAACACCAACGATCTTTGATACATTTGAACCTAAGTGAAAGAACTTCCCTATGACTCTGCCATTGCACTCCTGGGTATTTACCCCAAGGATACAGATGTAGTGAAAAGAAGGGCCATCTGTACCCTAATGTTTATAGCAGCAATGGCCACGGTCGCAAAACTATGGAAAGAACCAAGATGCCCTTCAACGGACGAATGGATAAGGAAAATGTGGTCCATATACACTATGGAGTATTAGGCCTCCATCAGAAAGGATGAATACCCAACTATTGTAGCAACATGGATGGGACTGGAAGAGATTATGCTGAGTGAAATAAGTCAAGCAGAGAGAGTCAATTATCATATGGTTTCACTTATTTGTGGAGCATAACAAATAGCATGGAGGACATGGGGAGTTAGAGAGGAGAAGGGAGTTGGGGGAAATTGAAAGGGGAGGTGAACCATGAGAGACTATGGACTCTGAAAAACAATCTGAGGGTTTTGAAGGGGCTGGGGGTGGAAGGTTGGGGCATCAGGTAGTGGGTATTATAGAGGGCACAGATTGCATGGAGCACTGGGTGTGGTGCAAAAATAATGAATACTGTTATGCTGAAAATAAAAAAGAAAAGAAAAAAGGTGAAAGGGAACCTGTGTCCTAAGAATGCTTCAGGGTGAATTTTCCTTGCCCTAAGGAGACATAGTGAGCTTTCCAACTACAAAGAGGTAAAACCATGACTAGAATTCTGATTTCCAAATCCAAAATGGCTCTTTCTCTGCATGGAAATTTATGAATCTGACATAGACAGCCTTTGGGGAAGGCCCCATGAGAGAGGAGATCCGCTCTCTTCTCAACGTTGAAATTATTTAAAAATGATTACTCTAAAGGTGAATAGCATTTTCCTAAGAGTCCAGAGAGGAAAATCATACCTTGCAGTAGACTCCAGAGGTAAATATTCATAGATACAACTCTGTTGCTGAGTACAAGGCTAATAAATAGCTCTTCAGGTCTGTTTTTTTAGCGGTCAAAAAAATACGTGTGGTTTATGTTAATACCTGTGATGGATTGAATTATGTTCCTCCCAAAATCATATGTTGAAACCCAACCTTAGAATGTGATCAGTATTAAAGATGGGACCTTTAAGGAGGTAAGCAAGGTTCAGAGGTCTTAAGTATGGCATCCTAACCCAACAGGACTGATGTCCTTATACGAGAAAGACGAGACATCAGGATCTGCACACACAGAGAAAAGGCCATAAAAAGACATCGTGAGAGGGTAGCCACCAGCAAACCCAGGAGAGAGGCCTCAGGGGTAGCCAAGCCTGCCAGTATCTTGATCTTGGACTTCCAGTCTCCAGACTGTGACAAAATAAGTACCTGATGTTTAAGCCACCCCAATCTGTGATGGTTTGTTATCTGGTGGTCCTAGCAAACTAATGTAATATCCACCGAGTCTCCCTGTCTGAAATTTTCTCATGATTATTTTGGGAACAAGAAAAATTGTTGACTTAATTCTACAAAACTACTCTGGCTGCAGCCTCCTGTCCCTACCTAACAAACCACACATACCCCTTGTCTCTACCCACTGCTTTGGTACTTAAGAGCCTCTTTTTTTTTTTTCTTCTTTAATCTGCTATTTGATTTTTTTCTCTTTCTTTTCTTTTTAAATATTTTATTTATTTATTTGAGAGAGAGAGAGAGCATAAGTAGGGGGGAAGGGGCTGAGACTGAGGGAGCAGCGGACTCCCTGCCAAGCAGAGAGCCCAATGCAGAGCTCCATCCCAGGACCCTGATATCATGACCTGAGCCAAAGCAGATGCTACTTGTCTGAGCCACCCAGGCGGCCTTCGCAGAATCTCTTGATCTCCAGCCCCATTGTGCCTTCTGGGATCTTGCTCAGGGCTGGGAAGTCTGCTTCTCCCTCTCCCTCTGCCTGCCACTCCCGCTGCTTTTGCTCTTTCTCTCTGTCAAATAAATAAATAAAATCTTTAAAAAGAAAAAAAAAAGACGCTGGGGGATTGCAGTTTTTCAATTTGACATATAACATATAATCAGGTAAATAAATACCATTTGGATGAAAAATACAGTCGAGGTGGAAGATTTGGATGAAAATATCATTTGGATGAAAATTTGGATGAAAAAATGTAGTCGAGGTGGAAAATTAATGTTGATTTGGAAAATAAAAGCAAGGCAGATGCTAATTTTCTTAGAATTAAAATAATGACTTCCTTTAGGGGGTTATTTTGTTTTGTTTATTTTTAATGCAGAGATCTCTGAATTGTCATTAGCGGTATTTGCCTGAAGTTATCTTGCTGTTTACCTTGTTCATATTCTTTAGATAATGCTCTCTACTTTGTGGTGAGTGCTATTCAATTTCACCAAATTCACATTTTGTAAAATGCATCTTGTGTTTTTTCTCTGACCTTTGTGTGTGTTTGTGTGTGTCTGTTTTAAGGGTTCCGTGGTCCAAAAAATGTCCTCTTCTTCCCAGAAGCTTAAGGCACTTATTTCTCTTTATTTGTTATGATTTATTGCAGGTTACTATGTGTCTGGCACTGTGCTAAGTGATTCCCAGGCAATATGTCGTTTAATTCTTGCACTGTAACTGTGAGGCATGTGCCCATCAATTTTATGTACAAGAACCTGGGGATCAGAAAAGTTAATGGTTGATCTTAATCATGAGTATTGGCTGAGCTAGGATTTGGAACAGATCTGTTGGGTCACTTAACCACTGGGTACTGCTGCCTCATGGTTTCCCTGGTGAGTCTCCTACACTAGCATATGTACTGCGGGGTTTCTCAAAACACATAACACAAAATCTTTTACGTGGTGTGTGTGTGTGTGAGAGAGAGAGAGAGAGAGAGAAAGAGAGAGAGAGAATAAGTGGTGGACTATCTTGAGAAACTTGTTTCTCACAAATCACCCCCTGGGAAAACACAAAAACTGGAGAAAAGTGACCCAAAGGTATGAGTTTAATTGGTGAAAGGATTTTTTTTTTTTACAGAAGTGTAACTAAAATACCATCTAAGACATCAAATTCTTTGTAATTAATAAGAAAGCCTCTTTAAAACCTATTTAATGATGACTGTTTGGGATCACCCCAGAAGCAGAGCCTGACATGGACATGGTTGTGCAGGAGATTAATGAAGGAGAGGTGAACCATGAACCAGGATAGGGCAAGGGAGGAAGGCTAGGTAAGGATAAGGCAGTGGTGAGGTGCGGGGGCAAAACATTTCTTTTTTTTAAGATTTTATTTATTTATTTGAGAGATAGCGATAGACATAGTGAGCGAGCGCAAGGAGCCTGACCCGGGGCTTGATCCCAGGACCCTGGGACCATGACCTGATCCCAAGGCAGATGCTTAACCGACTTAGCCACCCCGATGCCCCAAAACTTATTGAGGCAGCTCCTGTTGGCCAGAGATAACTCTCCAGAGAAGGAGCACAGCAGCTGGGTGGGGACTGAGGCCCTAGCTGGGCAAAGCAGATCTTGTGACGCATCAGTGGCACCCACCGTTTCCTCCCCACATAGAGTCAGATCCACTTGCTTCTTATATTAAGTTCCCTCCATCGACTTAGAGATTCCTCAGGATCCTCTTTGGTTACAGTTTCTAAGGAAAACTTGCAAGGACAGATTTGATGGGATGCAATGTAGTCCCCACTGCTGCAGCTTGTCATGGGGTGGCAACTGACACTCTGTCATCTTCCTCCTCCCCTTGTCTTAGATTCCCATCCCTTTCCATTAGTACTTATACTAGTCTGCATGGCTGGCTTGATTAAGTGACCCAGCCCTTCCTCCCTGGGGTGGTCTGAGCCACTGATGACCATGGCTAAACATGGTGCTGTTGTTGCGCTTGTCCCTGTGTAGCTAACGCTGTGCATGGAAGTGCTAGTCCAGGTCCCAGCCAAATCTCTTCCTCCCCAGCCCTCATGGAGTGAGTACAAGATCTACCTTCCCAGAATCATCAGAGCCAGTGACTCCTGCCAGGCCAGGATGCCAACTTTTTGTGTGTCCACAGCTCTATTGGAACTAGCAGCCTCAAATGACAAGGGGGACAGCTGTAGCTTTACATTTAGTGATGCTCTTACTATGTGCCTGGGAGAACTGACCTCCCTGTGGGAACCAGGGCATTCAGACCCACAGAGACTAAAATTGCAGGAACAGGAAGTATAAATTCCCCAAATGTGTCTGAGAGTGATGGTAAGTCAGGGACCTTCTGCTTCCACCTCTTGTTGTCTAGATTCGTGTTTTCTTCCTATTGAATTTAGCATCACCTCCCAGCCACTTCCACCTTGAAGTTTAGTACCCCCATTGTTGTGGGTTGTTACCTCCAAGCTGGCAGCTCAGCTGCACTTCTAATAAGCCATTTTACCGTTCTAGTATTTGTCCACATCTTCTGGAAGGTACAGTATGTGGGTTAGGGGATCCCTTTGTCATTTTCCTATGAATTCACTCTCCCCAACGAATTCAGCTATAAAGGGCTCCTTTGATCTGAGGTGATATTATATGGGATCACATGTTGATGGACCTTTGGGAGTGGTCCTGACTGAAATACAACAGACAAGAAAGAGAAGTCCTTCTCCAGTCAAGAAGAAACATCCTAGGGTGGGAGGGATATGATGTAGTCAACTTGCCACCAAGTGGTTGGTGAGCCCTTTCATAGCATGGTGCTAGCTCAGGGCCTCAGCATTCGTCTTAGTGCTGATAGGGTAGATACTAAGCCACGGTCAGTTTGATGAAAGGGAACCCATGCAGTTGGGTGCACGCAGACCTCCCCCTCCGCCATCATGGCTTCTCTATTCGTAAGCCATTGGACAGGCACTGGGGTGGCTGAGGCAGTTGCTGACTGAGTCATCCTGTCCCTTGTCTGTTTAGTGCCTCTTCTGTGATGGTGCTTTCCGGTGGGCATATGAGGTAAAATCCCAGTCCTCCCATAGATCCACTCATGTGCTCTTTTCTGGACCTCTTTACTTCAACTTTATAATCTTGCTTCTTCCAGGTTCCTAAGCCACTTGCTTTCCCAGTCAGTCTGTGTATATCCTTAATTCATGTCACCTTTCTCTTTACACCAAGTTCACAAGCAGGTGCAACGGTACTAGACCAGGTACTGAAGCTCAGCCCACCAAGAGGATGTTCTCTCTGTACTATCTTTCTGATACTCTGATCATCCAGCCACAAAACCTGTGCATCTTTTCAATACCGTGTTAAGTCAGACAATATTATTTTACAAAAGCAAAAGCTAGGGTCTGTGTTTCATCAACACCACTGTTCATAATGTCATTTTGATATATTTTGACATAGTTGACATTTTGGCTGCCCACCACCCAAACGTGTTTCTTATTTGAGGAGACTCTCAACAACAGTGCGGGGTCAGGCTTCAACTCCTGCTACAGAAGCCAGGGAAGGTGGACATTACACTCCCCCTGCCCCTGGCAGATAGAGGGGCCAGGCAGATTCCTCTACCAGTTGTTGACTCTCAAGTGGGATCAGACAGCCAGAAGTCACTGCAGCTCAGCCACGTGTCCACAGCAATAACAGCAGAGATGATGTCCCTAGAGGTAGTTTCACTGAAAAGTTCTTGGCTCTGCTTTCTTTCCTTGTTTTGGCAGAGATCTTGATCTCTGGCCATTTCTCCATTCTGTCTGCAACAGAAGACTGTTCCAGTGATTTCCTTTTCTTACTGGATTATTCAGAACCAGTTTCTGGTTTTGCCACCAAGAACCAGGACTCATAAACACTCCGTTGTTAGCAACAGCCAAGCATCTGACAAGGTAGGTGGTGCTAGGTAACAGACACAGAAAGACATCAGCTGTGGTCCCTAGAAAGAGAAATTCTAGGCCAAGATAGAATAAGTAGATGAATCTGTGTGGCAGACATGTAAGGTGGGGAATTGTGTCCAAGGTAGCTGATATCGAGTTACTGAAGTTACCAAAATACACTAGCACCATATTTACCCTGATTATCTTTTGTTTGTAATCTCTAGGGGTCAGAGTCTACCTAATGTGAACTATTAGCTCTCATTATCTTTCAGTTCACATGCCTTTCTTCACCATATCATGAAACAGTTTGAAAAGGAGAAATAATCACATCTGTACTGCCATAATCAGTGGTCCAACAAAAATTTTCTTGTTTTCTTTTTCAGAATAATATTTTCCTTAAATTCATTTCTGAACCACTCTGAAGTCAATATTTCTTCCCTCTTTCCTTCCCTTCCCTCCTTCCATTCTTTTTTCTTCTTTCAAAATTTTCATTTTATGAACGTTATTATTCAAAATATCACGTCACTTGAATATATATATTCATTTTAGAAGAACTGGAACAGGCAGAAAAATGTAAAAGAGAAAGCAGTAATCATCGGTAGTCATTCTTGCCATAGATTTTTAACTTTTGGTTCTTTGATGTATTTTGGTATATTCTTTTGGTATATATAGTAAGCATTTGATTCTTGGTTTCTGCTCAGGTCATGATCTCCAGGGTTGTGAGATGGAGCTCCATGGCTGGCTCTGAGTTCAGTGGGGAGTCTTTTTGAGATTGTTTCCCTCTGCCCCTCCCCTAACTTGCACACTCTCTCTCTTTCTGTAAAATAAATAAATCTTTAAAAAAAATTTAAAAAAATTGTGTGATAAATGTTTTATTTGTTCATGAATGTTTCCCCATATATCAAATTACCCTTTTACATTTGCAGAACTACAAAGTGAAGGGAGATGAAAATGTTGGGGCCCCTGGGTGGTTGAGTTGGTAGTTGAGATTCCGACTCTTGGCTTCAGCTCAGGTCATGATCTCAGGGTCGTGGGATTCAGCCCTGCATTGGGATCTGTGCTTGGCATGGAGTCTGCTTGGGATTCCCTCCATCCCTCTCCCTCTGGCCCTTCCCATCACACTCTCCTCCCCCACACACAAATAAATAAAAACTTTTATAAAAAGAGATATAAAATGTTAAGTTTATTAAAGCATAGTGTCACATCATCTTCAGAAAGCTTGCACTGTTTTACACTCTTAGCAGCACGAGTACCAATCTCAATACTATAGTTTTTAAAAATTATTACTACCTGGATCATTGTAATTTCAATGTTGTTTTAACAACCTTTAAATTATGAATTCTGTTCCTGCTTTGATCATCAGAATTGTCACTTATCGGTCATTCCAAATTTACAAATGTACAGCTTGTTAGGGAAAGGTTAGTGTAGTTAGTTAGTAGTTAGTTAGTGTAGATGATTTTTAAGACATATACTTTATCAGAAAAATGTTTACTAACCAAAGAGGTAAAGGATTTGTACTCGAGGAACTACAGAACACTCATGAAAGAAATTGAAGAAGACACAAAAAGATGGAAGACCATTCCATGCTCTTGGATCAGAAGAATAAACATTGTTAAAATGTCTATACTGCCTAGAGCAATCTATACTTTTAATGCCATTCCGATAAAAATTCCACTGGTATTCTTCAAAGAGCTGGAGCAAATAATCCAAAAATGTGTATGGAATCAGAAGAGACCCCAAATCGCTAAGGAAATGTTGAAAAACAAAAATAAAACTGGGAGCATCACGTTACTTGATTTCAAGCTTTACTACAAAGCTGTGATCACCAAGACAGAATGGTACTGCCATAAAAACAGACACATAGACCAGTGGAACAGAGTAGAGAGCCCAGATATGGACCCTCAACTCTATGGTCAATTAATCTTCGACAAAACAGGAAAAAATATACAGTGGAAAAAAGACAGTCTCTTCAATAAATGGTGCTGGGAAAACTGGACAGCTATATGTAGAAGAATGAAACTCGACCATTCTCTTACACCGTACACAAAGATAAACTCAAAATGTATAAAAGACCTCAACGTGAGACAGGAATCCATCAGAATCCTAGAGGAGAACATAGGCAGTAATCTCTTCGATATCAGCCACAGCAACTTCTTTCAAGATATGTCTCCAAAGGCAAAGGAAACAAAAGGAAAAATAAACTTTTGGGACTTCATCAAAATCAAAAGCTTCTGCACAGCAAAGAAAACAGTCAAAAAAACAAAGAAGCAACCCACTGAATGGGAGAAGATATTTGCAAATGACAGTACAGACA
>NC_081558.1:123160065-123365422 GCF_022355385.1 Mustela nigripes | reverse complement strand
GGGAGGTTGGGGTACCAGGTGGTGGGTATTATAGAGGGCATGGATTGCATGGAGCACTGGGTGTGGTGAAAAAAATAATGAATACTGTTATGCTGAAAATAAATAAATTAATTTAAAAAAAAAGAAAAATGTTTAGTCTAAGTTTATATTTTCTAGGAAAGAAGAAAGACTACAATTGACTGTATTTTCTTCCTATGACTCAATAACCCCATGTGCATATTATCCATTTTCTGTATAAGCAAATTATGTGGGTATATTTTCTATATCAGGTTGTAAACTGTCTATTTCTGGACCCTCCTTCAAACTTAAGTAGTTTAATCTGAGTCTAAAGATCATAAAACTCTTTTCTTATCTCCCAAAAGCAATTTCCCCCAAAGCAGTTTGAAAGATATAAAACTAGCAATTACTAGATAAGTTCCACTGGCAAAATAAGACATTTGGGACAGATAAGTTATGTGATTTATAAAGAAAAGGATTTTAGAAGACTCCAAAGCAGCACTAGAAATACCACTAATGCAGACAACACGTGGAAGAGAAATTGCTTTTGGTTTCCTTTCTCTATAAAGACATTGATTCTAAATCACCTGGATGTCCACATAGTAAGAATATTCTGGATAGCATTTGTCAAGTTAAGTGCAACAATGTCCTTAAAGTCTCTTACTATAATATCTAAAGTGTGACAAGATTTTAAAGCAAGGACTTTCTGATACAGGTATTGTCACCTAAGCTTTTGACCCATTTTGGTTGGTTCACATTTAAAAAAAAAAAAAAAAAATATATATATATATATATATATATATATATATATATATATATATATGTTTAAGAACGTGCTAACTAACACCTTTCCTTTACACTTGATTCAAGTGTAGAAGGGTGAACTCCAGAATTCCCAAATATTCACTCAGACACATACATATGTACACCCATGGAGTTACACCACATCCTCCCTCAACTTTCCTTCCATGCATTACCACACTCCATCTAGAACAACCAAGAAACAGGGGTGCCTGTGTGGCTCAGTCAGTTAAGCAACTGACTCTTGGTCCTGAGCTCAGGGTCATGGGATGGAGCCCCCTGTCAGGCTCTGTGCTCAGTGGAGTCTGCTTATCTCTTTCTCCCTCTACTCCTCCCTGTGTACTCTTTCACTCAAATAAATACATAAATCTTAAATAAATAAAACAACAAAGAAACAAATAAAACAGTGGCTTCTGCATCTTCTAGTGCAGCTCAACTTGATAACTATAAATGAAGCAACAGCCATTGCTTAGCTTCATACCTGGTACTCCAGTGTAGGGGAATTGAAGTGAGTGGAGGGTAAGGCAGTCCTTCCAGTTCTTTATGCTTTCATGAACTAAATAGATGGGTGCTCGATTCTAACAAGCTTTATCATCACATCTACATTAACTACAGATTTATAAAGGTTCTGGGTAATTAAAAATACTGTTTGATGACATTTAAACTAGAAGACAATACTGGGAAGGTAACCAACAGTCACATGATTTCATGATAATAGTATGAACAGAATATTGAGTATTGAGTTGTTTTGTTTTGTTTTTTTTTAAAGTGGTAAAGCTGCCAAAGAGATTACAAATCAGCATTATCTGGAGGGAAGTTTGGCAACATGTACCAAAGACCATAAAAATGTCTACCCTTCTTGATTCTGCAATTTCACTACTAGGCATTTATCTTAATAAAATAATCATAGTCTTGCAAAAATATTTATGTGCAAAATATTCATCACATCATTATTTATAAAATTTTAAAAAATGGAAATAACCTAAGAGTCCAGCAATAGGAAAATATTATGTTGAAACATAAAATTGATGATAGTCAACTGTTTTGACCTACAAAAATGGCAATTTTATGTAATTCAACCTAAATATATATCTAGTATATTTTTTAGATCCAATTTGTAGGCCAGATACATCGATAAAGAATCATATAACAGAAGAGATACTTAATGAAGTGGAAAATATCACAACGTATTGATTAGAGGGGGAAAAATCAAATAACAAAAGAGTGAACAGAACATGTCCTTCTTTTAGTGACTAGTTAGATATACACCTATGAATTAACATGATTAACATATATTATCTCTGGCTGTGGCACTCTAGATTATTTCATATTTATCTTTGTGCCTTTGTTTTCCAAATAGCCATGGTAATTATGTACTTTTTTTTTTTTTGCAATCACAAAAATACACTAAGTACTATCCACACACACCTCAGTAAAAAGAAATGGCAGAATATTTCCATATCATTTTAGTGCTGTAGACAAAACACTTTGCTTCCTTTCACAGCTTTCCACGAGCTTGTCATGGAACTATTTCCATTTTCAACTGGGCAGATTGTCATGGATGTAAAACAATTTATTGTCCACCCTTAAATCAAGGTTGGCTTTAGGTATAGACAGGTAATTTGGAGAGGAGAGAAAAAAGCATTCCCTGCGTTTTCCAGATTGCTGAACAATCTTTATCAGAGGTAAAGCTCTTGAAAGGATAGAGTTCTTGGAGAGGTAAGATTCTCCTTTGGTTGTGGGGAGGGCACGGAGCTCACACACAAAGTCTGAGCATCCAAGGCCCATGTGGGAACAGCACACACAGCAGGGCAGTAAAGGCTGAAGAGAGAAGAGCTTGGTGCCCCTGTGGACCTATGATAGTTTACAGTAGGAGAATGGAAACATAATAAAAAGAACAAAAGCAATGGGTTTTACAGACCTTTCCACCTGGGGACATAAGTGAATTAAGGGAGTTCTTGGTATTCCCTCCTGTACTTGGTATTCCCTCCTGTACTTAGATTTCTCCAGTTGAGAAATCAATTTGAAAGGGATTCCATAATCCACTGGAGAGAGGAAAAACATGTTGAAACATTAGCACAAAGGATTACAAATATGACTTTTTTCAAAACATGTAACATCTTGAAGTATGAATTTAGTTACTTCACAATTTGGCAAGTTATTTCATTTGGAAGGTTTATTTTTTAATTTTTTTTTATTTTAATTTTTTTTAATTAATTTTTTATTTTTTATAAACATATATTTTTATCCCCAGGGGTACAGGTCTGTGAATCACCAGGTATCTCTTTTTTTTTTTTTTTTTTCATTTGGAAGGTTTAAAACAAGATACTTCTTCCCTTCTCTCCGTCTGTCCCCTCTGCCTCTCAAAATAAATTAAAAAATCTTTAAAGAGCGGGGAGGGAGGGAGCCTCAGTGGCTCAGTTGGTAAGCGTCCAACTCTTGATTTTGGCTCAGGTCAAGATCTCAGGATCATGAGACCAGCCCTGCTTGGGGCTCCTCACTCAGTGGAGAGTCTGCTGGGGATTCTCTCTCTCCCTGCCCCTCGGCACCTCCATCCTCTCAAAATAAATAAATAAATCTTTGAAAATAAAAGAAAAGAAGAGAAGAGAAAAGGAAAGAAAGAAAAAAGGAAAGGAAAGGAAAGAAAAGAAAAAAATAAGAGAAGAGAAAAGAAAAAATATAGGGCCCTCCAGATGACCTTCTTGGATCCAGCCAGGATTTCAGAATTCCTATTTCAGTGATAATGAAAGGTGTTCTTTCCTAGGGTTTGATAAAACAAGGAATTGAGAAAAACACAAGTGATGTTGGTAAAATGTAGACTTACTAAAGAGTTCACGTGAACAGGTATTGTGACATATGTAAGTGTCATGTTAACTACCAATTCCTGTACTCAGAGACTAGTAATAGCACGGGTTCCAGAGCTAGGCTGCCTGGGTTTGAATGCCAGCCCTGCGGCTTATGGGCTGTGTGACCTTCATCAAGCTACCTAACCTCTCTGTCTCTGTTTCTCTATACAATGAGTGTAGTAATAATAACCTCCTTGATGGATTATTGTGAAGACTTGAAATGAGTTAAAATATGTAAAGTACAATGGTACCCGGACCTAGTAAATGAGATGGAAGTATTAGCTCTCAGTATCTTGGTACTTCTTTGTTTAACAACATCAATTGTTATTAGATTTTTGAATTTATTTTTCAGAAGGGAGAAACACAGTATCTTCTCACATCAGTAATGGCCGCTTAGCATCAGTAATGACCGTTTAGTATGACTGATTTTTAAAGGGAGGGTAAGGAAACGTCCCTTGTGTGTTGAGGGGTGGATATTAGATTCTTTCGTAGGGTACCTCACTCTGTAAAATCTCTCTGGATTATTTGGATGTCTAGCTCATTTCGGTGAGACAACAGGGTAGCATAGCTCATCTGGAGATGCTGTTTGGCATCATTCCCTTCTCATCTGTACTGACCGAACTACCTCCCTGGTGACTTCCAGGTCTTGACTCAACAGTTCCCAGACACCTCCCCCTCCCCCCATTTCAAATTATTGTTGTAATAGTTTTGCTTGTTCTTGCTACAGTTTGCTGATGTTATTAACGCCAGCGCCTGCACACTCCAAGGTTGTGTGAGTGATAGTGCTGAAAATCCTGCGAAGTTTCAACAGAGAAGGGCCACAAAAATGAGAATGGGCCGAGGAGATACTAAAGGAGGTTTTCAGAGTGACCTAGGCAGAGAGCAACTGCTAGATTTGGGATTGCTGTTGATGTTTAAGAGGTAATTAGAGGATGCTGTGAAATATTTTATGTAGATCAATGTAAAAATTCAAATGAAATAGATGACCTTCTGAAAATGTCTGATATAGTAAACTGACTCAAAAAGACTGAAAATCACCCACTTGAGGTGGTAATTAGAGACAGCACCCTTGACACGACTAGTTTCAAAGCAATCCTGGATGTGAGGAGAATAAACAGACAATTCTATTGAGGAGCTTTGTTGTGACAGGGAGAGGATCTGAATCTGTTGCACATCCTTTCCTATACACACACAGATACACTTGCGCGTGCACATGTGCGCGCACGCACACATACACACACATACACATCGCTTCGCCACTTGATTGAATTCTGTTAACTTCTGGATGCACTGAATTCTTTTTCTGTGATTCTCGCCTGGATAGATCACGCTTACAGATAATAAGGTGACATCCCATTGGATTATGAGTATCGCTGAAGGCTTTCCCTGTCCCTAGCACCAAGGTACTAAAGTAAAACTAATGTTCCAAGTTATTCCATTTCTCTCTTTTAAATGTCTAACTGGATTTTTCAAGATTTCTTGCTTTGTCACCCTTAGTTACGATCTTATTATTTCATATCTATGACGTTTCCATTTTTCCAGCCTTCAGGTTTTTCCCTTGAAATCTGTTTACATAATTCAGCTGGGCTGGTATTTGCCAAGATGGTTTCTAAGGGACTCTAGTCCCATGAGCTACACTACCAAGAAGGCTTCCATTGCCCACTGAGGTTAGGAAATGCAGGACACTGGAGCCACCACCAGCCTCCCCATCACCTCTTTGGAAACTGATGTGCACATGGTGTATTAATGTTTAAGGAACCCCAGACACATTGAGTGTTATTTAACACTGGCTTTTACAATGGAATTCCTTGTGAAGATGTGTTAAGAAAGCTATAACTGACTTGACAGAACTTCATTATGGACTCAGTCCATGGCCCTAAAAGAAAGATGCACATTTCAGGGGGTCATCCAGCATTCTGAACTACAGAACTAAAGGTATATAAGATAGGTGGATTGGCTCAAATCTGAGACTCGCTTGCATCACAGTCTGGTAGCAAGGTCATGTGGACCCTCACCCACCTCAGATTTCTGCAGCGACTATCACCAGCTACTAAAAAAATCAATCTATCAATCAATCAAATCATGTCAGGCATTCCCAAAGATTGTTTAAAACGAATGTTATTTTTTTAAAAAAATAGGTCTTGTGGATTGGAGAGCACAAGATAGTTAAGTGAAGGATTATATCTGAGGCAAGACCTCCAAATAAAGTCAAGATAAAGCGTGACTTCCTCTGAATATACAGATGATGATACATCTGCTTCTTTGATTGTGCTCCCTCAAGCAAGGGAGAATGGGTAAAGGAAATGAACCTAATGGAAACTTGTCCAGTATGCCTGCCTGGAAATTAGTCATGGATCTCTGTAACCCCTACATATCCTCTCGGTTCTCTCTAGAACAAAATCATAATAAAAGAAAATAATGCTGTTGTCCTGTTGATGCATCTAGAATTCACAGAGCCCAGGGCATCTGAGTAAAGGTGAAAACTTCCAACTGTTCAATGTTCTAATGGATATTGTGAACTTACTTTAGCTTAGTTGATGGTTTATAGGAATCAGATTCTTTTTGGTCACCACCAACATTTAGAAGGACTTAAGAGCTAGAATTCTCCTCTCACAACCTAGCCTTCAGATAACAGGGAAGTCAAGGGCTACACAGCGTTCTGCTACACAAACACACACTTGTCAGCAGTGGCCATTAGCACGGCCCTTGTTCGCTTGATTAAACCCAAATTCTGTTCTATCAGATGCCCAGCCCATGGAAGGCTTACTTCAAAGAAAAAGTAATAAATGCTGGCAGTAGAATTCAGCTGACTTCCTAGTTAGAGTCAATTAACAACAATCCTTGGGGAAATCTGATGGCGACAGGAGTATGTTGAAATCCTCAGCCTCCAGGACCATTACAAAGGTGTGAATTACTAGGCTCAGGTTTACTAGATACTTAGATGTTGTTCAGGCACAGAAATGCTGACACAAAATTCCCAGAGAGCCTGAACATCTTGACCACCCCTCACGTCACCAAAGAATAAATCATTTCTAGACAGTAATTACTCTAACTAAACAGGCCTCTGTTGTTGACCTAAAAAAGAGATAGTAAAGGAAAAAAAAAAAAAAAGAGAGATAGACGAAACGCATGGAGTAGGCTTTTTAAAAGTCGCTATAAAGCCCAAGAGTGTGTTCTCAATTAAGGTTGAGTGTAGATTTAAATTACCTAACATAACTTCCTATGCCAGCTGCTATGGGACATGCAGTACTGAACCAGTCTTCCCACCATTAACAACTGCATGTATGCATGCAATGACTGTTTTCAGATGTTGAGCAACAGGCACTTGTGGTGGTCCCTGAGATAAAAACAAAGCAAAAAACAAACAAGGAGAGTCCAGTGATCTCCTGCATTCTGCTTATAGGCACTGTTCAGACTGTGGCACTGAGAGGAGTTGCTGAAACCAAGAGTTGGGCACTTAACCACCTGTACAGTCCCAGTGCCCTGAGTCTCAGGGCTTTCATTCTGTCGTCCCTCGGCTCTTTCTCTATACTCCTTGTCTGGTTCTAGGATTCTGTCATTCCGAGACTGTCATTCCGAGATTCTGTCATTCTGAGAATCGCTGCTGCAGGGATCTCTATGCTGTTGTCCCTGGAAAGAACCAAAATGGAGTCAGCTGAGCAGTTAATGTCTGGATCAAGAATGGAGTAGTGAACTCTGGAAGAACTTGGTCCTTTCATGAATTCTGGAAGCCCAAGGAAAGAAGTGTTAAATGCACAGATTAAATGAGAGTGAGGAGTCGGGTGTGTAAGTAGCCCATTGGGAATGACCAAGGACAATAGTGGAGCAAAGCCACAGACTGTAGAAAGAACAAGGCTTCAGACTGAAGGCTCTGTACAGGTAGAGGAGTTGGAGGCTTGAGGGTGCAGAGCTAATGGTAAGGCCTGGCTGGGAATTTCTATGGGAGGTGTCTGGTAGTCATGGGTTAGAATACACATAGCTAGAGAGAGAGGTCTGAACCAGGAAAGATGCTCCTGGGGTGCCTGGGCCGCTCAGTCAGTTAAGTGTCTGCCTTCAGCTTGGGTCATGATCCTGGGGTCCAGGGATTGAGCCTCACATTGGACTCTTTACTCAGTGGGGAGCCTGCTTCTCCCTCTCCCACTCCCTCTCCCAGTGCTCACTTTCTCTTATTCTGTCAAATAAATAAATAAAATCTTTAAAAAGAGAGAGAGAAAGAAAGAAAAGAAAGAAAGGAAGGAAGGAAGGAAGGAAGGGAGGGAGAGAAGAAGGAAAAAAGAAAGAAAGAAAAAAAGAAGGAAAGAAAGAGAAAGAAAGATGGATGCTTCTGGGTCCTTGTCATTAAAGAACCCTCATCCCTAGAGATATAGGCAGCTGAGAGAAAATAGCTTTATCTAGAATAGGGAAGATGGAAACTGATTTACAGGCAAAGCCAGTGAGGACAGGAAAGGAGTAGTAAGTAGTTTGTGAATCACTGTGAACTATGAAATCTTGTGGTTGTAACTCATCTCATTTTTACATACTTGTACATAGTTTGTACAACTAAGAATTTTCTCTATAGTTTAAAATAGTTTTACTTTTGAACTGATCATAAGTATTCCCTCCATCTCTTATTAATTCTCACCAATACACTTCTACCTGAATTTACCATGTGTTGGTTCCTAAATTATTACCTTCATTGCTGCAAATAATTTATCTAAGTCTGTTTATTCACATGCCTGCTATTAACCGCCTTTCCTGATCCTTGCTCTATCTCGTCTACTTATCTCACTTTATTCTGCTTATATATTGAGTTCCCAACCAAGAATTACATTTTCTATGGAACCCTCCCTGATTTCAAATGACATCGACAGTGGGTTGCATTTTTCAAACCCATTTTTCAAACCCTTTTTCACAGCATTTTTCAAACCCTTTGTTACAACCCATTACTGGGGCCTGAAATCAAGTTAAAGAGTTACGACTAATATTTTACAAAGTGAAATTGAATACAGCAGAATAGAAACTATGTAGTAATATCATGTATCATATGTTTACATACATATGGATATTCAAGGGTCTAATGTAAAATGTATTTCCAACCCGTAGCTTATGGGCAAAACCATCTTGAATGTCACTGATGCTTCAGGTGATGTGAGGACCTGAGAGATCTGGGCTATCATCCCAATTTCATCACTATAATTTCAATGTGACCTTGGGCAGGTAAGTTCTCATTCTCTGGGCTGTAATGACCTTCTCTGTAAAGTGGGAGGGTGAATTTTGGTCCCCAAAGTTTTTCCAGCTTTAGGCTTTCAGGAGTCTTTGATTCTTGGAACTGCAGGGACCAATGCAGGGAAGGGACACAGCTGAAGTAGAAAGAGGCTGAATTTTAAGGACATTGTTTTCGGAGAAGAGTTATCTAATACTACACTCTGGTTGGCCTGATTTATGCTGGGCAGCGGGCAAGGTCTTTCACATTCCTCGCCCTGATGTAACCCAGGACTTTTGCTGAATCCATCCAACTCTGATGGCTTGGATTGTGCAACTTTGGCTGTAGGATTAAAGAACTGAATTCTTCAACAAAACGGAGCGGAGGGCGTGGGTGGGTGGAGGGGAGAAACAATGGGGATGAGATTTTAGGAGAAAGAGTGGCCCGTGAGCCTGGGCCATGAGTGGAAAGAGGCCACCAAAGAGAAGCCTTTGGTGGCTAAAACAGCTGAAGAAGTAAGTAGAAATACTTAAGAGCATTTGTTCTTTTTTTCATGGTGACGAGGAAAAGGAAGAGTTGTGCAATTCAAACTGCTCTTCATTTCCCTTCTAACATCTGCAGAAAGCCTAGAATAGTTTTATGCACGTGAATTCTATTCAGTCACTCAAATTGCTGAGAGGCTTTTGCTCGGCATGAAGCATAGCACATACCAGACACAGGGGCCAGGGGAAAGATCCCGGATGATCGCCCACCCGAGCAACAACCCTGAAAGAGAGGTGATGTTATCTCCATCTCCTCAAGCCATACCGAAAAATATCCCACTGCTCCCTCACTGGTGTTTCACACAATGCAGGCGCCCCTCCCTCCCAAGCAACCATATTTTAAGGTTCTCTTTTAGGGAACCCTTGTGGGGAGTCGTGGTCTAGGATGGGTTTTAGTTTCCGTTAAATTTCCTTTTTCAGAAAGAAAAAACAATTGCTGTCCTAGTGTTTAGAAACCCATAGCCTGCACATGTTTCTGATACTCTGTCTTTCTCTAGGTAACTGAAAAAAAAAAAAAAATTGTTCTTACCATGGCAACATCAGTGCTGGCTCCAGAAAATACCATTTCTAATTGTGCTTTTGTATACTGAGCATCTATGGGACATTTCTATGGGGATCAATTTTGTTTTGAAGTAATTATCTTTTTTATATGTTATTTAATTCCTATCCTTCAATGAACCAATGTCCTTAAATGGCAAGTGACAATTGTGCTTTCCCTGTGGAGTGAATTAATTCTTAAGCCAGGGCTTCCAAACAGTTGAGAGAATGTGAATTGGTTTTCTTGCCCGGACCTGGCTGATGTTTCTTCTGTGTTTATAAAAGCAAGGAGTCTGCCGTTGGTGTGTAAAACCAAGCCACCCAAGCTTCTAAGAGCATGAGAGCAGCCTGCTGGGAAGGAGATGGGGTAGAGCAAAATAAATGTTTTTATAGATTTTAAGGGTTCTCCTTGACCTGTTGTCTTTTTTCTACTTCTGCTTATTGATTTAGAGGCCATTTTAAATCTGCTACCTCAGGATCTGTGAGGATCCTTTTGTCCACTCTTCCATCTTAGATGAATGGACAGAAGTGGTCTAGGGTTTTGACTGATTCTTGGCCTGGATGGGTTTGAAAATGGGCACATCCATGGGCTGGAGAATGTGGATCCGAGGAAGGCTAGAAGAACATGCATCTGCACTGTTGTAGCCTCTCCTGGAAAACGAGGTTAGTTACCAAAGAGATTCTCCAAACTGTTGACTCTAGAACAGCTAGAGAGAGAAAATCAGGTACTAGGTACATAAGAGCAGGCAGGAAGACCCTGTGGGCAGCAGACAAACCGTGATAGGAGGCTGAACTGAAGGATTCTCGGTGACATTTTCTTTAGTAGGTGGGAGGTAAGCAGTCAGGGATGCTATTGCTTATAGGTTGAGTTCTGTCCCCTTACATTTTTACAGTGGAGTTCTAACCCCCATCATCTCAGGATGCGACCTTATTTGAAGACAAGTCTTTGCAGGGGTAATTAAGTGAAAGGTCATGAGGTGGGCCCGAATCCAACAGGACTAGTTGGTGGAATGTGGTCACAAATGTGCACGCAGAAGAACACCGAGGAAGATGAAGAGATCAGGGTGACACTCCTCTACACCAAGGATGCCAAAGATTGCCAGCAAACCACTAGAAGCTAGGGGAGAGGCGGGAACACATTCTCCCTCACAGCCCTCAGAAGGAGCCTATCGTGCAGACATCTTCATTTTAGGCTTTCTGCCTGGAGAATGGCGAGACAATAAATGTCTGCTCTTGAAGCCCCCAGTCTGTGGTGCTCTGTTATGGCAGCCCTAACAAAGGAATACAGATGTGCTGAGGGATTTCCCATACCTCCTCATAACACCCCCACCCCCACCACTGCTGGCTTTCAGAGACTAGTTAGGTTAAAAAACAAATGCCCATCTATCCTAGCAATTATCCTCTCACAGTAAAATCTACCACATAAAAATTAAAGACAATTTTGGAACAGTTTGCCACTAAACCAGAATGGAGCGTCATATACCGTCTAGCCCAACATGTCTTTTTCAGATGTGGAAACTGGAGCCCAGAGAGGAGAAAGGTCCCGCTAAGTCACATGGTGAGTTGGGGCTCGGGGTAGACTCCCATATTAGTTCACAAGGACTGCCATAGAAAAGCACCATGGATTGGGGGACTCAAACAACAGAAACTTATGTTCTCTCTGCTCTGGAGCCTGGAACTCAAAGAGGAAGATGTTGGCAGGTTTGGTTTCCTCTGAGGGCTCTCTTCTTGGCTTCCAGTTGCCTGCCTTCTCCACATGTCTTCACATGGTATTTCCTCTGTGTGCCCACAACCCCACTCCATCTCAGTAGGTTCAAATGTCCTGATCTTGCTGTTTAACATCCTCTCATTTAAACTTGGAGACCTCCCTTGAGCGTTTTTTGTAAGGCAGCTCTTGTGGTGATGCACTGCCTCAGCTTTCATGTGTCTGGGAAGATGTTTATCTCTTCTTCATTTTTGAAGAATAGTTTTGCTGTGTATAGTATTCCTGGTTGGCAGGCTTTTTATCTTCCAGCATGCTGAATATATTGTTCTACTCCCTTCTGGCCTGTCATTTCTCCTGAGGAATCGGCTGATAGCCTCGTGGGTTCCCTTGTACGTAACAAGTTGTTTTTCTCTCGTTGCTTTTAAGATTCTCTTGTTTTAACTTTTGGCAATTTAATTATAATGTGTTTCAGTGTGGGTCTCTTATGATTCATCTTATTTGGAACTCTCTAGGCTTCCTGGTTCTGGGGTGAGTTTGTCCGAGTGCTTTACACCACTGACTGGAAAAAAATTGATACAACCTGAAAACCTAGAATCATCAGGGGCAAATCAAAAACATATTTGTGAGAGGGAGGAAGAGAAGCAAAACTTGACCCACTTTACAATTTGGCTACCCTTGGTGATGAAAACTAAGTCAGTATGAGTTAATCCGGAACCCTGATGCGAAAGGTCCTGTGTTGCTGAATAAGAAGGAAAGATAACAACCACAGTATACTCTGCATTTACATTTAAGAAGAAGGACAAAGAGGGTTTTTCTCAAAAGTTATTTTAAGATTTGTCAGCATTAACCTATGCTTTTAAAATTCATGTTACATTGTTTCTACAGAAAATATAGGAGTCAGGAAACAGAAAGCAGAGAGAGACCTAGAAAGAGAGGGTGAAAGGAAGGTTGCAGTCCAGGAGTAGGAGTAAGGTGGTGATGCCTGGCCAGATTTGCTGCCCTGCTCCTGGATTCCCCCAGACAAGGAAATTTCTGGGAACAGATCCTGCCTTGGAAGCCTCCTATTGGCATTCTTTCCTACTAATTGGGCCTTTTTCAAGCTATTAAGCAATTTAAGTTGTTTATTTGGCAATGTTCTGTTTCTTTGTGATTTCTGGATTATAAAACGCCAACCAAAAAAAAAAAAAAATGGCCAACTAAAGAAAAGTAATAAACTGTTCTTGACATTTTAGCAAGTGTATTCATAAGTTAAAGATCTAGATCTGAGAAACTGTTTGATTAAAGTGAACTTGCAATTAGAAAACAGAATGCCACCGAGACAGACTTACTGGTCTCTGCAGGGGGGTTTTCAAGGTAATATATTTTCAACGGAATGAATCATACTTTTTTTATGGTCGTCGGTCAAGTGGAGGTTGTGCTGGGTAAAAGAAATGTTGCTTTGCATTCTGCCAGCATGATTGGTGAGAATGCCCTTGAATTCAAATTAGAGTAATGTTTAATACTGGTGCTTATGACAGTGATAGATAACTTTGTTTTGCAGTCACATGCAGGTCACCTTTCATGCTTCTGGGGACTTTCTTTTAAACACAAAAGATAAGAGAACAAAATGACTTCAGTGATATTAAATAGAGGCTATTATTATCTTTTGCATGATCACATTTTGGTCTGAGCAGAATCTTCAAGAAATGCAAGCAAAACTTTCTATGCATATAAGCATAAAATGATTTCTCCAAGCAGCGAATTCAAGGTTACGGCCATATATAGAAGAGAGAGCGATAAATAGTAACCCCAGAGCATGTACTAGTCCCACTTCTGGCTTGGTTTTCGTGATCTCAGAGACAGTGACCATATCTAAAATGGAGATAATAACAAATACTCATCCCACCTGCCTCATGGGACTCCACAGAGAATACTGATGCAGACCACTTTCACTATAATTTGTCTTCTTGTTTACACTGACTTTGCCAAGCATTATGCATTATGCCAAGTGTTTTGCATTTTATATCTATTCTTCCCAACTCTTCTGCAACTGGAGTGGTTTCTCTCCCTTCCCTTCTCTCTTTCTCTCTCTTTCTCTCCCCCACTTCCTCCCTCTCCTTTCCCCGCTCTTTCTGTGTCTCTCTCTCATAGAAGGAAAGATTTAAAACTCAGAGATTCTAAGTAGTTTATCCAAGGGGTAGTCAAATGAGCTGAGATCATAAGACTCTAAAGAAAAAACAGAAGTTATTCTTCATTGGGACTTTGGATTGATTTACTTTCATGTGATTGTTTTCTCTGACAAAACGCAGGTGGAAAAGCTGAGAGTCTTAGCTTTTTTACAAATTAAATCACTTTTCCTGGGAAATGTTATAGTGAAATCATTGCTAAAAGTAACAATAAACTTTTATATTAATTTAAGTGATTTTCCAGTTTATGTAATACTTTCTCATCTCTAATCTCTGCTGGAATACTTTCTAATTTTTTACTTTAAGTTCCTAACAAATATGAATTAGTTGTCTTCTTCATAGGCCCCACCAAAGCGAGTCCCGCATCAGGCTCTCTGCTCGGCGGGGAGTCTGCTTCCTCCTCTCTCTCTCTCTCTGCCTGCCTCTCTGCCTACTTGTGATCTCTCTCTGTCAAATAAATAAATAAAATCTTAAAAAAAAAAAAGAAAGGGGCGCCTGGGTGGCTCAGTGGGTTGAGCCGCTGCCTTCGGCTCGGGTCATGCTCTCAGGGTCCTGGGATCGAGCCCATTTTCCCCCCTCCTTCAGATGACAGAGCTTTTTGAACTAAATATAGTGCAGGATTAGAACCCATTTAAGGCAGCCTTGGAGGGTAAAAAAGAAGCAAATATTTATAAGCAAGACTTTAGCTTATCACTGTTTCTCATTCTGCAATCACTTCTCCTGGATTTTGATAGGAATCATTCCAGATCTCCCAAGACTAAGACATATTGCAAAATACTGTGAAAATGGAGGTCTTCAACTCAAAATTTCAGAATAGGGAATGGCTTAACTTCTCATCTACTTGGTATCTTCAAGTGATCATTGTGCTTTTGGTGTTGTTTTGTTTTGTTTTGTTTTTTTAAACATCCTTCAGCTTAGTCCCTTGAGCAAGCAGGAAAGGAACTATCTTTCTTTGTGATGAGGTTTTCCTTTCCCTGCTCCCCTTCCGCCTGAGCTGCTTTTCCTTTTTCTCAGGGCAGAGCAGAACCTCTGCCTGCCAGCAGTACACCCTTGTGCAGATTTGAAAAGAAACCTTTTTCTCAAGACACTTCCATCTGTTTGAAAATTGAGGTAAAAAATATACAAATCTACAATATCTGCCATGGCACCCCCCAGGGTTGTATCATTCACAACCTGAACATACAATCACTTTGGGAACTCTGGGCTGGAGATGTCCATCTGGGAGGTTGCATGCTAAGGTATGACACCCTTAGCAACAACCCTGGCTGTGAAGAGCAGGCAAGAAGAGGAACACTTGGGAGAATGTTTCTTGAGGGGGAAAAAAAACCCAGATATCTGAGAGTTGTATATGGATTTGAGGGTGGGGTAGGAATTAAAGCAATTCTTATGCTTCTTGGTTATAGCTCCCAAACTAGGGAAGGGAGATGGGAAAAGAAAAAGTGTTGGGAAAGGCAGTGTGGTGCATGCAGTCCTTAGGCAGTCCTTAGGCCCCTGCTTGGCCATAGAGGAATGGACCTCGGGCCTGGAATACTTTCTTACCAAGAGATAGGGGACCCCTGCACCTGTACTGGGCTTACTGCCCTGCATGGGACTCGCTTTTAGACTTAATTTGTCCTCCTCTGTTCTGCCTACACGCCTGAATCCGTGCACCAAGCACACCTCCAGCTTTCTGCATGCTAGACCTTACAGACGTGGGGTTGGAGGCAGGTCCCCAGCGGCATGAAATAGCTGGCCCTGGGGGCCTGGCACGTTGCAAGGGGCTGGGTCCTTTGCACGCGTTCTCTCCTCTTGCTATTCAACGCTGTACCCTTTGAACTTGGTGTGCATGTTTTCTGCTCTCAGTGACCTCATATTCACTGGTTTCCTCCCTGGGTGACCCAACCTGCTTTTTAGCCTTGACTCCTCTCATATTGTACCCTAAGCAGACCCTGATCATCCAGTGAAGGGTGAAACAGAAAGAGATGGTGTGATGGGCTAAAAATGGCGCCTCAAAGATGTTCATCTTCTAATGCCCCAAAACAGTGACTGTGTTACTTTACGAGGCAAAAGGGATTTTGCAGATGGGATTAAATGAAGGATCTTGAGTTAAGGAGAATATCCTGGATTATCGGGGTGGATCCAGTACAATCAGGGCTTAATGAGAGAGAGGCAGGAGGGAGGAGTCCTGATGACAGACTGACGGAAGCAAGGGGAGAATAAGAAGAGGCAATGTGAGGCCACAAGCCAAAGAATGCAGGCGGCTTCTAGAAGCTGGAGAAAGCAACAGATTCTCTCCTACAGCCCCAAGAAGGAAGCGGTCTTGTCACCATCTTGATTTTAAGCCAGTGAGACTGATTTTGAACTTCTGACCTCCAGAAAAGTAAGATGATAAATTTCTGTGGTTTTAAACCATTGAATCTGTAGCAGCAATAAGATACTAATATAGAGAGCAGACCAGCAGACCCAAGAGTAAAACAAGACCAGAAGTTCTTTCCAACGGCAAGTCACAGGCAGGGAGAAGAGACCTAAAAGGGCCTCTTTATGTACTTTATGTATGGAGTGCCTTATTATGTACTCAGTGAAAGACTACACGTTTAACATGTGTGTTCTGCTTTGCATAGCTGCTTAAAGAGCAGGGACTTAAGAGTCCAATAACCCAAGACCTAGGTGGGATTTCACTCGGCCATTTTTGCTGGGTTGCTTTGCCTTTCTCCACTTCACTGAAGCTTGCTCTGAAATGCTGATACTAACCTTGCAATGTTGTTTTGAGAATATGAAATAATATATCAAAAACACCTCTGATAAGCCATTATGAACATGGCTGTTATTGATATCATCATAATGGCAAAGCATGGTAGATGCATGTGTCTTCTGTGACTGGCACTAAGGCCACGCTTGGGTTTAAACAGTCCCTCTTTGTTTCTGGGTTCCCTGGCTGCCCCCTGTTCCTATGGCCTCTCTGTTGCAGGCCTTGTTCCATTATATCGTTTCAACATGTCATGGCTCTTTACTTTGGACTTAAAAACAAAAGACCTCAAATGTCCCCTTCCCTACCTGCAGTCTGTAACATTGAATTTCACAACTTGTTCCTTCAAGGGTGCCTGGGCAAGAAAAAATTACAAATGGATAATGATATTTGCATGACCTTTTACAATTTTATGAGATGCTCCCTGCTAGCCTTTGCATTATACTTAAGGGTCCTCAGGATGTCTGCCTCTTGGGTTATTGAGCAAGATGTTTCACTCTTCCTGGTCTAAAGAAATAGGTTAGCCAAATAATGGTGCTTCTGGCCCCCAATCCACTTAACTAGAGAAATCACCTTCTAAGGAGGCAGAATAAATCAGAATACATAGAATGCACAAAAGATATTCCAGAGAGATTTACATAAGGTGAACTAATTTTGTTTGCAAGATTGTTCTTCCTGAGGCTAAATGGTAACGAAACTCCTCTGGTGTCAAACAAAATACCACTCACAAGCTGGTTGATCTTGAGTAAGTTGTTTGACCTTGAAATTACTTTTAAAAGAAAAAAAATATTTATATAGATAGATACACATACACATCTATCTCCAGAAATAACATTCCCCTTGTAATTACTGTGTAATTACTATGTAACTACATGGGTAATAAACCACTCAGTTTACTCCTTTCTTTCCTTAGTTTACATGTGCTCATTTTTAATTTTCAGTTCTTTCCTATTTCTGTTTTGACCATTATTCAGATGTGGCCTCCGTTTCACTTTGCCCCAGTTGTGAGTACAGATTCAATGAAGTCTTTCATGTCCAGCTTTCAAAGAATGTTAGAAGAACTGATGAACATACAAGTGTGACAAAATGGGTAAAAAGAAACAAAGGCTATAAGAAGGATATAGACCACAGGGTTTGCTATGTCGAACATCATGTAAAATAATCAGATACAGAGAGCCATGAGACTTTATTTTATATTTTCATGCTGGATGAATCCTCATAAAATTTTATTATTGCAAATAAATGAAAATTACATTATAACTACATGCTCTCTATTATCTGAAGAACTTCTAAAAAAGAGTCACTGAAGAATAGAAACAAAAATTCACCAGCCTTCTTCTACCTTGAATTACTTCTCAGCAAAGCCACAAAGCAGCAAAAGTGATACTTAAAAAAAAATGTGTATATATATATATATATAAAAGGAAATGGCTTCTGTTTGTTCCTGGAATAGAATTTGAATTAAACTTAAAAAGGAAGCTTGCTTCCTCTTGGTAATCAAACTGTATTAAAATAAATTAGAAGGGAAAAAATCAGTTATGTAATTTTAGTTGACAAGGAATTTAACTGTGAATGAGCCAGTCATGTAACTAATTTTGCTTTATACTACAATGATGCTGTTTCTTCTCAAATGGGATAAATATTTTAGTTATATTCAAGGGCCTATATATCTCATTAATTCAAACTCCCCCAGATGGTACAAGATCGACATTATGAATGGGTTTCTCATTCTACAGGAATAAATCTTTTGTTGATCAACTATAATATGGAATGCAAAACCATCAAATATCATTTTGGGCATATTGACTTCATTTCAAACCTGCCTTATGAATGATCGATCACATGCAATGGATTTTTCCAGACCCTTTGAAGGACTTTAATCACCCCAAACTTTCCCCCTCATATGAAATAGTGACTAGATTTTTCTACCTATGTATCATTTTGCCTGCATAGAAAAGGTGATGTCTTGGTGAACGATTCAGAGTGCCAAAGGTTTGAAATATTCAAACCTGAACGTCGTAAGTGAAACTCATCCTAACCATGAAAAGGGAATTACTACCTTTCTTTATCTTTCAGCCTCATTCAGAGCAAAACAGAAACTGATACACTCATGATTTTTTTTTTTTTCTGAGAAAGGGTCATTCCTTTCTTCTAAGTGTTGCTTAACCAGTTTAGTATGAGTCTAGACATGCTGGTATCCATATGGTCCCCTTATGGAGAGAGCCAGCCTCATGAGATTGAGATCAACATGAGGTTGGAAGTGCAGAGAGACAGAGACAGACAGAGACAGAGACAGAGAGAGGTCTGACTACATCTCGAAGCCCTTGGTTTTAGTTATGCCCAAATGCAGTCTGATTCCTACACTTTCCAGTGACATAGTCAATACATTCTCATTTTTGATTGAGTCAGTTTGAGTTGGGTTTCTGAATGACTTGAAAGTCTTAACTACTCTAAAAATTAGTCTGTGGAAATGAGGTTTTACATGAAGCAGGCCCTAAATTATGGGCTTGTGGGAGACAACATGTATCACAGGGCAGTGAAAACTCTCCTATCCTGGCTGAGAAGGAATGATCCCTGATAGGTGAGAGCAAAAACAACTAGTTAAACTGTTGCCATTTTTTAAAAAGTAGACTTTAGATTCACAGCAAAACTGAGCAGAAAGTAGAGGGAGTTCTTATGTATCTCCTGCCCTCACACATGCGGAAATTCCCCCACTATCAATATCCTACACCATTCTGGTTCACTTGTTATAATTAATAAGCCTGTATTGGCACATCATTATTACCCAAAATCCTTATTTTACCTCAGAATTCATTTTGTCACATAGCAACAGGTTCTATGAATTAAGGCAAATGTATAATGACATGTATCCACTATTGTAATATCATGGCGAATAGTTTCACTGCCCTAAAAATCCTCTGTGCTCCACGTCTTCCCCCTCCCTCCTCCCAACCCCTGGTAACCACTTTTTACTGTGTCTACTCTTTTGCCCTTTCCAGAAAATCATATAATTGGAATCATACAGTAAGTGTGGTTGGCTTTTCCAACTGGATTCCTTTACTTAGTAATACACATTTAAGTTTCCTCTATGGCTTTTCATGGCTTGATAGGTCATTCTTTTTAAATTTGAATAATAAATACCCCATTGTCGGGATGTACCATTTTATTTACCCATCCATTCACCTACTGAAGGTCATCTTGATTACATCAAAGTCTTGGCAATTATGAATAAAATGGCTATAACCCTCTGTGTACAGGATTTTGTGTGGACATAAGTTTTTAATTCATTTGGGTGGATATTAAGGAGTGTGCCTGATAAAGTATGTTGAGTTTTGTAAGGAGCTGCCAAGCTGTCTTCCAAAGTGGCTGTACAATTTTGTGATCCTACCAGCAATGAATGAGAGTTCCCGTTGCTCCACATCCTCACCAGCATTTGGTGTTGTCAGTGTTTTGGATTTTGGTAGTGGTATCTCGTTGTTATTTTAATTTCCAATTCCCCAGAAGCATGTGATGTTGACTACCTCATATGCCTTATTTGCTTTCTAGGCATCTCCTCTTGTGAAGGGTCAGGTCAGGTCTTTGCCCATTATCCAACAGGTTGTTTGTTTTCTTGTGTTGATTTAAGAGTTCTTTGTAAACTTTGGATAACAACTCCTTATTAGATATGCCTTTTGCAAATATTTTCCCTCTTTTTTTTTTTTTAAATCAGAGTATATGCTTATTCCAAGCCTTGATTTGGGGGGATTCAGTGGAGAGATATCAGGAAATTAGGGTGTGTTGAGTACTTCTTACCAACTTCTATAAAGTGATACAGGTAACAAATTTCTATCAAATGTGTTCTGCCTGAGAAACAGACAGGAAAGAAAATACATTTTTTCTAAGAAAGATACATTTTTCCTACAGTCATAAATCCAACATGAATCGTGCTTGAATGTATTTTTTGTTCCTGGACGATTGTCTTGCTTAATATACTTGAGATGGTTTTTAGTGTAGATATCAATCTAAACTTTAATCAATTAATAGAATAGTATGGATTTTTACCTAAAGTATAAAATCAGAGTAAAGGGAGAAAAAAAAAAAAAGAGTACCATGTGGTGCTGGGAAAGGCTGAAGCAAGCCACTCGTTCTAATTTTCTGTCCATGTAAAAGGAGAGGCCAAGATCCTTTCAGCTCCAAATGCCTATGATTCCACTTGGGGTAAAGCAAAAGTGAAAGAGCTAAGTAAAAGGAAACTTAACACTACTTTAAAACACAGCCAATTCTAGGAAATCAGGTACCTACTCAAAATCTGGCAAGAAAGCTTGCAGTGAATAAATACACACACAGATACTCACACTGCTCAGAAAGCATTTCCTAAAAGTGCCTTGTTTTATTGAAACTCATGGATGACATTAGTGAATCCAGCATGAGATGGTGTCATGGCCTCTTTGTTTTTTTGTTGTTGGTTTTTTTTTCCCCCTTCTGGGATCTGAATCTTTCGTACAGTGATCCCTCTCAGATTAAACTGAGAATATTTAAGGGAAATTTTGCCAGCTAATCTAGGCATGCTCAGACTTACATGAGTTCATTATATGAACACATCCGGGAAGTCTGAAAAGTATCAGCACAAACCTAGCCTTTTTCTTTCTTTCTTTTCCTGAGTCTATCTTCAGAAACAGGAAAATCTGGATGCCTGGGTAGCTTAGTCCTTAAGTGCCTGCCTTTGGCTCAGGTCATGATCCCAGGGTCCTGGGATCAAGTCCCATGTCAGGTTCCCTGCTCAGAAGGAAGCCTGCTTCTCCCTTTATCCTTACCCCCTGCTCATGATCTCTCTCTCTCTCTCTCTGTCTCTGATAAATAAATAAATCCAAAAAAAGCCCCCAAAAAAGAAACAGGAAAACTCAAGAGAGTGGAGATAAGAAGAGAAGAATAAAAAAAGGAAGAAAGAGAACACAAAAAAAGGATATAGGTCTCAGCAAAAGAAACGTATCTCTTGAATGTGTTTACTGTAAGGTAAAACAACTGCAAAGATACAGTTCAGTCTTTTTTTTAAAATTTGTTTTAATTAACATATAATGCATTATTTGCCTCAGGGGTACAGGTAGTGATCAGTCTTCCACAATTCACAGCACTCACCATAGCATATACCTTCCCCAGTGTCCATCACCCAGCCACCCCATCCCTCCCAAACCCCTCCCTTCCATCAACCCTCGGTTTATTTCCTGAGATTAAGAGTCTCTTATGGTTTGTCTCCCTCTCTGGTTTCATCTCGTTTCATTTTTCCCTGCCTTCCCCATGATCCTCTATCTGAGAAACCAAAAGAACAGTAGAACAGATCAATGAAAGTAGGAGCTGGTTCTTTGATAGGATTAGTAAAATTGATAAACCCCTGGCCAGACTTCTCAACAACAAAAAAGAGAAAGGACCCAAATTAATAAAATCATGAATGAAAGAGGGTATTTTCTTAAGGGAAAATTTTTAAAAAAGCATATTCTACATTTCTTCTTTACAAATTAAATATATATGTTTATTTCCCCCAGTGTACTTTAATTTCTTTGAAATTATAATCATTCTCCAGAGACAGCCTTGGGGGTTAAGGACATCAGCTTTAGTCCTTGTTAGTGAGACTCCCTCCAGCCCTGACACACACACAAAATAAGGTAAGGTGAATCCTAACAGGACAGGAAAGCGTTGAATTAAAAGAAGTCAACTTTCCCCCGATTTGCTGGGGAGGATGAGGGAAGGGTTAGTGAGGGCTTCTCCTGGCTCCAGCTGCCACTCTCTTCCTCAAGTCTGGTAAGGAGCAGAGCTTTCAGACTCACAGATTGGATGCCATAAGAGATCAGACTAGATTTACACTAAGCAGCACCAGCTACCTGGGGACTGACAGAAGTTCTGAAGATCTAATACTGAAATACAGCAGGAAAGTAAATGTCAGGACTGTCCACTAAGTATCCCAGTAGATTTTCTTTTCTTTTTTTTTTTTAAGTGATCTCTATCACTTGAACTCATGACCCTAAGATCAAGAGTTACATATCTACTGACTGAGCCAGCCAGGAATACCCCCATCCCCCAGTAGATTTTCTTAAACCTGGGGCCTCCAAGGCCTCTATTGGTGAACTTTCCTGAAAGTCTCATCTTTCTTACTTGGGGTGCCACAGAGGCCAGACAGAGTTGTTCCATTTCCTTTCCTGCCCAGGGACACAGGGCTTCCCAGGGACATGGTTCTGAGCCATAATTTGAGTGTTTTGTTGTGTGATGTGATAGGAAGGTTCTGGAGCTCTGAGAAAACTTTCTCCACATACCCCTGGGCATATGATTATCCTGGTGTCTTTGTTCTAAGCAAAACAAAGACCAGGGAAGAATTTATTTCTCCTTAAACTTGAAGAGGCTCTAGAACTTCCCACATATCTATTCTAAGTGACTTAAGGCAGTCAAGGCCTGTGTGTATGGAGGTTTTGCTTGTAGAGTTTGCTACACAAGTCAAAGTCTAACAAGCAGGCATTCCTGTTCACCGGCCGAAATTCACTGAGTGACCTCTGCGGGAACTCAGCTGCTGTTCCTCCCTCCTTCCCACCTGTCCTCATTCCTGCCTTCTGTCCTCCCCCAGGTCGATGCAGACAGGAAAGTCTTACCTGTAATTACACTTTGGGTTCTCTGGAGATAAGGAATTATTACTTGAACAGATAGCTACAGAGATACACACATATAATATATATTCACATTTACAAGATTAATGTATACTAGCTTGCATGCCTGTATCCTTAAAGCCACAGAAATATCTTTTCCAACTTGCTCTTCTCATTTATGAGAACAGTAGCCTCCTTTCACACTTGATTCCGATGGTAAAGAAGAAGGGTGTGCCCCTCCAGGCGGATGCACAGGCATTTAAACCCAACCAAGCTGGTTCAGTCAACTAGAAACTGCTCCCTCAAGTGACCAACCCAGTGCTTAACTGATCAACGGCAACTGGCAGGAAATCCATCTGGAATTTCCCAAGTGCTGGGTGGGGTGTTTTCGATAAGTTTTGAATTGAGTCCAAGGTAAGAGTGGACGTTCATATTTAACTAAGAAACTGAACAAAAGCTTTATTAATCTAAAAAATAAGATTAAGAAATCCTAATAAACATAAGGAAAAATGAATGATAAGAATGATAGTTTTTAAAAACTGTCTTTGGATGTAGATGAGCTCAGAATGTGTATTTGAAGTAGTTTGTTTGTTTTTAAAGATTCTATTTATTTGACAGAGAGATCACAAGTAGGCAGAGAGGCAGGCAGAGGGAGGGGGAGAGCAGGCTCCCTGCTGAGCAGAGTCCCGATGCGGGGCTCTATCCCAGGACCCTGGGATCATGACCTGGGCTGAAGGCAGAGGCTTTAAACACTGAGCAACCCAGGTGCCCCATGAAGTAGTTTGTTTTTATTTCAATTTATAGCTTCCCTTCCTAGGCTCTGTGAGATCAAAGGTTTTTCTTTTTTTAAGATTTTTATTTATTGGGTGCCTTGGTGGCTCAGTCATTAAGTGTCTCTGCCTTTGGCTCAGGAACCCACAATCCCAGGGTCGTGGTATTGAGCCCCACATCAGCTCCTTAGGAAGCTTGCTTCTCCCTCTCCCACTCCCCTTGCTGTGTTCCCTCTCTCTCTCTCTCTGTCAAATACATAAAATCTTTTTTAAAAAATTGTATTTATTTATTTGGGACAGGAGAGTGAGTGCAGGGGATGGAGGGAGTGGGGGCTGGGGTGGGGAGGAGCAGACTGCCCGCAGAGTTTGGAGCTGAGCGGGACCCATGAGATCATGACCTGGGCTAATATCAAGGGTCAGATGCTCAGCGACTGAACCACCCAGGCACCCCAAGACCAAAAGTTTTGGTGCTTTTTCCCCACCCTATTGTTGGGTCCAAAATTTGACCCTGTCACTCTTTGTGTAATTACAAATTATTAGGAGGAGGAGGGAGTGTGCTTTGATAAGTCTAATCAATTTCAGGGCTTATCAGAATAAATCTTATCATCTTAAAGAGCCTAGAGTTCTATGAGAAATGAGTTTACTAGTTGCTGGCTGTGTTGCTCCTGTGGTCTCCACCTTCCCCTGGCATGGACAATGAGCAGTTGATTCAAGAATAGAAAGTAGGAGCCCCTGGGTGGGTCAGTGGGTTAAAGCCTCTGCCTTTAGCTCAGGTCATGATCTCAGGGTCCTGGGATTGAGCCCCGCATCCGGCTCTCTGCTCAGCGAGGAGCCTGCTTCCTCCTCTCTCTCTGCCTACTTGTGATCTCTGTCTGTCAAATAAATGGATAAAATATTAAAAAAAAAAAAAAAAAGAAAGAAAGAAAGAATAGAAGGTGAAACAGACAATGTCATTTGAAAGAAAACAACTCAGGGACTGTGAATTTTCACAGGATATGTGTTGGGTAATGGCCCACGTTGGTTCCCCTTAAAAGCGCACTAGATGGGACAGAGACACGTGAGGGATCTTTTTGCTGGTTTTCCCACTGTAATAGAAGTCAAAAGCCAGAAACTTCTCTTCAAGCCCCAAAGTAAGGAGAATTGTGCTCTTAAAGCCTCCCTCTTGCTACTGCGAGCAGCTGACTCTGGAAGGAGAGGCCAAAGTTGTTCTCCTGGAAGTGTCACCATATAAGGGCCATGTATTCGGTCAAGGTGTTACGTAGACATTCACTTCGTCCATAAATGTCTCTTCTAACCTCCGTCACCCTCCTTTCACGCCAGGAGACAGAGTGAGAAAGAGAAAGGAGCATGAGCTGTAGCCTGAGGGAGTTTGTTCGAGCCAGAGTGCTGCTGTTGCGGAGCTGTGGGTCCTCAGACCATTCAGCTTTCTGAGCCTGAGATTCCGTCTTGCCCACGTCTCCATCACCCCCAGGTGGTAATAAAGACCAAATGAGGTGTGGAGGTGCTTTGCTTATGCAAACATGAAGTACTCGCGTTAATACCTGCCTTAGAAGAGTAAGAATGCATGCAAATGTCATTTTCTCATTCCAAGGACTGAGGACTGGAGAGTAAAAGGAATCACCCTAGGTTTCTGTCTGTATCCACTTTCAAGGTCCTGGGAGGCATTCTGATCTAAAAAGAATAGACTCTGGAGTCTATGCAAATACTGTCGCTGTCGTTTTGGCTGGTCAC
Source organism: Mustela nigripes (assembly GCF_022355385.1). NCBI lineage: Eukaryota > Metazoa > Chordata > Mammalia > Carnivora > Mustelidae > Mustela > Mustela nigripes. The sequence continues at coordinate 123,339,813 of NC_081558.1, read as the reverse complement.
CCATCTGCTCTATGATTCTATTAATTACATTATCAGCAAAACAAGGAACGGTGTGGAGGCAAGAAATGCACTATGTCTCTGAAGTTCTCCATAGTGGCCAGAGTTGTAAGAAACACTTGTTATTTTAACCTAAGTGGAATCAGCAAAGAGCCGAAGTGAATTAATCCTCTTATTACTATAATAAGGAGCAAATTTCAAGGTAAATAGTGAAAATAATTATCATAAAGTTAACAGAATTGTTATAATTAGTTGCAATGATGCACTAATTTCCCACGCAAAGAATGCGGGGGAGCTGATTCCATGTGGAAAGGACACATATTTTCTCGGACAAGACTGTAGGATGGCACAACGCAACACCCTTTAGTTCATATTACCCTGTGCAACACCATCAAAGGAGGATCATTTTTCATCAATAAGCGAATAAGTAAGTTTTTTAAAAAATCAACCTTCTAGAAGCGTTTGTAAAATTCTTTGATATTTAAGCCAGTACATTTTGGAAACATTTATTGTATCATTTTTACCCATTTCCTCTTTGTTAGGTAAATTTCCCTGATTCTTTGTGTATTTTTACTTCACTGGTTTCTACTTAGTCTCTTGACACTCTTGACACATGACTATACATGAATCTGGAGCAGTTCGCCAACATCATTTCCATGAATTTCATGAAATTCTACATCTTTTGCAAGAGTTGCAAGAATTGCACTCTGCCACGTAGTTGCTTTGTGTTATCAGATGTTTATAATATTCTACCATCAGTAAGAAACAGCTTGAAAAAATGTTTACTGGGGCACCTGGGTGGCTCAGTGGGTTAAAGCCTCTGCCTTTGGCTCAGGTCATGATCCCAGGGGTCCTGGGATCGAGCCCCACATCCGGCTCTCTGCTCAGTGGGGAGCCTGCTTCTCCCTCTCTCTCTGCCTGCCTCTCAGCCTACTTGTGATCTCTGTCTGTCAAATAAATAAATAAAATCTTTAAAAAAAAAAAAAGAAAAAATGTTTACTGGTTAATCAGGAATAGTCATTCAAGCAAAGCTGGGAAAGTTGTGCAAAAGGGGAACAACTTCATAATTATTCAGTTCATCAATGAATACTTTCATGTAATGACAAACTTCCTTCCTATCAAACCATGTCTTAGAAGAATTTCGGTAATGAAAACCCAGATAAGTGCCTGATAATGCTTTCTCCAATGGAGAATTCTTTTCTGTGTTTGTTGATTCAACTGTAATGCACTAGGTTAACACGTATTTACTGTCATATAAAGGAATAGCATTTGCTTGTCAGTTCCCAGTTTGAGTTAAGGAATGATAACTTCGGCAAATGATTTTATATATTATTAAAAACTATCAACCCGGTGCCTGGGTGACTCAGGTGACTGGGCGACTGCCTTCGGCTCAGGTCATGATCCTGGAGTCCCGGAATGGAGTCCCACATTGGGTTCCCTGCTTGGCAGGGAATCTGCTTCTCCCTCTGACCCTTCCCCCTTCGTGCTCTCTCTCTCTGTCATTCTCTCTCTCTCTCAAATAAATAAATAAAATCTTAAAAAAAAAAAAAACTATCAGCAGCTTAATGTCAAACAAAACTAAAAAGTGATACCTTATTGGATTTATTGATTCTACCAGTAAAGACTATAGTTTATTTTTTGTCCTATAAAAAGCTGGTAATTCCATCAAAAGAAGGATTCACAGAATGAAAGACCGGGAGAAGATGTTCATAATGCATATATTCAAAGAAGGACTTGTATCCTGGTTTAAAACCTAATTTTCAAAAATGAACAAGTGTTGAAAAGAAAAGAGCAAGTGTTTAATAGGCATTTCACTAAAGAGTGTATCCAAATAACTAAGAGGTAGTGTGCCTGGGTGGCTCAGTTGGTGAAGCATCTGCCTTTGGCTCAGGTCATAATTCGGAGTCCTGGGATCAAACCCTGCATCAAGTTCCCTGCTCCCTGGGAAGCCTGCTTCTCCCTCTGCTTCTGCTGTTCCTCCTACTTGTGTTCGCTCACACTTTCTCTCTCTCAAATAAACAAATAAAATCTTAAAATAAAAAAGAAGAAGTGTATAAATTGCACAGCCTCTTTAGAATATGGCTTGATCATATCTACTGAGGCTGAGCACAGGTATACTCTATGACCCAGCAATTCTACTTTTGAGTATATGCCCAATAGAAACAAGCAGTATGTTTACCAGGAAGACAGGTACAAGAATGTTTATACCATCTCTATAAATAGCCTCAAACTGGAAAGAACTCAGGGCAGTAGAATGGATGAAAACAATCATTGTCACTTCTTTTGGAATGCTACATAGAAATGAAAAGGAACTGCTGAGCTATGTACTAATGTGGTAAATCGTAATGTATGATTTATACAAAGTTCAAAAACAGATGAAACCAATCAATGGTGATAGAGATAAGGACAATACTCATCCTGGGTAGAGCACAGTATTGAGAGGGAGGTAACACAAGTGAACCTTCTGGGGTATTGTAAATGTTTTATATTTTGATATGGGTGGTGTTATACAGGGGTATATATAAAACTTCAGTGAGCTATGCATGTATATATATATTATTCATATGTAATTTATACATTACTATACATGTAATATTTAACTATATATAATACAGGAAAAAAGCTAGCAGTGAGTGAAAATTCTGTTAAGAGACCTATACCTCCAAATGCAAGCATTTTAAAATCTTAACAATGTAGCATATTTCACTAGAAAACCCTAAAAATATTAACTTTGTTTAAAAAAAGGATGTATGGGGGCACCTGGATGACTCAGTTGATTAAGCATCTGACTCTTGGCTTCAGCTCAGGTTCATGTGAGGGAGCCCAGAGCCAGGCTCCAAGATCAGCATGGAGTCAGCTTGAGATTCTCTCTTCCCCTCCCTCCGCACCTCCCCCCCTATTCACTTTCTCTCTCTCAAATAAATAAATCTTAAAAAAAAAAAAAAAAAAAAAAGACTGGAAAGACATTTAATAAGATGTTAATATTTTTTCAGTTTTCTATGATGAGTCTCCCCTAATTTATAATCAGATTAAAAATATGCAAATAATATTTATAATATGTGCTAAAATGTCAACTAAAATTAGTATCTCATTTAATTTCAATTCATTGAGTTATAACATTAACATATAATAGTTTTTCTCTTGTGTATTTTTTTAATAAAAGAAAATTAAAAATTATGTCTCTTTGGGCTAATACTCTTCTGGATAATAGACGCTGAAGGCTCATATTTTTTCTTTTCTTTTTTAAAGAAGATTTTATTTATTTATTTGAGAGAGATCATGAATAGGAGGAGGGACAGAGGAAGAAGGAGAAGCAGACTCCCCACTAAGCAGGGAGCCCGACATGGGGCTCAATCCCAGGACCCCAGAATCATGGCCTGAGCCAAAGGCAGATGCTTAACCAACTGAGTCACCCAGGCCCCTCTATTTTTTATTTTATTAAAGCCATATGCAAGGTTGTGTCTTTCTTGCTTCATCTGAAAGCAGTACAGCCTGCTGTGAAGCCTGTAGGTTCATGTCTGACTGCCTGAGTGGGCCGACTCAGCTGTACCATCATCCAGTCCATGATTACAGGCAACCGACTTAACCTGCTCTAAGTGTGTTTCTTCTGATTTGAGGGTGATAATAGCAGCCATATCAAAAGGGTGTTGTAAAAAAATATATACACTTTTTATTACTGTCATTGCTAGGACATATAATTAAATCATTTTGTTCTATATCTCTGTTGGTCAAATTTTGCAGAAAATTTGCAGAAAATTTTTTAAAGATTTTTATTTATTTATTTATTCATGAAAGACAGAGAGAGAGAGAGAGAGGGAGGGAGGGCGAAGCACACTTCCCTGCAGGGCAGGGAGCCAGATGCTGTACTCGATCCCAGGACTCTGGGATCATGACCTGAGCCAAAGGCAGACGCTTAATGGACTGAGCCACCCAGGAGCCCTGTCTGCAGAAAATTTCAAAGGATATTTTACTACAAAAATTATTTAGTGTGTTGAGCTCTCAAAAGTTGAATAGCATAGCCTTAACCAACGGGTCTACGAATCTGCACTGGACATCAGCAGTTATCGGCATGATGTAATCCTCATAACGACTCCATGATGTAAGCAGAGTAGTACCACCGTTTTATAGAAGCAGACATACCCTGAGGCCCAAAGAGGCCAAATGAACCCCCAAAACACAAGAGCCCAGATTGAAGCAGGTCTTCTGACTCCTGTTCCATCACATCACCCCCGCCAGAGCGCACACAGGGGGATTTCCTTGGGGCTGAGTTTAACCTTTGATTCTTTTAGGCTTCTCTGATTTCTCCTTTGATCAGAGCTGGGTCCATGACCCCCCTGCACTCTCGCACACTCTTCCCATCAACCAAACTGCCGACTGGTGAACTTTCCCACTTATACCCCTGGGCTCTCGCCGTGCACGGTGGCTCTTTGCCAGTGCCTGCCTGCCACCCTTCAAAGCTAAAATCACACTCTCTTCCTTCATCAAATATTCCCTAAATTTCTTCATTCAGTACTCTGTTTAATTTTAGCATCTTTGAATCCTGATAACCTTTTGTTTTTCCTGTTACTCAGCACTTCTAAAGCGGTTCTGCATTTCCGTAGTTGGAGTCATTGTTTTCCCCCTCCACTTCCATATTCATCTTAAAAAAAAAAAAAAAAACTCTTATAGTACCCAGGATCATGGCTCAAAAAGGAAGGTGCCTTTGAATGGATGGGTAAGGGAGATGACCATGTAGCAGGCAAAGAGGCACACATTTTAATATGGGCTTCACGAGACAAGATTGGGGGTACAAGCCATAACGCACAAAAACACCTCCCTTTGCTGGGATCTTTGAATGTAGTGAGGGACTTGCAGATTCTAGTTGCGTTTCATTCATGAAATTTTTTTTGAGTTTTTAAAAATAGGATTCTTGCTCAGTTGTCCTTGGATCTGACCTCATTAATATCCTGGAAATGAATTTGTTCTCCTTTGCGGGCACATTAACTCCTACAGGCCACAGAGATGGGGCACTCTGAAAATTTCCTGAATGTCAACCAGATCAGACAGAGGGCTGCGGTCAGAGGCCCTGGGCAGTGGATCTGAAGCAACCTTTCCCCAGGTGGGTCAGGATGCTCCTGCCCAGGGCAGCGTCATTTTCAATTGATTTGTTGAACAGACTTCTCAATATGAATGAAAAACCCTCTTAGATGTGGCACAATTATGTGATCTAATACAAAATGTGGCCCTAGAAATTGGGTGAATAATGCATTTCAATTTTTATGCATTTAAATTTTTTAATGTCTCCCTTTCTGACCTATGAGTTTCATATGACTCAGGATATACTTGAAATACTTTACACAGTGTATTTTATCTGTTAATAGATATTGAACCAAATGTGCACAGTAAAAAATATAAGAATACATTTGTATTTTGAGCCAAAGAATCTGTGCTCTTAAAAAATAAATTTGATGTTTTTAAAAGTTTTGAATTTAAAAAGAAAATAGAAGGCTTCATCAGCTGTCTTAGGATCATGAGCCACCCTATTATCTCCAGAAATTCTCAGTAACACCAAGGTTAAGTGTGTGTGAATTTCGCCAATAGGGAAGTGTAGTGGGAATTTCCAGGTTATTATCGGAGATGAGCGTGTCAGTGGCCTGGAGATCAACCAGATGAAACAAGTAACAACTGGCTGATAGATTACTTGCTTGGAAGAACCATGTATAGTCTGTGTTCTCTAAGAAGAAAGCCAATAGGAGATATACAGACATACAGATGGATAGATGGATCAATTTTAAGAAATTGGCTCACGGCTCACACAGAAATTCACCTAATTTCTAGGACTGAGGACTCACGGCATCTGAGTCAGCAGTCAGCAGTCTGAGACCGAGGCAAGCTGCTGGTACTTTCATTCCAAATTCAAAGACAGAGAAGACAGACGTCCGGGCTTGAAGATGAGGGTAGTTCCTTCTTACTAACTGAAGGGGCCGAATTTATTCTATTTTATTCTTCAGTTGATTGAATGAATCCCACCCACATTGGAGAAGATAATCTGCTTTACTCAGGCTACTAATTCAAATGTTAATGTCATCCAAAACACCCTCACCACCTGGCTCCGAGGGCCCTTTGACCGGAATAACGTTTAGCTTAATAAATATCGAGGCACTTTGTGACCCAGTCAAACTGACACATGAAATTACCATTACGATTTGTTTTAACAGGATTTTCCCCACTGCCCAAAACAATCAATGCAGCTCTCAGAGTTGGAGCTTAGGGTCATAGGACTCCCCTTCCCTGGGGTAGAATGACGTGATGACAGAGCTCAGACTTGTGAGTTAAATTGATCTGAATTGGAATCCCACATCTCAGCCACTTTTTACCTATGTGCTCTTGGACAAACTGATTAATCTCTCAATCTCCTCACCCAGAAAGCACAACATATTGCAGATTATTAGGGGGAAATATTTGTGATGTGATTGTCATATACATAAGCATTTAGTACATTTTATCTATTACCCTTAGTGCTTCCCTCAGGATTTATGTATCAGTGATCCAAAAAAATAACTATTCTGCCCTTAATACTTTAAGTAACATAGAAAATAGTTGGTAGATGGAAGATAAATCAGTGTAGCTTGAATGTAGTATTTTTGAAGGTATGTTCAGAGTTTTTTGTTTTTTTACATCAGCAAAATATATCTGCAACTTTAAGGTTTGGAAAATCAAACCAGACCGTGATATTAATTCTTTATATACTCCACATTCCTCTATAATGTGCTTTGATTTTGTGACATCCTGAATCTTCACTGAGTTTTCGATGGCAAGGCAAGTCAAGGGCGCATCTCCATCAGCGTCCACAGTCGACAGCGTGTTCCTTGTTGTTTACTGCACCCTCCCCATTAGGTCATGCCCATTTGGAGACTGAGAAAAACACGGTATTGGGACCACTAACAGGGCATTTTAATTTGGCTACGCAGAGCTTCCTGTTTGGGGCACAAACTCATTGTGGCCTCAGTGAAAAGAACAAGTACGGCCAGGGCAGGTAGAACACTGCCTGTCACATTGACTGGGGATTCAACTCCCTCACAACAAAGCTGGAGCAAATTATCCAGGCTTAATTATAATTGACCTGGCTAAGACTCGACCGCACAGAAAAATCTCACAGACAGTAGTCGCAGAATGGGGCTGATCTGAGGGGAGCTGCGAAGCAGCGAGTGTCATCCGTCAGTCAGTGACCCTCATTTTCTGTTTTCATACTATTTTCCTCCTCTCCAGGCCAACTTTCATTATGTACCTCCTTTCTTTTCTCTGTTTTCTCAAGGCCTCTGTTCCTGTCCCGGTTAAAGCGGATTTGTAGTTTGGAATTAATGACTAGTTATTTCACCCCTCCAGGCGTATCTGGGTTTCAAACAAAGATGGCAGTTACAGCTCAATGGTTGGCTGAGAGGTGTATGTCTATGACTTGGGGTTCAATTCCTGTCACCACCACTCATTACTTGGTACCCATCAGCATCTTGGTTACTTGCCCATAAAATCAGGGCAATAAAAATGACATCCCAAGTTGAGTGAGGACTCAGTAACATCTGTTAAAAAATGCTTTGATAAACCTCAAATCATTACAAACACTGTTAGGTACTTTTTTTTTTTTTTAAGGATTTTATTTATTTATTGAGAAAGAGAGGGGGGGTGCACAAATGGAGGGAAAGAGAGAGAGAATCTCAAGCAGACTCGCCGCTAAGTGTGAAGCTTGACGTGGGGCTCGATCTCACGACCTCACAAAAAAAAAGAGATCATGACCTGAGCTGAAACCAAGAGTCGGGCGCTTAACCCAGTGAGCCACCAGGTGCCCAATGCTGTAAGTTATTTTTATGATTAGATCAATACCACTAATTTTTCCATTTCCCTCACAGGATTCTTGAGGTCCCTGGAGGGGGTTCTGCTTCCTACTGATCCCCAAGGACCACCTGTGCCGAGCAATGAGGAAGGATGCAACAATATTCATTAAATGAATGAATGAATGTGTGTATGAACGACATGGGAAATGGGCATTTTGAGCTGAATGCCTCATCCATGCAGCCCTTTTCTGCACGGACAGTCCTCAATGACCACAGAAGAGAAGCAGGATCCTCTTTTTTGATTGACCAATAAAGTGATAACTTATGTGAAGTATTCACCCCTATGCATATTGGAGTTGAAGTTTATGAGGTCCCTTTTCTGCCCACCAAAAGCCAAAATTAGTGCTCCAAAGTGGGCAGAAAAAAATCATTTGATCCTCAAACTCATACTTAAAAGGAAAGGCTAGTAGTTTATTTTTAGTTTTTGTGCCTGTGAATTTTGAGCCAGGATGACCACTAGGCCTGGATATAGAAACAGAGTGACACTATTATTTCTGCTAAGTGCCATCCTACATTAAATGTCACTTGTATTTTTTTTTAAAGTGTAATTATTTCAGAGAGCCCAAAGGGCTAAAATTTGCGTGTGTGAAGTAAACATGAAAAACCCCTTCCTCCCTTTATTATCTGTGCTGTTCACTCTCGGGCTACAAAAGCACTGAGGGTGCGGCCGGCCTATGGTCTCTGTGTGCTGAGTATCTTCTGTTTCCAGATCCACCTTCCACCTTTCTCTGTGGACCCACAGAGTCTGGCCAATATGGGCTGCTCACACAGGGTCCCTCATTTCCAGGTCAGCAGAATGGAGGGCAGAAGAATTGGGGGTATTTATTTCCCTGGTTTCTTCTCTAATGGCTTAGCAAGGGACACAGTGGATATTAGCATGGGGTTTACTACCTCCTTCTTGTTGCTGCTGGCCCCAAAGTGTGCACTGTCTGCTGGTGGTTTCTGTAATCGCTGCCCACATCTTTCTTCACATAGAGTGCCTTTGTTAAAGGCTGGCCTTTCAAATGAGCCAGCTGAAGCTTGCTTCTTTCCTGCCAGGACCCTAACTGATATACCTCCCCTGCAGAGAGACTCTAATACATCTGTGAGTTGGCCTTTGAGTCTTAGATACTTAAACATCAGCAAAAGTCTGGGTGGGGAGGCATCTGGGTGGCTCAGTCGGTTGAGCATATGTCTTTGGCTCGGGTCAGGATCTCGGAGTCCTGGGATCAAGCCCAACATTGGGTGCCCTGCTCAGTGGGGAGTCTATCTTTCCTTCTCCACCTGCTCAACCCCTGCTCATGCTCTCTCTTGTTCTCTCTCCCTCTCTCAAATAAATACATAAAATATTAAAAAAAAAAAAAAAAAGCCTGGATGGGAATCATCTATCCATTTCTCTGAGCAATTCACCAACTACTATCATTTTTATTTTTATTTTTTTATTTATTTAATTTTTAAAAAAAGATTTCATTTGGCTTTAAGTTATTTCATAAATATTTCCATGTCTTCTTTCCTGGGTCCTGTTTGTGAGGTCGGCAAGCATCAGTAGCATTAACACACAACACAGGGGTTCTCACAATGTGCTCAGCATCAACAGCAGCAGTATCACCTGGGACATTATAAAATTGTAAATTGTTGGGCCCAGACCCAGACCTACTGAATCAGAAATCTAAAGAGTGAGGCCAGCAATTTGTGCAACAATTTCTGTTCTAGCAAGCCTTCCAGATGATTCCAGTACAAGCTGAAGTTGGAAAACCACCAGTGTAACCTATGGTTACATATGCATTTTATTTTATTTATTTTTTTTAAAGATTTTATTTATTTATTTGACAGAGAGAAATTACAAGTACACTGAGAGGCAGGCAGAGAGAGAGAGAAGGAAGCAGACTCCCTGCTGAGCAGAGAGCCCGATGCGGGACTCGATCCCAGGACCCTGAGATCATGACCTGAGCCGAAGGCAGCGGCTTAACCCACTGAGCCACCCAGGTGCCCTACATATGCATTTTAATGTAAGGAATCCCATCCTGTTCTATCCCATCCTCCACTCCCCTGGAAAGGACTTTCATTTTTCCAGTTCAGTGGTCTTCTCAGACTGGAGTACACCAATGCACCAGAATGACCCATTTAGGAAGCTCACTCAAGATCCCAAAACCTATATCCCACGCCGGATTCAGGGATCAGAATTTCAACTCTGAGAACCACTGATCCCTCTGTCAACTCAAAATGACAAGAACCACACCTGGAATAGAAACAACAAAGCTGAAGGAAGAACATCCATCATCTGGATGTAGTAAGCTCTATGGAACCAGAGTTACTTTGGACATGACTTTAGCTTGTGGTGTACTGGCCACTGGAGGAGAAGGTTTCCTATTGTATACAGCTGGATCATGTTCATGGCAACTTTGGATGCAGACAAGAGTAGACCTCTTTTGAAGGTGCTGGTCCTCCCATTCCTCTCTCTCATACTCTGCTCCCATCCACAGCTCCGTCCGAGTGAGCATTCCATCCAGTTATCCCAAGCCCCTGATGACTGTGTCCAGTCCAAATCATTGGCTGGGTAGCCATTTCTCTCAAAATACAGATCCCTTCTCTCAATGTGCACAAGGCCTTGCTCCTCACAGAGTGGTCCGTGAACCAGCAGCATCAAGCTATATCATCTGGGTTTCTCTGGGCCCACCTAGACCTACTGACTTAGAATCTGCAGCCTAACAACATCCCCATGTGATTCACACGCAGACTGATGTTTGGAAGCTCTGGTTAAAGCGATGTAAACCTTTTAGAGATTCGGGAGTGGACACTTCAACTCTATCCAGAATTGGTGGTCATTTAAAAAAAAGAAAAGATTTTATTTATTTATCGGAGAGTGAGAGAGCTAGAAAGAGCACAAGTAAGGCAGGGAGGGGAGAGGCAGAGGGAGAAGCAGACTCCCTGCTGAGCAGGGAGCCAGATGCAGGACTCAATCCCAGGACTGCGGAATCATGATCTGAGCCAAAGGCAGATGCCTAACTGACTGAGCCACCCAGGCACCCCAGTGGTCAGTTTTGATCATACGAAAATTATGATGGATTCTTTTTTTTAAATTATTTTTTATTTTTTATTTTTTATAAACATATAATATATTTTTATCCCCAGGTGTACAGGATTATGATGGATTCTTAAAGAAATTAAGAAAGTCTGTCTACTGACAGCAAATGGCCATTGGAGAAGAGAAAAGCAGATATTAGATAAATGAAGAAACAGAGAAAGTAGCTGAGTTCTTGAATTTTCTATATTAGGCTCCCTGAGAGCAAGCTTTCTTTCATTTTTTTTTGATCTTGGACATCCAGGAGATTTCTGGTTGTATCATTACAATAAACTTCCCTTTTTACTTAATCTAGCTTAAACGAGTGTCTGTTTCCGGCCATAGATAACTTGCAAAAAGATGAACAAAAGTGCAACTAAAAGAAAATTAAAATAGATGTTTGGAGTCATTTATAAGGTATATTGTATAGGGTGTAATTTATGAGTAAATTACATAATGCATAGTCATTAAGAAAAACTCAAAATTTTCAGAGAGAAGCAAAATAGAAAAAAGATCTTTCTTCTTCCTTCTTCCTATTTCCTAGAGGTAAACGGTTAACAGCGTCTTGTATAATCTTTAATAATTTTTTCTGTGTACCTGTAAGTGCCCCTGTTTTTTCCCTTGGTACTAATTGAAGAAAAAAAAGCAGGCTTTCGGTCCCATATTGAACTTGAGTTGGAAGAGGCAAGTCCAATCCCAAAGTAGATTCAAAGGAACTAGAGCAGTTGAGAAAACTGTTTATTGGTGGTTTGAGCCTTGAAGCTACAGATGATAGTTAAAGAAAACATTTTGGAAAACAGGGCACACTTACAGATTGTGCGGGGATAAGAGACCCTTCCTCCAAACAAAACCTTCCAGCGGGTTTGGTTTTGTGACTTACTCCTGTGTTCAAGTGGTAGATGCAGCCATGTGTGCCAGACCACAGGAAGTTGATAGGCACGGAGGGGAACCGAAGAGAGTCTTTTCTAGAGAGGATTCTGTAAAGCCTGATGCCCCTCCCACAGAGAAGAATATTTCTGTCGGTGGTATTAAAGAAGATGCAGAAGACTATAACTTGGGAGACTACTTCAAAAAGATGGCACAATTGAAACCATAGAAATTATGAAAGTTAGGTATAGTGGAAAAAAGGAAGATTTGCTTTTGTAGCTTTTTAAAAAAAGACTTTATTTGACAGAGAGAGAGAAAGAGCATAAGTAGGGGGAATGACAGGAGAAAAGGAAGAAGTAGACTCCCTGCTGAGCAGGGAGCCCTATGTGGGGCTTGATCCCAGGACCCTGAGATCATGACCAGAGGCGAAGGCAGACAATGAACCGACTGAGCCACCCAGGTGTCCCTGCTTTTGTAACTTTTGATGATCGTGATACAGTTGATAAAATTATTATTCAGAAACACCACACTATTAATGGGCATAACTGTGAAGTGAAAAAGGCCCTTCCTAAATCAGAAGTGCCATCTACTGGATCGCAAAGAGGTCATGGAGATGGATCTGGTAACTTTATGGGCTGTGGTAGAAACTCTGGTGGAAGGGGAGGCTCTGCTGGTGGAGGTGGTGGCAGGAGCGGCAGATATAGAGGAAGTGAGAGGGGATATAAGGGATCTTGTGGTGGTGACAACCATGGTGGTGGTCCTGGTTGTAGCAGTAGAGGACGCTATGGTGGCAGCAGGCCAGAATATGGACACCAAGGAGGCGGATGCAGTAGCAGTGGTGGAGGATATGATGGTCACAATACAAGAGATAATTTTGGACCTAACTATGGTGGTGGTGGGAACCATAATTATTTTAGAAATTAGAATGGACAACAGCAATCAAATTTTGGGCCCATGAAGAGGGGAAGTTTTGGTGGGAGAAGCTTAGGGAGTCCCTAGGGTGGTGGTTAGGTATCTTGTGGTCAAGTGGTGGAAATGGCAGCAGAAGAAACTCAGAAGAAAAGGCGTACAGTTCTTTGCAGGAAAGAGAGTGAGGGGTTGTCAGGACAATTGCAGGTCACTTTGAGACAATCGTCCTGAACGCATTAAAAGAACTAAAAAAATCTGCCACAGAAGGAACGATGATCCGTAGTCAGAAAAGTTACTGCAGTTTGAACAGGAACCCCTTTGTGGTGGGACCATCACAGCCATACTTTGCGAACAGTGCAGCTATTGATAAAACCAGTGTAGTGTCAATTACGTGTACATTCCTGAGGTCTTTTACCTGCTGTAGCTTTGTCTTTGTCCATGGCTTTGCAGTACAGGTATATTGCCCTGTAAATTATAGTGGTGGCATCAGAAATGAAAAATTAAGGAATTTTTAACTTTTTCCAAAAAGAAAAAAGAAAGAGAGAGAAAGAAAGAGAAAGCTGATCACCTTATTATCACTATGCCTGGAGAGATAAATTTAAAACAAATTTTAAAAATACCCTTCTAGGGGCGCCTGGGTGGCTCAGTCATTAAACATCTGCCTTCAACTGGGGTCATGATCCCAGGGATCTGGGATCGAGCCCCACATCAAGACCCACATTAGCCCTGCATTGCGCTCCCTACTTTTTGGGAGCTCTCCTCTGCTGTTCCTCCTGCTGTGCTCTCTCACTCTCTCTGTCAAGTAAGTAAATAAAATCTTTTAAAAATAATAAATAAAAACAAACAAAAAACAAAAAAATACCCTTCTATAGCTTATTATTTATAAAATAGTCCTTTGAGGCCTACAGTAGGGCAAACACTATAACTGCCCTGGATTTAAAGTATGGATATGCTTTAAAGTCATGTTTTCAGTTTTCACTGAGATGCATTAAATAAATAGTTATATCAAAGGTTCCTGTTATATTCACTTTAAAATATTTGAAGACATTATCCCGAGCACAGGTAGGAATTTTCTTTTAATATTTAGTGCTAGGGAAAGACGGTCACCCCTGAGAAATTGAAATGCTTTGTTATGTAGCAGGCTGAATCATTGACCATGGTTTTGACTTTTTGCCTCAACTGTCAGGGTGCTCAGAGTCAAGCAAGAAATTAACCAAAGAAACTGATTTTTCTTTTTCTTTTCTCCCTCCCTCGCTCCCTCCCTTTCTTCCTTCCTTCTTTGTTTCTTTCTTCCTTCCAGTACCCTCTATGTCCAGGGTGGGGCTTGAACTCACAGCCCCAAGATTAAGAGTCAAATGCTCTACTGACTGAGCCTGCCAGGTGCCCCGAAGCAATGATTTTTCTAGCTGGCAGATTCTTGTTCTTTTCCTTGGCTATGAGCTTCTATTTCTATGTCATTATTTCATTGTATATTTTGTTTAATTATAAGCTGCTCCCAGTATTTTTGTGGAATAAAGAAGATATTTAGACAACTACAACCTTTTAAATGGTAGAACCAAGGCACTAACAAAGATTTACCTATATTTGCTGAGGTATTTGCTAGCAGAGCTGGAAATGGAATTCTGGTTTACTAACTGCTAGTTCACGCCCTTTTCTCTGTTCCATGTGAGCTGAGTGAGGGACAAGATTTTCCCCCTTAGCCACAGAACATATTATGTTTTTTAAAAGTATGATTGGGGTGCCTGGGTGGTTCAGTGGATTAAGCTTCTGCCTTAGGCTCAGGTCATGATCTCAGGGTCCTGGGATGGAGCCCCGCATAGCATGGGGCTCTCTGCTCAGCAGGGAGCCTGCTTCCGCCCTCTCTCTCTCTGCCTGCCTCTTTACCTAGTTGTGATCTCTGAAGTCAAATAAATAATATATTTGAAAAAATTTTAAAAAAAAGTATAGCAATCCTGGGGCACCTGGGTGGCTCAGTGGCCTCTCCCTTCAGCTCAGGTCATGATCTCAGGGTCCCAGGATTGAGCCCCACATCAGGCTCACTGCTCAGTGGAGAGCCTGCTTCCTCCTCTCTCTCTCTCTCTGCCTGCCTCTCTGCCTACTTGTGATCTCTGTCTGTCAAATAAATAAATAATATCTAAAAAAATATATGAGAAAAAAGGTAAAAGTAAAAACAATAAAAGTATGGCAGTCCTGCAAATGTCACTGTTGAATGTTCTTTGAATTGAAAATGTGCTTTAGCTTTTGAAGGCCACCTACCTTGCCTTACAGATTATTTTCAAAGGCAGTTTCTTTGTATCTAAGGACCCACCCAATGCTGGGTGCCTAAGGTTTGCCCACAGGCAGAACAAAAGATGAGGGTCCTGTATTCTCCGCTGCATTAAATGGTCCTTCAAAAATGCAGAACACCATTTTTCTGTCAGCTTCTTTCCAAGGGGATGGCAATTACAGACCTTGAATAAAACCATGTAAGAGAAACAGACAAACACTTTGGTGGGCAGGGAGATGAGTCATGCTCTAACAAAGGATCACTAAAAGTCCTTTTTCTGTTTTGTTTTGCTTTGTTTTGAGAATTCAGTTGTTCTCTAGGAGGTATTTAATAGTCTCTCCACTTTAAAAAAATCCAACTTAATTTATTCTGTTATGAAACATAGCATGGCCTTTATTTATCTTTGATAAATATAAAACATTACAGAAAGCAAATCTTTTTTCCAAAATTCCAGGTGAAACACAATATGGAGGATGGTTAATGCCATCGCCTTTCAAGAGTGCCCTCTGCTGGCAGTTGCCTTGAATTTAAAAATATTATGCGGTAGGTAGGTTTCAGGATTTCATTTGCTGACCAAGTTTTTTTTTTTTTTTTAAACCATTAGGTCTTTACATTTTTTTATATTTTATTTTGCTTTGTTTCATTTTATTATTTTATTTGTTAGACAGAGAAAGAGAGAGAGCACACAAGCGGGGCAGCAGCAGTGGGAGAGGGAGAAGCAGACTCCTTGCTGAGCGGGGAGCTTGCCTCAGGACTTGATCCCAGAACCCTGAGCCAAAGGCAGACCTTAACCGACTGAACCACTCAGGCGCCCCAAACCAAATAAAATTTTGGTTTTTTAAGATTTTATTCATTCATTTGACAGAGATCACAAGTAGGCAGAGAGGCAGGCAGAGAGAGAGGAGGAAGCAGGCTCCCCACCAAGCAGAGAGCCCCGATGCGGGGCTCGATCCCAGAATCCCAGGATCACGACCTGAGCTGAAGGCAGAGGCTTTAACCCACTGAGCCACCAGGCGCCCCCCAAACCAAATAAATTTTTAATGCAAACCAAATAAATTTGTAATGCGTTAAAAAAAAAAATCTGCAGGAAAACAAAAGCAAAACAAAATGGATTTTATCTGAAGGATATAGATAAGCAAATATATTAAATATAATAGAATCAAGCATAATTTTATATATTAGGAAGAAAAACACTGTTTTACTTTGTGAGAACATGAGAACATTCGTTCAGCCAAGATTCCTTGAGTGCCTATTCTGTGAGAGGACTGTGTCAGCCACCCCAGCCATCCGGATGACAAAAGTGCTGCTCACTCGGGCCAACATCAAGGATCCCACGGTCTTGTGAGGGAGTCAGACCCACTAAAAATTACCCAGCGCCAAGTTTACAGTGCACTGTGAGACTAATGAAGGATAATAGGAAGGCAGAACCTTCCCAAGAGGAAACCACCCTTGAAAGGATTTTGCTCCTCAGGGGAAAGAGTCCTCCACCCTTTCCCCTGTGATAGATAGATGACAAAAACCTGATTGGATGCCACACACAGCAAGGGTTAATCAGATTAAAACAGCCTATCAAGTGGCTTCTAAGAACCCCTAGACTTAGAAACTCTGGTGGCAACCCTTTCGGGTCCCCTCTCTCTTTGGGAGCTTTGTATTGTCATTTTTGCTATCGCTCAGTCAGCTTTGTTTTGGTCTTCACCACTCTGTCTGGCCTACCTCTTCATTCTTAGAAGTGATGTGACCAGGAACCATGGGCACTGGGGAGAAAAAATATCCTGCAGTAAGACCAAAGGGAGGGATACATGAATCCACCGGAGGAGGGAGAAGTTAGGAGAGGTACCCTGGAGGAGGCTGGCAGAGGAAGATGAGGAAAGGACAAAGAAAGGCAGAAGGAGAGGACACAGGGTGGGTATTTCAAACCATGATAATAAGTTCAGTGTTGGCTATCTACCGCTTAGCACAACATACAGGGCTTGCCAATCGATGAGACTGTACAATAGCAGAGCTCCAATGTTTTGGTCTCAGGACCTTACATTCTTTAAAATTTTGGAGGACCCAAAGAGCTTTTGTTCATAGGGACTTTGTTTATTGATGTTTACGGTATTAGGAATTAATTACATGTTAAGCTTAAGCTGTATTTTATGGAAAAGGAAATGCAAAATTTTACCCAACACAAATGAGTGGAAGTGTGGCATTGTTTTACATCTTTCCAAAAATCATTCATGTCTGGCTTAATACGAGCCAACATCCTACCTGTTGAAACTGGTCCACATGTCCAGTAGCAGCTGGGAATCTCCACTCATGAAAGGAAAACAGTGATGAAGGCAAATAACATCACAGTATTATTACCAGAATTGTTTTGATTCTGTAGGCCTCCAAGGGTGCCCAGACCACACCTGGAGAAGCGTGGCTGCCTAAGTCTGCAGGAGTGGGGCCATGAGGGGGCACTGTGCTTGTCGCATTTGATGCCCTGAACCTAACCAATGGCCTGAAGGACGTTAAGCTTGGAACTAGAACAGACTGTCCAGGCTTGGAAAGAAGGCAATGGATTTTGCATGTTTGAGATATACATATTTGTTGTTTGCATTTTTATTTAAATCTCTTATAAATATTAAATATGTAAGTATTTTATCTAGAAATATTTGGTAAGTAGATTGATTGGACTCCATGACTGACAAAGTTGAAGGACTATGGGGCGCCTGGGTGGCTCAGTTAGTTAAGCATCTGCCTGCAGCTCGGGTCATGATCCCAGGGTCCTGGGATGGAGTCCTACTTCTTCCCCTCTCCCTCTTCCCCCATGTTGTCTCTCAAAAACAAACAAACAAACAAACAAACAAACAAATAAATAAAATCTTTAAGAAAAAAGTTGAAGGACTAAGAAGGTAAAGACAACTCTCACAGTCCTAGCTTGGGTGACCGGAGAGAGAGCAGAAGTAGGACCTGGTAAAAGAAGGCCTAGGTAAGGCCACACCAATGCAGAGCAAGAAGACAATGCATATATTTAGTTTGGGACTTGCTGCACCAGTGGGGTTATCAGAGGGCCCAGGGAGGCATTTAGAATGAAGGTGAAAGCATGAATCTGAATCTTATGCAGGGGCAGATTTACCATAAAACTTGAGCTTAGGGCCCCTCCCATGCATGGGTCCCATTCAGGGAACCAGAGGGACCCCACTCACAGATGCACAAGATTATTGCCTTTTTAAAATACACAAATGTTAAAAATACCATTTACCTGCCCTTGTTCTCATCAGTGACTCCACCCCAGTTTGTCCATCACAAATTCTCTGGATGCTTAGAATGGTTGCAGATGTTCTGGGGGGTCTGGTCAAGGGGAAAATTGAGTTGGTGGTGCATTGGCCTTGGGTTTAGTGGGATATATTTATGTGATTCACATCTTCTTCAGCTACTGCTGACTCACCCAGTAGAGGAATAACTTCCAGGAGTCCCCGTACCCCACCCTCTGCTGAAGTACTGGGCCAGATGTATTAAAATAGGAACTACTGCACCAGCACCAGAAGTTCAAGGGGTAGTGGAGGAAAAACAAGGTCAAGAACATACAGGGCCAGAAGTAATCTATGGAAAATACTCCCCATCGTCTGATGTGCTGTAAATGTAAGCGGAGGGTTTTGTTCTTGTCAATGACTTGCAGAAATGAACATTCTCTCCAGGCAGGAATTGTGGTGCAACAAAGATGATTTTAATTCCTTGTCATTCCTTCTGGTGAGCAGGAAGCAAGAAGCAGGAAGCAGTGGTGCCTGTTTCCCCTCCCCTGAATCTGGGCTGTGATTTGCTTTGACCAATGGGATATGGTAAAATGATGCTGGGCAACTTCTAAAACTGGATCTTAAGAGGTACAAACCTTCCCACTTTTGCAGACTCAGAATCCTCCATCATGCAATCCCCATGCCATGCTTCTAGAATTCCAATACAGGAGGAAAGGCCATGTGCTAGAGAACCAAGTCACCCAGCTACTGGCCAGCAACAACTGTCAGGCTTGTAGTGAGCCCCATCGTGACGTTCCAGCCTAGCAGAGCACTCTCAGACTATGGCCCTAGTCAGCAGGTGGGTCTGCTACAGCCCTAGTTAGCCTGGTGGCAGGCGAGCCACTGGGCTAAACTTAGTCAACCCGGAATCATGCAGTAACAAATGGCTAGTGTTTTAAATTACAAGTCTCAGCCTAATTTATGACTCAGCAATAAATAACGAAAAGAGTTATTTTGTGTTTGGGTCGGAAGGAAGACACAGGGGAGCTAAAGGACCACGAGAGAATTTTTTCTGGACAGGACAGATTTGACTCTCTTTATAGACCAAAACGAAGGAGTGAATAGTTCAGGGAAGAGTAAAAGGTCTAGGAGAAAGGGGAGATACTTTCACATGTCCTTGAATGAGACCATAATGAATCAATTAAGGAGGCAAACTGATGTACTGGCTTTGTATAGAAGACAGGAACTTCATTCTAACAGAATGGTGGAAATGAAGTCGGCAGAGGATAATACGAAGTTACTTAGCTTGGTAAACCTTTTATCTTACAGAAGAAAACTTAAAATAATTTTAATCTGTGGCCAAGCAAATAAATATTTTTGCATGATTTTTTTTAAGTCTAATTTTTTTTTTTTTTTTAGTAATCTCTACACCCAGTGTGGGGCTCCAACTCACAACTCTGAGATCAAGAGACACATTCTCAACCAACTGGGCCAGCCAAGTGCCCCTATTGCATGAATTTAACTGGAATAAAGAACATAGAATTTGATTCCCTATTAAAGAATAATGAGACCAGAAAGAAGACAATCTCCTAAAAGGGGTAGAATTGCTTTAACTGTTTAAAATTTCTCAGGTTCTTAAATGGACTTCCATGGAACACCTGGTGAAATATGTTATGTTATATCATTCTTTTAGGGCACTTTGCGACAGTTTTATTTTATTTTTTTTTAATATTTTATTTGACAGAGAGAGATTACAAATAGGCAGAAAGACAGGCAGAGAGAGGAGGGGAAGCAGGCTCCCTGCTAAGCAGAGAGCCTGATGCGGGGCTCGATCCCAGGACCCTGAGATCATGACCGAAGCTGAAGGCAGAGGCTTTATTTAACCCACTAAGCCACCCAGGCACCCCTGTGACAATTTTATTTAACACAGTAAAAACCTCGGCTGCTATCTGTTAAGAAAAATACAGAAAGGACTTGAGCTATAGAAGGAAGAGAAAAAAAATAATCACTTCACTTTATCGGATGCGACAGAATATTCAGGGTCCGGGAATGAATGGTCAAGAGGGAATTCTGAGGACGTCTTCAGCACAAGAAGGTGGTTTCAGTAAGGCACAGGGACAGGACCTGTGGGCAGAAAGAGCTGCACGGGGTTGTGACAGGTGATTGATTAGATACTTTTAAGTTGGGAGGGGGTTAAGGATGGTGTATGCCTCTAAGGAATTTGGAAGCAAGATTTTCAGGACCTTGATGGGCTAGCTGTTGTGTAAGATAAGGTCATTTACTACTGTCTAGTAAAACCGTAGTCTTCAGAGCCTTCAGATGAGTATCAGTGGGCCATATGTTAGGAAGATGATTGCTAACATATATTTGGGGGGAGGAGGATAGCGATAAAGCAAGTTTCCAAAAGGATTTTTATATGTTGAAGAAGACTTACAGGATCCTGGAGGTCAGGCTAATGTCAAGTTAAGGTTGCCTTTTGCCTCTAGCAATGTATTAACAGTGAGGCCACTGAGGTCCTGGAGGAAGGTCACCCTGACAGTTTGAAGTACTTGTCAGTGAGCTGCAAAGAAAATTTAATTATTTTCTATATTTCTTTTGCTTTTGTTCTCCCCATCATTACCATTCACTTAAAAACATTTGTTTTTGCGTTAAAATGTGGTAGTTAAAAACAGGTATGTAATTACTTTGAATTATTTAAATTTTCTTAGAAATGTTTAAGGCAATAATTTCCATCTAAAGTAGTTTTTTATATTTGACATAAACTTAATTTACTTCTAAAAGAAACACATGAAAAATAATAACCCAGTTCTTACAAGCTCATTTTTTTTTTCCCAGCGAGGATTTATTTATTCAAAAACACATTTTGAGGAGCCCCTGGGTAGCTCAGTCGGTTGAGTGTCCACCTCTTGATTTTGGCTGAAGTGGTGATCTCAGAGTTGAGAGACTGAGCCCTGCATTGGGCTCTGTGCTGGGCATGAAGCCTGCTTGGGATTTTTCTCTCTCCCTCTCCCTTTGCCCCTCTCCCCACCAATCTCTCTCTCTTTAAAATAACAAAAACAACACGTTTTGATAGTCCACTGTGGTGTGCTCTGTTCTAAATGCTGAGGAAACAGGAATGCACAAAACAAAGTCCCTGCCTTCATGGAGCTTACATTTAAATATGGGGAGAACAGAAAACAAACACAACTAAATACCGAGAATTGCAAACAGAAAAGTGAGATGGCAAACAGCAGCCATCCACGGTGGTCAGAGGGGCTGAAGTAAGCCTGGTGACTGGAAGGGCTGGGTCTCCTTTGGACAGACAGTCTGTCAGAAGGTGGGGCTCTCCACCTCCTGTCAACAGTGGGTCCGCTGTAAGAAAATCTGGGGGAGGAGCCTTGCCCCACAAGACACGAGATGTCACCAGCCTGTCTAATGACACAAGATGCTGGTTCTAAAGTGACAGGGCTATCCAGTTTGTAATACACACCTACTAGAAATCGTGTCTATGTCTCCAGTCTTTGAGGTCTGGGGAGGCTGGTCCTGATACCAACATCTTCTAGATGTTTAACTACAGGATGTATTGGAAAATAAGAGATGTTATTAAAAAAAAAAGGGGGGGAGATAAAAAATGACATTGACAATAGAAACAATACTAAAACACATGGAGTACATCGTCAATGCTCTGAAGGAGAATTGCTGGCACTGTTAGTGGATCTTCCCAACAAAGTAGAGCTCTACCCTAGAGATTCCGTTGGAGAAGATAAAAGAAACTACAACTGAGTGGGAAAACATAATTTACACACAGGTATGTGACCGTTCAGAACCAACACGAACAATTCACTTTGAACTTCAATGTTATTCCTGTAACACTGATATAAACTTGGCATAATAAACTCAAGTGTGGAATTATTAGATTTGCTTGTAATGTCAGGGTCAATTTGAAAACTTGCTTCTAGCGCTATTGATACTTCCGTGGCTGAACTGCTTTAAATCCAAATTCATTTGCAGCAAGGATCATCCCTTTCTAATCCATGGATTGAAAGTCCCCAAATAGTCTCAGGGCCTGCCTCACGTTTGCAAAGATTCTAGCCAGTCCGAGGCTGGTTTCCCCAATGTAAGCAGCACATACTGCATCCAGACATGAAATGAATGTCATCACGGAGGCCACTGACCAACCTCTCTGTGACTGAAAGGCAGCTCTGGGACTCCGGTGGGCAGAAGATTTGGGCAGAGCTGCGGCTAGGGACCCGAGATACAGAGGGAGAGATGGGAACCAGGAAAAGAGACGAGAAGAAGTAAAAGAGGCACATTCCCAGATGGAGCCATTTTATTTCTAAACTTGAGTCAAAACAGATACAGGCTTTCCTACCTCCACCCTGGATTTTCATCTTATAAAATAGATTTGCTACTAAAATCCTTCATAAAATCTGCCTTCCTCTTGGCAGTGGGAAATGAGCAAAAAGTCAAAGGTTAAAAGGTCATGCATAAAATATCACAGCCACCAAGATAATTATACAATAGTCTCAAATTCTTCACAAATCAATGATAAAATGTTAAGACTAATTTACACTCCACAATATTTGCAGCACTTCAAGGTTTTTTCTTCATATATTTATGTTCATATTTCACGAACAACAATATTAAAAAAGACTATCAACTTTTTTTTCATAAAATAGGAAAACAAAACAAAGCCATCATACTATAAAATTAATCTGCAGAGCATAAACTTCTTAATATAAGAACGAAAACTTAAAAAAAGAGAGAATTCACCCCCACACTAAAATATCTTCACCAAAAACTCTATAGGTTTCCCCAAGGAGTTCTTAGCACTCAGATTTCTGGTTGGTTTAAACTCTCTTGTACCCACTGGTTTTTGTGTATCCTGACTCCCAACTGTTATTATTCCAGGGAGAATTTCAAAAACAGAACTTCAAGCAAGGTCTGAGATAGGATCCAGTAACAAGTCATTAGACAAATTATTCACACACATTAAAGCTTTAATGAAACTCAAGTGTTTCATTTGAAACAGTGGTTGATCCTTTTTCTTTCACTCTGTGTTCATCCAAGAAAACCCTTTAAAGATCTAGAATCATTTGGTGTCTGTAATTACCATAGCATTTAGCTCCTAATTCTGGGGAAAAACATGCCATTTTAAGAAACTTTTTGCATGTATATTTTCCTTTATGTCTGGAGGTCGATAACCTCAAAATAAGGCCCAGACATTGGTCCCTTCAAATGGTATTTAAAAACCCCAACAGTATTAAATGAGGAGAGTAGCTGTCAAAGAGTTAAGAAACAAAACCCTGTTTTTTAAATCTTCGATGATACTTGTGTCTATGTATACGAAAAAATGACATACAAAAAAACCCCAGAAAACAAAACAAAACAAAAAACCAAAACACTAGAGAAGTCAATATGATTTGTCAGACTGACAAAATGCTTGGAATTTACGTTTGGAAGGGACCTCGTAGATTAACTCAAAGTAATTCAAAGTGCTGATTTTAGAGGGAAGGGAAAAAGGCCCAGAGATGGTAAATGACTTATCTCTTTCCATTAGCATGTTAATCTGCATGATTATTTTTTATATACACAGAGGCAAACACACACACACACACACACACACACACATTTTATATATAAAATGCTACTGGCTTATACAATAAATGAAAAATAAGGGCGCACATTTTCACTGATTTCAATGCAGAGGTGGTTAGTGCCTCCCTTTCAAACGAGCGAGAAGCTTTCACTTCCTCTCCATCCTCTCCACTGATGGACAGGCCATATCATAACCAGGCTGTCCCATTGCCCTCTGCAGCCCTTGCAAAGAATGGGGGAGGTTTGGGGGGGGGGGCGCAGGTGTGTGTGTGGCGGGGCAGTGGTCAGAGTGGCAGGAAGGAGGGCAGAGGTACTCAACCCAGAATCGGAGTCCCTTCCTATGCCAAAGATGTTCCCACTGGCAGTGAAGGCTTTACACGAAGTCGAGCTTGGGGTATCGTAACTTCGAGACCAGGCTGGAAGGAGATAAGAAGAGGTGAAGGTACCAGGTGCCAATGGACGCGTCACCCAGCAGAATATGAGCTAGTGTTCTTCTGACCACAGAGGAGGGCAGAAACGAGCAGTGTGTGTCTTACTGAAGTTACTGAGCTATAAACTTAGACAACTTTACCGGGTGTAGTCACAGTTTCTAATTATTTTAATTTGTGATTGCATATAAGCATCAAAATATTTAAGCCTAATGTGTAGTAGTATTAGTAGCTACTTTACGTCTTTCCATAAAATTACATGTGGATATAATTCTAAGGTAGTTTCTTTTTTTTAAAAATATCATTATTTTTAATATTCATTATAGACATTATTTTGAAAAATCTTAAGTCTAGCTGTATATATTAACATTAAATAACTTAAAAAAATAAACAATACATCATATATACCAAAATAGCCCCATTTTAAAGCCATGGAAGTGAAAAAATTGAGTTTTCAAGAATAAACTAGACCCTCTGAAGATATTTTTCATAATTTCAATATTAAATGTATCTTCTTTCCTGACTATGCCAAATATATTACACACTTCTTTTGGTAATTTACGTCAGAAGTATTACTTATGAAAATAAATAGGTCTGTTCGTTTGTCTGTTTTTACTTGTTCTGTACTAGAAGATTTATCCTAAATCTAAATGAATTTGCTCCCAGAAGTTCTCCCCAATGGAGAGAGCATACCCAAAAAATGTAGCAATGTACAAGATTTCCAGCCCATGCGACTATATTTTCTAATAATAGTGGTAGAAAGTAACTTTCAAGTATTGTTCTAATCTGACTGGACTTAGAGATAGCTATCCCATAACATCAACGCTCTAAAGGAAGAAAGGCATTTGAGAAACTTGTCCTTGCTAGAACACCTTGGCCGAAATTCCCATAGGAAACAAAACCATCTATCTGTAAAGAACAGAGGGCACTTGGTACCCAGCACTGACCTTTACGTGCACACAGGTAACACTGCTCTGAATTTAAAGTAGACCCTCGCAAGTTGAAGAAGAGCCCACATTTTCTTTCCTCATTAAAGGTCACTATGTCATCCACAGCTGGAAGAATTTCTTCTAGAAAGATTTTCTTGAGGAAGACAGAACCTAAAGCTATTTCAGCTCCTTGTCCTGTTCTCTGCAGTCGTGAGTATTGGTAGTAGTTTGGCTAAAACAACAAGAACAGAGAGACTGGCCCGCTTTGAGAACCAGCCTCAGACATTTTGTATGTACGTTAGTTAAGCACATTTCCAGAAATTAAATTCACACAGGGTAGGCAAGGAATAGAGATTACGTCACTCACAAGTCACCGGGGGAAATCAGTCAACTAAAAAGTGCATCAATTTCCGAAGCAGGTGCAGGAGGTCAAGAGGGGCTCACACATTCTAGAAATGTGACTCGTTCACAGGTTTTGATCCAGCCACTTGATGTAACTATTCCTAGTCCGGATTCCCACTGAGAAGTTGGTGGGCCAGCTGGTGAAAATCATGCAGCCGTGGAAACCATCCTCATAGTGATCAAGGGTCACCTCCACACCTGCGCTCTCCAGACGCTTGGCGTACATGATCCCATCGTCTCTTAGGACGTCGTACTCACACGTCAGAATATAGGTCTTTGGGAGGTGCCGCAGGACTTCCTGATCAGCGATGAGAGGGGCTGCCCGGGCATCCAGCAGCTGAGGGATCTCCCGCACAATCCTGGCGTTGCCAGTGGTCTTCATGACAGGCCTGTAGCCCTTTGTGATGGAGGCTGGCAAGAGGGACGTCCAGTTTAGACGGGCCCTGAGGGCAACAGCTTCTTCCACGTCAAGAGAAGTGTGGTTGTTGACTATCATTGCCTGGACAAAGTCATGGTTGCCTTGGAAGTAGTCTACCCAGTACTTCACCATGACGTAACGGGGTAGGATCGGTGTGTTCACATTTTGCTGGTAAGAGGGTGTGTTGAAATCTAAAGCTTGTAGGACTGGGTAAATTAAAGCTTGTACCTTGAACTTGTCTTTGAGGTTGGCATCTTGAGAAAACTGGGGAGGAGGAAGCAAACACATTATTTCTTTTGGCATGGCTCCTTTTATAGAAATCACACCTTATATAGTAGCTTGATACCTTACTTTAAGCCAAGCAGAGGATAAAAGTGTGAAATTTCCACCAGCCATGGGATTAAGTAATGTAGTTTAAAAAATAAAACTCCCGGGGCGCCTGAGTGGCTCAGTGGGTTAAAGCCTCTGCCTTCAGCTTGGGTCATGATCTCAGGGTCCTGGGATCGAGCCCCACATCAGGCTCTCTGCTCAGCGGGGAGCCTGCTTCCTCCTCCCTCTGCCTGCCTCTCTGCCTACTTGTGATCTCTGTCTGTCAGATAAATAAAATAAAAAATCTTTAAAAATATAAAAAATAAAAAAAAATAACACACCCCCCCCCTACACCACCACTGCCCCAATCAAGCTGCTGGATATTTACTGAGAAAGGTATGATGTTTGAATGAACCCTTCAAATGTACACCATCTCTTAGGTCTTTAAACCCCCACGCACACTTCACTTGTCTCCGTTCTTTGGCAGTAGCACACTCTGCTGGATACGACGGATGGATAACCTATGAACCTTATTTAGTTCACTATGCTCTGCAAGGCCCAAAAAAGGCAAACTAGCTGACCCTTCCAGAAGAGAAGGGTAGGAAAAGCTAAAGGAACCGATGATGGGACTCCAAAGTGTTGGAGCAGGACCTTAGGATATCTCCTCCGATGAGCAGTTAGTGTTCACGCTGGGTGAGAGAATTTAAATGGTGTTGGCAATGTGCCTTCCATTCTCTTTAATGAGCGTGCACCCCGGAGTTGAGGTTGAAATGGGAACGTCAGTGCATCCCCTACCTCAGCAGATCTCAAATCCCCTATGCCCCCGCAAAATGCAAACATACTGCTTCATTTTAGACAGAGTTCTAGTATCTAAAATGATATATATTTTCCTTTTTTCTCTTTTTGTTGAGTCTGTCACAATTTTTTAATTTATTTTAATTTATTATTTATAAATTATTATTATTTGATTTATTTATTCAACAAGTATCTTGAACTGTTTCCACACATTATCCTCCCCTCTCAGCCCTTATTCATATATTTTTTTAAAGACTTTTTTTTTTCTGGTTTCTTTTTCTTTCTTTTTTTTTCCTCTCTGAAGGGCAGCTAACTAGGACACTGTGTTTTATAGCAACTAAACAATCTTCAAGGTCACTTTAGCCATACAATTTTGTTTCACGCAGGAGTTTAGAACCCCATCCCCAGGGAAGATGAAACTATTCTGTCAAAGCAAAAGGAAATGATTGGTTAATAGTTCTTTTAATATGTGCCAGGAATTGCATATACATCATTTCACAAAATTCTGGCAACAGCCCTGCAATCACATGGTATTATCCTCATTTTCCTGAAGCTTAGAGATGTTAAGGTGCTTGCCCAAAGCCCTGTAGCTCTCAAAGCAGGGGAACTGGATTCCATCCCAGTTCTGTCTCATTGTGAAGCCCATGAGGCTCTCCTCAAGGACTAGCACTTTCTTCTTACCACACTTGACACAGGTATAGCAAACGTGCCAATGCCAGAGAACAAAGTTCTTCACATGCAAAAAGGAGAAGAAACCGAGTTTTGCCACAGATAAAAAGGCAGATGCTATCTGGGATACCAAAAGAAATTTGGAGGCGAGAAGACAGAGCTGCTGTTCTAAACTTATTTATTCCATCAGAGGAAAAAGATGTACTTATCTTTGAACTTACACAGCTGCCCCAAATTCTGGGTGCTCTTAGAGCTAGGTAGTTTTCAAAGAATTTAACCAAGTAAGCTCGATGAACTTGTAAGATAACATTTGAAGTGGCTGACCCATTATCATTTTTTTCTTTTATATTTATAAAAACCAACCAACCAACCAATAAACTTTGGGAAACGCTTTTTAACTTCTCAATTTGACTCCAAGTTCTAAGGAAGCCACCTCAGCATTGGAATTTAAGCACACAGACCCCCATTTTGCAAGTCTGACACGGACAAGAAGCCGGGGATACTTGATTTCCATGCATAGCCCTGAGCGGCAAGAGAGCCCTATAAAACATCAGCCCTTCTTTCATAATGGTCGTAATCGGGGCCTTTCTGAGGACTAAGAGATGACACTTCTATCACTGACCTCTCTTCCTACCTCAGAAAGATCGGCGTGTTCTCCAAGTGCCGTCATCTGAATAACGTAGCCCACTACTGACCAGCCCACCTGCTCCGCCTAGGCCATACCTGGTGGAGAATCTGTCTGTCCGCAAGAGGTAAGCCAGTGCCCTCCCACCACCAGCACCACAGGGCTATTACCTGTTGGCCCACAGCAGCGGCCAAATTCCCACCAGCACTGTCACCAGAGATGCCAATTCTGTCTGGGTCAACCGAATACTTGTGTAAGACTTCCGGCTGCAGGAAATACTTCGTGGCATGCACAACATCATGAATCTGTGCAGGAAAATAAACCTTTGGAACTAGTCTGTATCTGTGGAGACAAAAGTGGTATTCATTTAAGGACTTTACCAAGTCTTTCTAGTCCATTTGAAGTTTAAGGGGAAACTGCTTCTTTGGACACAGAAATAAACAAGTGAGGCATTAAAATACATCTAAAGGGGCCCCTGGCTGGCTCAGTCAGTAGAACATGTGATTCTTGATCTCAGGAGTCCCACATTGGGCACAAAGCTTACTTCAAAAAAAAAATAAATATAATATTTCTTATTTACTTTTTGTCAAAGAGAGAGAGAGAACACAAGTAGGGGTGGGTGGGGGGGACAGAGGTGGAGGGAAAAGCAGGCTCGCCGCTGAGCAAGGAACTCAATGTGGGACTTGATCACAGGACTCTGGGATCATGACCTGATCCGAAGACAGATGCTTAACCGACTGAGCCACCCAGGCATGCCGAACCATTTATTTTCTTGCAAATAAAAAAAATACCTAGTTTAAGAATGTAATGATTTTGTATTAGCAGTAGTCCTCTCCCTCTCCTTTTTATTTTATTTTATTTTTTAATTATCAGCCTCCAAACAAAACAAACACCTAGGTCACCACCAATGGAAAAACAAAACTTCGAAGTTGAAGGTGGGTGTTACTAAGATATGGGTAGAACCACAATCGATTCTGAAATTTTATTTCTTGAAGTCAGTGTTCCAATTTACAGCATCAGTGAGTTAGAAGGTAACCTGGCAACATTAACCATTTCATTAACCTCATGCTTAATGCCTCCATGTGGTATCCTTTATGATTTACTTGAGAAATATAGTAAAACTGTACTCCAATGAAGAGTACATTAAACCCAGGAAACGAATTCACTCCCTAGGAGGCCGAAACGGAAAAGCTAGTTGCCAACCAGCAAAGAGGAAGCCAAGTCTGCAAGACAGAAGACAGGCCCTCTGGGACACTTCTGAGGCTTCTCCTATCACTCCACTTTGTAATATCAGAGTCCCTTTGGGATCCAACTCTGTATACTTTGTAGGATTCCTATGCTCTTAACAGTTCCAAAGAACCCAGTTTTGTCAAATGCCCCCCCCCATAATATCATCTTACAAATCCATATTTGCTGATAACCTCAACCTGGAGGATCCTCTCAATCTCCTTCTTTTCTTATTAATTCTCACTCATCCTTTAAGCCTTACCCAAGGGTTTGGACTCCTCCAGGTAGAGGTTCTGGACTAAAGCTCTACTCACTTCTGGGGCTGAGCTAGGTACCACTCCTCGATACTTCTATATGCTGGGGTATATTACTGTTCTTTCTGCCACATCATAAAATGATTTCTTTATGGACTTCCTCTAAAGAATGTGTTCTTTGTTTTATTCATCACTGTGTTCCCAGTATCCATCAATGTGCCAGGCACATAACCAACCACTCATCCAGTAAAACCTTTTTGAATCATGTACCTTCCTTTTGCAGACAAAAGAAACTGAGGCACCTGCAAGTTACATTATTTGTAAAATAAGTCAAACACAGATAAAAACAAGGTGGGATAGAAACCAATTACTTAATTAACGATATGAAGAACTCGGGTCTTGTAATTACCATTTTAGAACTAACATACTTATTCTCGGAAACTAATTTTCTCCCACCTAGAATCCAGCTAATTAATTAAATATTTTGACATTCAGTACAGATACAATCAAGTGGACAAATATTTGTGAAATACTACAAGAACTAGTGAACATTGATCTGGTTACTCAAGAATGACAGAATTTTGAAAATTCGAAGTATGATAAAAAAAAATTCCCTTAGTGGTTGCCTTATAACGACAAACTGATTTTCTGACTTTTTTATTTTTCCATCTGTGGATCAATTAATCATCCTAAATGGTTTTTCTCCCTTTGAATTCCATTATGTCCTAGGGCAGCTGCTGTTATGTACTACTACTCTTGGTTAACGAAAGGAGTAGGAGTACACTATTTTGTCCACTAGATGGCGCCATCTCACATGATTCCATTTACCCCCAATTCCAGCACAAGATCTCTTTTTGAACTTCAGTTTTACCAAGCTGAATTCTTTATTTTTTTTTTTTTAAGATTTTATCTATTTATTTGAGAGAGAGCGACAGAGATAGTGAGAGAGAAGGCGAAAAAGCAGGCGGTCAGAGAGGAAAGAGAAGTAGGCTCCCTGCAGGGATGCCCCCTACAGGGAGCCTGATCTAGAACCCAGGGATGATGACCTGAGCTGGAGGTTGACGCTTAACCAGCTGAGTCACCCAGGCGCCCCCAGGCTGGATTCTTAATTCTTTCAATGAAATAAAAACAAATGCACTTCATGACTCAAGTTGTGACAATAAAGGCTATTCTGTCTCAACAAGATTCCATATATCACAATAAACTGTTTTCCAGGTAGCCAGGATGTCAGAACATATTCTACCAGTACACATACACGAATTGAATCTTCAGGTGTTGTTTACCCAAAAGGCCTTAGGGAATTTGAATCAAGGGAAATCCGTACTCTTAAAAAAACCTTGGCTATTGCCTCAATCTTGCTATTGCCTCAATCTTACCAGTCTATTAATAATTGGCTCAGATAACAAAGTAAACAAAAGACAAACAGGTCATAATAGAGTCTTCCTGGTACTCTGAAACATTTGTCTCCTAGTCCCTCCTACCTTTATTTGAGCTGGAAACTTTCTCTAGTTTTATTCGATAAGGGACACAATTTTCATAGATTGGAAAATAGAGTGAAACTATATACTTCTGAGGTCACCTTGTGTAAGATAAGCCTTTGAAGTAACTTGAAATGGACCTGAGAAGTAGAGCAAAAGTGCTGTAATATTTTTGTAGACACAGAAAACTTGGAGTCAGGAGAAAATTAATGAGTGCCAGAGCCAAAGAAAGCAAGTATATATCTATGTACCTGATCCTTTTGTTTAAAGATACATTCCTGCAAAGTATGAAAGTATGATTCTGACTTTTTAAAATTTAAAAATGATAGATCTTGAGTTAAAGCACCTGATGAATTTGTGGCAAATATGGTCTTAATTTGCCCAACTCACTGCGGGGACAGATGACTCTGCAGAGTGGGCTTCTGCCTATCTGTTATGGCACACGCCTCCTTCTAGCAAAATTTGGTTGTGAACTCAGGAATGAAGCTTAATCAATTTAATAAACGCATACTCTCTATAAAAATTATCTAACTCCTGCTAGGTGAGGCACCCGGCCAAGTACTCTGCAGGTGTGTTTCGCTCAAATCGCAGGGCAAACCTCTGGGTTTAAGAATGAGAACGTGAGGGGCGCCTGGTGGCTCAGTGGGTTAAGCCTCTGCCTTCAGCTCTGGTCATGATCTCAGGATCCTGGGATCGAGTCCCGCATCGGGCTCTCTGCTCAGCAGGGAGCCTGCTTCCCTTCCTCTCTCTCTGCCTGCCTTTCTGACTACTTGTGATCTCTGTCTGTCAAATAAATAAATAACTATATAAATAAGAATGAGAACGTGAGGGGCACCTGGGTGGCTCCATTGTTAAGCCTCTGCCTTGGGCTCCCGTCTTGATCCCAGCATCCTGGGATAGAGCCCCAAATGGAGCACCTCACTCAACGGGGAGTCTTCTTCTCCCTCTCCAGCTCCCTTGTACTTGTGTCCCCCTCTCTCGCTATCTCTCTCTCTATGTAATAACTAAATAAAATCTTCAAAAAAAAAAAAGAAAAAGAATGAGAACGTGAGGCTCAAGAAGGATGTGTGACTTGTTGGCGACAGCTGGTACATGGCAAAGCTGTGCAGTGAATTGACCACTGACTTCCAAACCCACGTGTGACCCCTGGCTTGGAAAACATTCTCCTTCTTCAAAACTCACAGCCTTGTCAATGTGCATGGGTACGTGTGCTTTCTCATTACCCCACCCCAAGAAATTCTTAGAACTACAGACTTCTGACATCCCGGAGCATGATTTCCATGGTTTTGCAATATTCTCAAACAAACCACCTACTGTCACTGCCTGGCACATGGTACATCTTTAATAACATACTTTTCTTCCTTCCACACAAAATTTACATATAAAATATGTCACAGAGCACTTTCTGTGGTGAGAAAAGTAATAAGCCATATGGCTTTAAAAACATAAAAAAAGAAATTGTTCCTAACCCACCCACTCTCCAGGCACATCTCCAGGAACTCTACTTCTTGCATTCTATGCATAGCTCCGAGTTTCTCAACTCTGTGTGCACCTCAGGATAATCTTGGGAGCTTTACAAAAACACAGAGAGGTTTGAGCCCCTCTATAGAACATTCCAATTGGGGTGGAGCCTTGCATATCTGTATTTAAAGGGAAATTTCCCCAATAATTCTAAGGCACAGCCAAGACTTGGAAATATCACCAAGTCCAGCCAAACTGCCACTGTTCTCTGAACACATTTCCCTGTTCCCATTCCCAGTGCTTTGGTCTGTCCATCCTCCGTGCCCTTCCCCAAGGAAGTCTTCATTCAAAGTGCCTGTCGTGTAAGTCTCATCTCAAATGCCGCTTCTTCCGTGAAACCTTTGGAGAGCCCAGGAAAAGTCACTCTCCTTCCTTGGAGTCCTCAAAGTCTCTCTGACAGTAGTCTCTGTAATCTCTCTGACATCTCTGACAGTCTCTCTGACATTGAGGACACCTCTATTTCCTCTACTAGTGGAGGAAAAGTCCACATACTACAGTTTCACAACAGTCCCTGCGATGGTTTGACCGTAGTCATTCAAGCAAAGGAGAGCTGAGATTGGAGAAGGCTTAGCCCATTGGGTAAGAAGGGCATTCAAGAGAAAGGACAGAGGTCAAGGTGGTTTGCCAAAATCCTGGGAGTGATTGAGCCTACAACTGTGATTCACTGGGATCAGTGTAAGTGAAATAATTCTTGGAGCACGGTTGAAGACTTTGGGAGACTTCTCTAGTACATAGCGGGGATCTCCCTGGGCTCTAGGCCTGGATCTAAACAGCCTCCTTCCATTCAGATGTAAATCTTGCCTTTGACGTCAAGGGTAGGCCCAGAGTTCGAGCACTCTCCAGTGGGTCTGGAAGCCCAAAGAGGCTTGGTGCCTCCTCCTCCTGGCCTCCTTTCTTTGTGTGACTTCAGGAGCTAAACATAGCTTCCAGGAGCTCAGGTGTGGGTGGCACTGAGCTGCACACCCTCACTGTGCTTCGCAGTCACAGGTGCTCTCTGAAGCTGCAACACAGACTTGTAAAAGCTCTGACTGTCCCCCTTGTCCTCCCACCGGCTGCTGCCCTGAAATTCTTGAAGACCCAAACCACAGGAGAGAAGCCAATGGATTTTTCATATTACTAGAAAACAGAGCTGGGAAGACATGAGCTGAATATGTGTAAAAAGGAGAGATTCATTAGTCGATGACAGGGAAGAAAATAAAACAAGCTACTTCTTAAAAGAAGCACAACATTAGCTTTCTCTAGTTTTAAGTTATTTGTGATGTGGGCCTTTAGATTTGCTCAAGTTGGCTCTAAGTTTTCAGCAAATCTTTCCTTACTGGGGGAGGATGCTTAGGAATTTGGTCTGCCCACCTTCCAGGGCTGCCCAGGTAGGAGGGATGCACAAAGATTTCTCAGCTCAGGACTCAGAAGAAGAGCAGAAAAAGGCATGGAGAAAAAGTCACAGCTGGGTCACCATTCACTCTGTGTTTTTCTGGAGACCTTATTCCTACAACAGTTTGCTGAAATCCGTATTGTGTTGGGCCTGCTAAAAGCTCTGTGACTTTGTCAGCTTGCACTCATCTAATTTTGTGAATTAAAAACAACAGAAGGGGGGCTTCTGGGTGGCTCAGTCCTTAAGCTTCTGCCTTCTGCTCAGGTATGATCCCAGGGTCCTGGGATCAAGCCCCACACTGGGTTCCCTGCTCAGCAGGGAGCCTGCTTCCCCCTTTCCCACTCCTCTTGCTTGTGTTCCCTATCTCGCTGTGTCTCTCTCTGTCAAATAAATAAAATCTTTAAAAAAATAAAAAAAAATAAAAACAACAAAAGCCTAAAAATCCCATTGCTTATAGATATGTTAGCAGCAAATGCAGGAAAGTTCTTCAGCTTCTCTTCCATCTACTTTAGCAACATTCTTTATGGCTCTGTAAAGTTTTGAAGGCTCTGTGCACAAGACCACCTGATATTTGGTAGAATGGGACTAGATCTCCATTTACATAAAACAGAAAGTTTGAGTGTAGTAAGGATTTAATTAAAAGCAAAACACATTTTCCATACCCTAAAAAGCAACATAAATGCCTTGTAGAACTTAATTATAGAATTAAGTAGATCTATTAAATAGAATTTAATAAAATTCAACATGCCTACTTTGCTATTATCTTGCATTTTATCTTAAAAAAAAAAAAAAAAAGGGACGCCTGGGTGGCTCAGTTGGTTGGGCAGCTGCCTTCGGCTCAGGTCATGGTCCCAGCGTCCTGGGATCGAGTCCCACATCAGGATCCTTGCTCCGCGGGGAGCCTGCTTCTCCCTCTGACTTTGCCTTCCACTCTGTCTGCCTGTGCTCGCTCTTGCTCGCTCTCTCTCTGACAAATAAATAAATAAAATCTTAAAAAAAAAAAAAAAAAGAAATCTTCTTTTCCTATTATGTCTTATGGTTCCGGCACTGTGTCTTATTATATAAGCTACATGCAAAAGGGTGCAATGTTACAGCTAAACTGCATTAAAATTTATGAAAATAGGTTTGTGGATACAAAACAGAGCCTTCTTAGATTATATAAATGAGGACTATACTTATGAGGACTTAGGACTAAGATACATGATACATCCGTGTATCTTAGGTAGCATAAGATGAACTTTTGCATTTACTTAACAAATACTTGTTGGGCAATTAATATGTAAAAAGAGCATGGTGTCATAAAAGCAACTGAGCAGAGCATGGCCTAGTTTGAGAACTTGAGACCTTTGTCAACCTTAGTTGCTGGGTCTGTCCCCAGAACTGTGCATGAGCCAGCAACAAGGATGAGGCGTGCCAGCTCCTGGTACTGGCTGCGTGGGAGTGATTCCATTCCTGGGGCTGACCCCAGCCCTTGCCTACCAGCTTCCTTAGGCCGTAACCCTTCCCAGGGCCATATCCCATAGGAAGCTAAGCCAAGCCACCACCACCCAACTGCTGTGGGCCTCATGGATAAGGAGCAATTGTCTCCACACTGCTCCCTGCTAGAAGGTGGGATTCCAGGAGAACCAAGGGTCTATCATCCTCCTAAGAGCCTCAAGATTATCTCCGTCTCTTTCCTATTTTCCTTAGTTATTACCAGAAAGTTCAACTATCTTCTCTTGTGTTTCATTCCCTTCATGCTCTCTGCTTTCTCCCTTTCCTCCAAGCCCTCTCATTACACACACTGGACTCCCATGGTCAGTCCACTTTGTCTAACTAGATTCTGCTCATTCCTAGGAGCTCAATGCAAACACCACTTTCTTTAAGACATGAACTTTCTGACCTTTCAAACTAGGTAAACTCTTACCTATTTGATGCCTCTGTACTACGTAGCCTTCAACTTCACCTCACTTATCACAATTTAGCATTATTTGTTCATTGTTTATTTTCTCATCTAGACTGTAACTCCATGAGGGCAGGAATTAGGTATGTCTCACGCTGTGATATCAGCAGAGTATAACTACTGTAACTGGCACATAACAGAAATTCAATAAATATTTCTGGAATAAACGAAAGGGGAAAGAGACGAGCAGTGAGAGGAAATGATGGTCCCAAGTTCGACCTCTGAGTATACTTTCCAAGAGAAAC
Organism: Mustela nigripes; assembly: GCF_022355385.1. Taxonomy (NCBI): domain Eukaryota; kingdom Metazoa; phylum Chordata; class Mammalia; order Carnivora; family Mustelidae; genus Mustela; species Mustela nigripes. The sequence continues at coordinate 123,303,475 of NC_081558.1, read as the reverse complement.
ATGATCCCATGATGTTGGCTCTGCCTCAACTACAGCACTGGTTATATGGCTCTTCATGGGCTAGCTAGCTTGGATTTTTTTTTTTTTAATTTAACTTAATTTTTTCAGTGTTCCAAGATTCACTGTTTATGCACTACACCCAGTGCTCCATGCAATCCGTGCCCTCCTTAATACCCACCCCCAGGCTTACCAACACCCCCACCCCCCTCCCCTCCAAAACCCTCAGTTTGTTTCCCAGTGTTCACAGTCTTTCATGGTTCCTCTCCCCCTCCACTTGCCTTGATTCTAACCACGTTAGCTCTTGATTTCTGCAAAGACGAGTGCTGTGAGCTCTACACACATGTTGATAAATAAATTGTCAGTTGGACCATCCAGTTCCATGGGCTAGAGCGCTAATCCTCCCTAACTGTCTAGTGCTTTAGTGTATCTGAAGCCCGTTTAGCTCAACTGTCCAGACTGACTCTTGAGACAGTTCTCGGCAGTCCCTAACCTAACTCAGAGTATGTTTACTTAGCATACTTGTGCTAAGTTTTGTATTGGGTGATGGGAACTGGAGGACAGAAGACAGGATTCCCCTTCCCAGTAGCTCACATTCTAGATGCACAGGACAGACTCCTCAGTCCAGTTAGCACATGGCACTAAATGATGTGGCTGAGGTCAGGCAGTCTTGGGAAATGGTACTTGCCTACCACAGTGATATGTCCCTGTGATAAACTTAGGGGTACCATACCACAGAGATGGGGCAGAATGGTAAGTTAAGATGAAAGTAGTCCCTTCCATATTTAAAAGAAATCTTAAAATCATCCTATCCATCCTTATCTGTTGTGTGAGAAGCCTAGTCTTAACACCTATTTTACTTGAGAGAGATTCTCAAGGTGGAGACAGGCATACAGGAGGAATTTAGACATGCTGCCCACTGCTTGCACTGAAGCCCGGGATGGTAAGGACCGTATGGAGACTCTCCAAGGTGCCAAGTAAAGCCGGCACAGTGTCCTTCCTGTCCTCAGGCCTGTGAGGAGCCGGAACCACGCAGGAAACCACTGGAAGGTCTCAGAGGCTGGTTCCGCAGCTCTGAGCTGTGAGACCTTGCTCCACAATGGGGCCCAGCTACTTCAGCAGACCCTGCTGTCCTGGCTGGCTGCCCAGGCGAGATGCCGGCCTTCTGGTGAAGGTTCCTGCATTATGAAACTGTGCCGCGGGCCCTCTGGTAGGCCAGCAGAGGGGCCAGGGCCGGCCAGAAGCTGTCCCGAGCTGTCTGGGAGGCAAAACTGCTCAGGAGGCAGCCGCAGCCCTGCTCTGGGTGACTCTAAGTCTTACGTTCAAGGGTCACTGCTGCCTAGATGACGGGAGACCAACCCTTCCGAGACCGCAGAAGAAAGGATTCCCTTACATCTCCAGTCTGAAGCAGGGGCACAGACCCACAGATCGGGAGAGCCATGAGCAGAAGAACAGCGGGCAGAGAGGATGCAGTGGGGAGAGGAGAGCTGGTTAAGCTCGAGCATGGATGCTCGGCATTATCAGTGTCCTTCAGTACTGGCTGGACACTGGGTCCAAAAGTATAGGGGCCTCAGGACGTGGACTTAATGCCACACTCTACTTACACAACTGGCTGGCTTTGTGACCTCATTTCCTCCTCTAAGAGAAAAATATCAAAACATTTATCTTGAACAGTTGATATGAGAATGAAGATAGACTCCTATTCATTCGTTCCATAAATACTGGTTGAACGCTCACTATCTGCCAGGGATGTTCCCAGGGGCCAGTGATTAACAATGAACAAAATGGGCCAAGATCCCGAAAGTTTCTGACTCTGTGGAACTTACTTTGTCTATTTCAACCCAGTACAATAAATACCTAATAAGTCGAATATATGGTCTGTCAGAGGTTGAGGGCAGTTTTGAAGAAAAAGGAAACAGGAAGATGATATTTGAATTAGGATCTGAAGGAGGAGAAACAATGTATTGTACCAGCACCTGCATAATGCCTGCCACGGAAGAGGCAGCAGGATTTTGTATTTTTGACATCACCACCATTGTAGTAAATCTTACTCATATTCTTCTGAATACCATTAGTGATGATGACTGAGATTTGTTGAACACACTCTATTTACAAGGTCTGAGTTACAGAATAGAACTCTAGGGGAATGACTTTTCCAACTCTGGATTGGTTTTTAAATTTTACTTGTTTTTAAAATTTTTAAATTTTTTTTAAAGAATTTATTTATTTGACAGAGAGAGAGAGAGAAAGATAGAGAGAGAGAGACAGTGAGAGAGGAAATACAAGCAGGAGAAGTGGGAGAGGGAGAAGTAGGCTTCCACTGAGCAGGGAGCCTGATCCTTCTGCTGAGCAGGGAGCCCAATGAGGGGCTCCATCACAGGACCCTGGGATTATGACCCCAGATGAAGGCGGACATTTAATGACTGAGCCCCTCCCTACCCAGGTGCCCGGTTTTTAAATTTTAAAAGGCAGTAAACAAAATAATTTGCTATAGATAACTGCATATTTTTCTGTTTCAGTTAATTCCTTTTCCAGAAATTTTTAAAACTAAGATAAAAAGATAATTCAAGGTGTTAGAAAGCTAGTTCAAGAAATTGCAAGTTGGGGGCGCCTGAGTGTCTCAGTGGGTTAAAGCCTCTGCCTTAGGCTCAGGTCATGATCTCAGGGTCCTAAGATTGAGCCCTGCATCGGGCTCTCTGCTGAGCGGGGAGCCTGCTTCCTCCTCTCTCTCTCTCTCTCTCTCTCTCTGCCTGCGTCTCTGCCTACTTGTGATCTCTCTCTGTCAAATAAATAAATAAAGTCTTTAAAAAAATAATAAAAATCTAAAAATTAAAAAAAAAAGAAATTGCAAGTTGTATCAGAAACATTATATGAGAGAGTGAGAGAGCATGAGCAGGGGGAGGGGCAGAGGGAAAAGCAGCCTCCCCACTGAGCAAGGAGCCAGACTCAGGACTCCATCTCAGGACCCTGAAATCATGACAGGAGCCTAAGGCAGACGCTTAACTGACAGAACCACTCAGGCATCCTGTATTTCTTTTTGAGAGAGAGTGAGCACGGGGAGGCAGGCGGGTAGTGGTGGGGTGGGGTGGAGAGGGAATCAGTAGACGGGTGTGGGGTTAGAGGGAGAGAGATCTTAAGCAGGTTCCACGCTCAGCACACTTAACCCACTGAGCCACCCAGCTGCCCCTCTATGATTAGGATTATTAACTTACTCAATGGAGACAATGACAGCATTCAATTCTTCAGCCATTGCTGTACAGAGCTCATCATAATACCGGATTTCTAAAAGAGACAAAGGAACAATCAGTACTAAACAACTTACTTTAGAGTGTCCATTTTTAAATTCTGCTCACTGTGGATTGCTTTTAGACTTGGACTTAAGTTATTCATAATAAAAATAATAAAAAGCAAATGTGAACCTATGTCTCATTTATAGGGTTACATATACAGAAGCAAATATGAAATCTGGTTTCTGATAAAATGTAATTGGTATAAAATCCACATTAGATTACCTTTTAATGTGTTTTTAAGTAATAGACATTTATTTCATAAGAGACTATATGAAATACACCAAATTAATTCCAATTTTATAGCTCTTTCAGTGTACACCTTTCCAAAAATCACAGCAAATAAACAGTTTCCTCCTTGGAACCACAAAATTTTTGTTTTAATACCTTCATTTGCTGCAATTCAGTTGCATTCTTCCAATTTGAAGAACAGCATATTCTGTTTAAGCCAACACATAAAAATTAGAATTTTGGGAAGTCTTAGCATTTCTTAGAAAGAGGAGCCAAAGACATGTAGTGACAAATACAATTGTAATAACTACATAGCCACGTGCATAGCGTCTCCAACCTGAGCTCTTCCTCTGGCAGGAGTAATCAGTCAAAATCATGTAGACGAGGCCAGGTGGATTGGTAATCCATGTGATTCCTGGTACTTATACTTCCTGGCCTCTAGTGGAATGCAGCATTTGGCAAGTGTCCAGTACTATAGATGCAATCATTTCTGTTATTCACTTCTGTATCCTCATCCCCTAGCACATACTAGTATAACTACAGATACAGTGTTGCACATAACTGTTCGAATATTGGAAGTCTTGAACCCCAGGAAACCCCTCAGTCCTGGACAAACCTACATAGTCCATAAACATCTGTTGAAAACATGAACCGAACCATGAATAAAAGAATCAATAATGAATATGAAATGGGATTACTAGAAAGGTTATCCTTTTTTGGCCTTTGCCACATTAAAAAATGCTATTTAAAAACACAGAAAAAGGGATGCATGGGTGGCTCAGTCACTTGAGCATCGGACTTGATTTCAGCTCAGGTCTTGATCTCAGGGTGGTGAGTTCAAGCCCTGCATCAGGCTTCACGTTGGGTGTGGAGTCTATATTAAAACAAACAAACAAATAAACAAAACCCACAAACAAGCTCAAACAAGTTGTCATTACCTTTAAGCCTAGGAGATGCCAGGGTACCTGGCTGGCTCAGTTGTAAGAGCATGTGACTTCTGATCTCAGTTCATGAGTTCGAGCCCCGTGAAGTATACTCAAATGAATAAAACTTTAAAAAACCCCAAAAACAAAAAACAGAAATCATAGGGGATGCCAGTAGCTTTGCGCTGAAGATGAGAAAGTAGCTCCGTGATAATTACAGGCCCTTACTACCTCCTTGGTATGCTTTCTGCTAGGCTGTTCCACTTGGCTGCCTGCCATTTTCAATGTGTTCTGCTCATGAAAGGATCAAACACCAAAAAGAACATTCTTGAATTTTACAACATTGTTTCCTTTTAATGCACCTTTTATATTTTCATCTTTGGTTTCCTAAGAAGGTAAAATGTGGATGAGTTAACATGGATATTCTGAAATACTGGTCCTACTTCATAGAAAATTATCTTCAAAACACAAGTCAGCAAAAGAGCTGCAGATCATTTCCTCATATTCTGTCCCAGTGAAACTTTGACTTGTTTTGGTGCCAAAAGCTTCTGTCAGCAATTCACTTAAGTTAGCCTATGATTCAGGTCACAGGACCTATTTTCAAAAGAGTCTGCCCAAATTAACAAGCAATAAACAAATGGGCAAAAGTTTTACATAGGGAAATCATACAGTTCATCATCCAAGACAGAACATTTTCAAGTGTGAAAAGGAGACCCTGTGAATAATTCTGCTGGGATAATAGCAGTAACTGAGACTATTCAAGGGAACCAAATCAAACGGTCCTCCTCTCCTTACCCAACAAGGAAGTCAAGCTCAATTGCACATCTCTCCCAGGGCCAACCACAGTCCCCAGAGCCCCGGAGGTGACTAGGACATACTTGCACTGGCCAAAGCCCAACCTCCTCCATGGATGTAGATAATGCTGCGTTTCAAAGGCTCTTCTGGCTTCGGGGAGCCCTCAAACACTCTGACTTCCACCCCGTCAAAGTCAGTGTCGGTCACCTTCACCTGAGCCGATGACCATGCGCTTTTCTTGCCAAAAGAAATGATGATAAAATTCAGTGCAAGCAGGTGATGGCTCAGGCCCAGGGAGTGTATCAGGTTGCTCTGCAGGGTGAGGGAAGGAACACAGAGGGAGAACACGAGTCAGCTTTGTCATACCCTCACCAACTCCTGGTGTCTAAATTATTACAAGCATCTGCCAATTCTCTTTATAAATCAAATTGGATTTGTTTGCAAAGCGTTTGCAAAGTATTTTCCTACAGGAGATTGTATTTTTTGGATCAGCTTGGAGAGGGACATTGGACAGGTCCCATCATTCCCATTTTATCAAGAAGACTTAGAAATTAAACAAACATGAGCATTGAGCTGGCTAAGTGGTAATTGTGGGACTTGTGAATTTTAGGTTTTAGTCCTTTATTTCCCCCTCTCAATCAGCACATCACAGTTCTAATAACACGCTAAGAATACAAGAAGAATACTTTCTTTAGATGCAAATAAAAGATATGGAAGTTTCATATTTACTCTAACTACAAGCATGACTTAACTACAGCATGTCTGTTGTTTTGAGAGTGAGGAAAGAAATGAGTGTATGAGAGGCCAGGAGCACAGGAAACTCTGGCCCCAGTGTTAAGAAGCAGAACCTCAGACATTACCAGGAGCTTTACAGAAATGCGCAAGGAATAAACACGCTGACATCACTTCCTTTTTGAACCCAAGGGCACTGAGCTCTGCATTAACTGACTGCAGGACGTTATCTAGTTGGAGAAGGAACAAAGAGAGAAGAGACCCAAGTCACCTACCCAGCAAAGACCCTATAGAGTGTACTCCCCTCTTTCCACATCTTATACAAGGTCCTCCTGTTGCAAATACTTATAAAACTGACCTCCCTGTAAGGCTTAATGGCCATGTTTCAAATCCAGAGAACTGGAACCCATCAGGTAGCCAGGAACTAGTCCAACAGAGAGGCTCACAAGTGTTAAAGAATGACTGGAAACTTTCCTGGCACAGGGGCATGAATTTAGATACCGTATCTCCTAGTGGCTCTCCAACCTAGGATAGAGAGTAACAGTGCCCTTCTGGAAAATATGAAACAGAACACTGATGATTAGTGAAATAGGGAATGCCATCATAAGGTCAAGGAAACAATGTTACTAGTAGCAGAAATCAGGACTATAAAAAGTCTTTGATACAGCATAATACAGCTTCCCAGTAAGGGCCTGTGGCACACTGATGTGCTGTAATTCTGATCCCCTCACCCCTGGGGAGCCAAGCTCATGAGAGCACCTTACCCCAGTGTCCCATATAAGATATTATTATTGTATATGTATGCCCAGCCATGAAAAGACTAGGAAAACACTGCATTTATATTTGCCATGTTCATGAAAAACAGAAACAACAGGCAATTAATTTAACCATGAAAAGCTACTCCAGAAATTTCATTAATATTTGTTTTTGGTAATATAAGCAGCAAATAAACATTAATAAAATAATTCAATTTCTATATCCATCAATTGCCCAAATTTACTGAAAAAGTTAAAACTAATAGTGTGCTTGCTATGAATAAATGTGTGTGCTATGAAATAAATTCACACACACGTAAACTTCGAACCATTAAATTAAGGTTTTTGGCGAATCGGGAAAAGGCAATCATCATTTGAGTTTCATGGTAAAATGTCAGCTTTCTTGGGGAATATTGATTTCTGCCAGGACATAGCTAAGAATCACTGCATTCATTAAGCATTCATTTCTAGAGTTTACACACAAATCCTTGTCAATATCGTTATCAATTAACCAAGAACACACAGGATCCATTCCATTTCTCACAGAACAAGAAGCTTGATAGGCATGAAATAATGAATGTTTTCAAAGCAATCCCAGGCTTGGCTGTGTTACTTTCTGGACTATTTTTTTTTTTTTAAGTTAAATGAAGACTTCTGAATACTTAAGACAAAGTATATGTGAGTTTCTTCGACTACAGGAAAGCTGTAAAACAGGTGAATTGTCTTTACAAGCCAGACTAGAGAAGACTGTTCATTTTACACAGAGTCTACCTCAGGTTTCCTTTATGCACTGCACATGCTCTGAGTGCATGAAGCCTCGACTCTGTTTGTCTATGCTTTTCCCAAAATACCTCCCCCGTGTCAGCTTACCATCATTCGCACTAACGGAAGTTCTGAACAACTACCGGCATTGCTCACAATGCTGCAGGGTGGTGGGGGGGGGGGCGGCAAGGAGCAGAAGGGTTGACTCAAGAAGGGACTTAAATGGGAAAGACAGTAAGCAGATAGGAGTAAGATAGGGTCAGACAGATGCTAAAATAAAGTCGGGCTCATGTTTGGAATTGCACTGATAAATCAGAGAATGAAAAATAGTTACCTTCCAGAGAATGCCAAGATTATTTCAAAATTTGAAAACAGAGACACTCCAACAGTAATCTGTCACCAACCACTCTTACTATTACTATTGTTAATAACACGTCTCACTGTCCGAGCACCTACAGGGCTAGGGTAGGGTAGACCTATTCAGTATGGGATGACTCTCGCATGTGCATGTGATATCATGTGGCATGATAAAATTGTAAATATTATCTAACTTTTTTCTCCAGTATTTTTTCTCTTCTCCCCAATATTAGCTCTTCTCACTGCTCCCCTTCCTTCCGAATCTTTCTGTAGTTGTTACTTTAGGGAAAGGTATGAGAACAAATAGCAAAGAAGTGGGAGTGACTTTATAATTTTAATTTTCAAAGCCTATATCCTTGGGAGAATTAAAAAACAGGCATTGATTTAGAAGATCACATGATGAGTAAGAAGTCTCCTAGACCTGAAGATCATTCTCCAGACTAGGAAGTGGGAGAGGGGAGGACAAAGGGTGGAGATGAAATGAGAAATGTGTGGATTGATATTGGAAGAGATCCCTGAGACACAGCAGCCCCCGGATAATCTGAGGAATCTGAGAGCAGTGGATATATGCCCCACGCCCAGACAGAACCTCGGAAGGAGGCCAGACCCTAGGGAAGAGTGGCTGCAAGATATATTTAAGACGATGGTGCCTCAAATGGCCTCAGAGTGTTCCTTGGGCTTCCACTAGTGCAGGAGCAGCTGAACGATTCCATACTCCAATAAAGGGATAAAAGTGGCAAGGAAGGGCTGCATGAGTGTCTTGGAGATACACTTGAGAACACCTTTTTGTTAGCCATGGTCCACTATATGCTCTCAAGGGTCCAATGAGGATAGAGGAGAGCACTAATGAACCTGAGGGTTCTTATAAATTAGAACAAAGGATACTCCAGGGCAATGCACAGGACTCAAACACCAAAGTCTGCATGGAACAATGATGTGAGCCAAGGATGAGTACCCAGATGGCCTCCCCATTCATTATGCCTCAACATTTTGTAAGACCCTCTGAAACCTAAAAGTAAATAGCACTTAGGGGGAATACCTAAATTTATAGGCATGAAGTTCTACCTTAAAAAGGTAGACTCAGGGGCACCTGGGTGGCTCAGTGGGTTAGGCCTCTGCCTTCTGCTTGGGTCCTGGTCTCAGGGTCCTGGGATCGAGCCCCGCATGGGGCTCTCTGCTCGGCAGGGAGCCTGATTCCTCCTCTCTCTCTGCCTACCTCTCTGCCTACTTGTGATATCTCTCTCTCTCTCTCTCTCTCTGTAAAATAAATAAATTCTTTTTTTTAAAAAAAGGTAGACTCAAAATGACGTTTTATTTCTTGCATCCTTGAGTTTGTGAAGTGGGATTCAGATCCACCCCCCAAAACATTCTTGAGTTGAGAAAGTTTCCCAAAATCTCTTTAGAAGTAGCTGGAAAACTCCAGTAGCACAGAGAAGCAGGCCAAGTTTTTGGAGCCTCATAGGTTGAGAATTGACCAGTTGAAGTACCCTAGGGCAGTGATATAGGTCTTAAAACTTGCCCCCATAACCATTCCAGGATCTAGGGGAGAAATTCTACCTGAGGACATGGAAGGGATGAGGGTACCCACTACACCACGGTAGAACCAGACACAACAAAAAAGGTGAGCCACTGGCTCCCTACCCAGGCATGATGGCCAAAGATGGAAGGACAAACAACAATCAAGGGAAGCAAAGCAGAAGCTCTACTAGTTGTTTAATCAATATACACGTTAGTTGTTATGTTTGTGCGTGGGGTTGTTTTCTGTTAACTCACTCAACATGTAAATTAGGAAGTCAGGGAGGCTGACGGGGGAGAAAGAGACACTCTCCAGAGCAGACGAGACTCCACAAGGGCTGCAAATGAATAGCTCATGTCTGTGAACTAAGTAACACAAGCAGTCAGGGAGATAGACAAAAGGCTGCAGGAGCCCAGAGAAGGAAGGAATTAATTCTCCTTTTTTTGTTTTTTTTTTTTTTTGTTTTTAATTTCTTTTCAGTGTAACAGAATTCATTGTTTATGCACCATACCCAGTGCTCCATGCAATACGTGCCCTCCATAATATCCACTACCTGGTTCCCCCAATCTCCCACCCCCCGCCCCTCCAGAACCCTCAGATTGTTTTTCATAGTCCACAGTCTCTCATGGTTTGTCTCCCCCACCCCAATTTCCCTCAACTTCCTTCTCCTCTCCATCTCCCTATGTCCTCTGTGTTATTTGTTATGCTCCACAAATAGGTGAAACCATATGATAATTGACTCTCTGCTTGATTTATTTCACTCAGCATAATCTCTTCCAGTCCCATCCATGTTGATACAGAAGTTGGGTATTCATCCTTTCTGATGGAGGCATAATACTCTATAGTGTATATGGACAACATCTTCCTTATCCATTCGTCCGTTGAAGGGCATCTTGGTTCTTTCCACAGTTTGGCGACCGTGGCCATTGCTGCTATAAACATTGGGGTACAGATGGCCCTTCTTTTCACTACATCTGTATCTTTGGGGTAAATAGCCAGGAGTGCAATTGCAGGGTCATAGGGAAGCTCCATTTTTAATTTCTTAAGGAATCTCCACACAGTTCTCCAAACTGGCTGCACCAACTTGCATTCCCACCAACAGTGTAAGAGGGTTCCCCTTTCTTCACATCCTCTCCAACACATGTTTTTTCCTGTCTTGCTAATTTAGGCCATTCTAACTGGTGTAAGGTGGTATCTCAATGTGGTTTTAATTTGAATCTCCCTGATGGCTAGTGATGATGAACATTTTTTCATGTGTCTGATAGCCATTTGTATGTCTTCATTGGAGAAGTGTCTGTTCATGTCTTTTGCCCAGTTTTTGACATGATTATCTGTTTTGTATGTGTTGAGATTAAGAAGTTCTTTATAGATCCTGGATATCAGCCTTTTGTCTTTACTGTCACTTGCAAATATCTTCTCCCATTCCGTAGGTTGCCTCTTTGTTTTGTTGACTGTTCCCTTTGCTGTGCAGAAGCTTCGATCTTGATGAAGTCCCCAAAGTTCATTTTCGCTTTTGTTTCCTTTGCCTTTGGAGACATATATTGAAAGAAGTTGCTGTGGCTGATTACTTCTGCTTGTTCTTCCTGGGATGAAATTCAGTACGGCTTCTAGCCTAAATTGTGGCTTAACGGAAGATGAAGGATGGGAAGCAAAGAAAAGGGCTGGAAACCAAGATGTAAAAGTGCCGGGCAAGTGGTGTAATTCAGAGACCCACGGGGAGATCATGTACATAAGGGAAGTGAAGGCAGAGGGGAGGGTGGAAATAAAAGGCTTGACCTAAGAGTCACATATAGTGCCAACGTCAACAGCACAGACTTCCAGCCCTAGGGTGCCTAAGTGAAAAGCCCGGCTCCCTGACTTACCAGGGGTAGGATCTTGGGCAAATAGTAAACCTCTGAGTGTCTTGATTTCTCATCTATAAAACAGAAATAATAATACCAACTACTTCAAAAGATTATTGTGAAGCTTAAAGAAGGTAAAAATGCCTAGCATAGCACCTGGCATATACTAAACCTTATATGAGTTGTTGTTGTTGTTGGTGGTGGTGGTGGTTGTTATTATTATTATTAAAATACCCCTGATCCAGGAGATCATTGCAGAAAGAAATGTGAGCCCAGGGACAGACAGTCCAGTATTTCTAGGGAAGATGAGACTATCATTTTTCTCATGTACATTTGTTTTTAGGACCATGCTAATTACCAAGTTCTGAAATTAGTATGGGTTAAACAGAAGGAAAAGAATTACCTGTAAAAAGTTCATTTGAGGGTGCTCGCGTGGCTCAGTTTGTTAAGTATCAGCTCAGGTCATGATCTGGGGGTCTGGGACTGAGCCTCATGTCATTGGGCTCCCTGCTTAGCACGGATTCTGCTTCTCACTCTCCCTCTGCCCCTCCCTCTGCTCATGCGGGGAGTGTAAAAGGGAGGAGCAGGCTCCCCTCCAAGCAGGGAACCTGATCAGGGGCTCAGTGCAGGGCTTGATTCCAGGACCCTGGGATCTGGACCTGAGCTAGAAGCAGACGCTTCCCGACTGAGTCACCCAGGTGCCCCTGCCTTCAAACAGGTCTTAAATTCTCCTATCTGGATTCTGGTCTATTTCCCTCCTATTACAGGAAAAAAAAAAATTCATGGAATATCTGCATGAAAATTATGATCATATTTTTCAAATACTGTAAAGTTTGAGTATATTTTAAGTGCGGATTTTTTTATTGCCACATAAATTATAGACTCACACTTAAGCCCACTGTAGAGATCACATGTGATTCACTAATGCAGAAATTTTTTTCTACAAAAACCCACAACGTCTGCAGCACGAAACTTCAAAAGGTCAGACAACTGGGCGCCTGGGTGGCTCAGTGGGCTAAGCCGCTGCCTTCGGCTCAGGTCATGATCTCAGGGTCCTGGGATCGAGTCCCGTATCGGGCTCTCTGCTCAGCGGGGAGCCTGCTTCCTCCTCTCTTTCTCTCTGCCTGCCTCTCTGCCTACTTGTGATCTCTCTCTGTCAAATAAATAAAATAAAATAAAATTAAATTAAATTTAAAAAAAAGTCAGACAACTAAAATTCAACAGTATTAATTAGGCACCTACTCTATGTAAAGACTCTGCTACATGCTATAAGAATGCAAGGGTGGGTAAAAGATGGACTGAGAACTTTAGTGGTCAAGAATTTAAATGTTGTCTGATTCCCTCCCTTTCCCCAAATTTCCATCTCTCCTCAAGCTTTCACAGTTCTTTGCACTTTCTCTGAGACTTTAACTTCTAAGGAAAATCCTCTGATTTTAATGCTTTGATTCAGATTATTATTATTTTTAAGTTTCAGACAAAAAAAAAACCACGTCTGTATGCCAAATCTGGGCTGAGAACCACCATTTGCAAGTTCTGCGCTGATATTTGTGGTTGTGGGGCAGCTGTTCCACACTTCAGTCTTCTGCCCACCACCCACACTTCGCTTCACAGATATTTACAACACTTTCCTCTAACAGGGTGGAAAGGCATCGAAGTCTTCTTTCTTATTCCCACCCAGATTACAAGGATAAAAATAATTCCTTCACCTGCTGACGGCTGGATCTCCATATCAACCCAACTCTGATAAAAGGACAGGACTGTCTGAGCACTGTTTCTGGAAAGCTTTAGGCTACGTAGTAAATCCCACTAGAGAGGGAAAGTCAATTTGCTTAGGGAAAGCAGAAATTGTAAAGTTGAATAAAATAAAAACTGAAACCTCATCATCACTTCAAGCAGACAGTAGGCAGAAGAGAAAGAACCGATCTTTAAAAGATCTGCCTCCCCTCAAGAAAGAGGAAGAATTAATTATTAGCGTAGCAAGAGAATCAAGAGACTGGAGAAGTCGAGGGGGAAGAGAGTTTCAAGAAAGAGCGAGTTGTTAAATGCCTACAGAGAGGCCAAGTAGGTCATGGGTATTGGCAGTGAACATGGGTATTGGTGAACCTAGTAAGGCCAGTTTAGTTACAGAGATGGGACTGGCAGCCAGACAGACTGTAATGGTTTGCAAAGGGAGTAGAAGGACAGAAACAGAGTGAAGGTGAAGGAGTACTTTCCCTGCAGAGATTAGGAAAGCTATAGTGTAATAAGCTGAGGGCGAGTGAAGAAAACCCGTTTTGTTTTGCTGTAGATGAGAGAGACTTGAGCCTGGATGTAGGGAAAAAGGCTGTGAACAGGGGAGAGAAAAGTTACACAGGAGGGGGGAAAAAAAAAAGACAAGTGAATTGAGACCCTGGAGGAAGAAAAAAGGATCTGGGAAAGAGATGGAAGGGTGGGCCCTCGGGGAGGCCATGGAAGGTGAGCTTGCTGTAGGCAGGGAAGGAAGCTGTGATGAACCTCTAGAAGTTGAAAGCTGGATGAACCTCTAGAAGCTGACTTTTGTTGAGACCAGTTCTATCTTTACCCTAAAGAAGACAGCGCCTTTTCAAAGACTGCTTGCTCTCTTGCAAGGCAACTCATTACAACTTGGCTCCCAGCCCCATACCTCTGATAAAAGCCTTATTAGGTTCACCAATGACCCCACGACCCTCACTGCCCACACCAATGACCTACTTGGCTTCTCTGTGGGCATTTAACAATAATTTGCTCTTCCTTAAAACTCTCTCCTCCTTTAACTTCTCCAATATCTTACCTCTTTTGCCACACTAATATTAACTCCTTGAAGGGTGAAGGGGCTCTTTTATTGATCGTTTCTTCCTCTCCTATCCACTGGCCCTTTACGTGACAGTGTTCCCCAAGGCTGCATTTTTATTATATTCAGCTTTACAACTCCTGCTTTCCTTAAGCAAGTCAATTACTATTATGGCTCAATGTCCAGCAGATTATTAAATTAAAGGCTCTGACGTCTATCCATATGCTAAAGACTTCTAAATTGTTATCTCAGTCCCTGGTCTACCATTCTTAAGCTCCAGATCTACATTTCCAACCATCTCCAGGACCTGGCCTATAAGCTCATCAAAATTAACATGTTCTACTCTTCTTCTCCACCTCTGACTCAGCAACCCCATTAAACTCTCAATTAATAATCTAACCATAAATCTAGCTTCCAAGCTAGACACCTTCATAATTTCTTCCGCTTCTCTCTTCTCTCATGTGATATCCAATCATCAATTCACATCAATTCCACCTGCCAACGTTTTCTGAGCCTTGTTCCACTTCCAGTCTTTACCCCAACTCACACTGCTGACTTGATTAGATGCTCATTATCTCCTGTATTTGCCTACTAACTTGAATTCTAGAGAGCTCCTTTTCTATTACCTGCTGCGTACTGCTGTTAGAGTGCTAACCTTGAAAAGCCAATCATTACCTGGCTGTTAAAAAAATGTCCACTGACGTCTAAGTTCCTACAGAGAAAAATCTGAACGTGGCATGCTCTGATCCCACTCTACGTGCCAACCTCATTTCTCACCTCCTCACCCCTCACACTTTCCAGTTCACTAGAATCAAGCGTATTCAGGCATAACTTGCCTAAGTTTATTTTTCTCTTTATCAGCTAGTATCTTAGGCAATGCCCTTCAGTGATGTGCTGTAACCAGCTCTTAATCTACAAGTCGGCTGACATCAGGTCAGTAGCTTGAAACTGGCCGTGTTGGGAATATTTACATAATAGAAATCAACAATTGCTATAAATCAGGGTTTCCCCACTTCCTAGCCCCCCCATCCCACGGACAGTACTCCACTGCCTCTACTTCACCCCTCCCCTTCCCCTACTCATTCACAGCATAGCAGTGTTTAATGGTGTGTACTATGAGGTCAGTTGGCCGAGGTTCAATCCTGTTTCTGATATGTTTTAGTTGGGTGATTCTGAGCAATTCACCAAACCTCTGTCTGCCTCAGTTTCTTTGCCTATGAAATCGGAGAGACCATAATATCAACTTTATAGTGCTTCTTAAAGGAAACCTATCATAAAGCTCAGAATTTATTAAGTGCTCATAATGTCGCCTCTTTTTATTTGCTTATGTCAGGACTTCATAGCATGTTAGCCTGTCATAGAGTGTAGTCTTGCGACACCAGCTTGAAGAGCCAGGCAAAATCACCAGCTACATGTTCCTAAACTGAGCGATATAGAAAGACTTCAAAGTAGCAGAACTCTCTAACTGACATAAACCCCATCTTCAAGGCTTCCTCAGAAGAAAAGGCTCTGAAGAATCAGTTTTCATTATTCCTGCCTTGAAATTCTTTGAACAAGGGCAGAAAGGGTTAAGGAAAAATGACTGAGAAGAAAGAGCACAGACTTTGCAGTGAGACAGGTCCCAGCTCTACCATTCATTAACTACATGACCTGGGCAAGCTTCCTAAGTACTCTGGGCCCCAGTTATGAGATAATAGAGGTGAAAACTTGCACATGAGGAATAAGTCCACATTACTTACTGTTTGTCCCCTCTCTCCCGAGGTCCTGAATTGGCAGAAGCCTCACCTCGCTCAGGCATTTGGGAGATCCCCATCTGCTTAGGGACCCTTTTTATACCTGTCCTTCCTCTCTTATTTTTTTTTCACTCAGTATTATTTTTATTTAAAAAAAAAAATCTTTCATCTCACACTCTGAGAGTAGGCATGGACCAAAAGAGTTCAGTTTGGGGCACAGGGGCACCTCTCCATACAGCAAAGAACTGGAGAGAATTATTTTGCCAACCTGGAAAACGCCAATATAATTATGTAACAGTAGGATTCTCTGATGAGATTGCTCTATTACAAAATTTCAAATTGGTTTAGCCTCCTATCTAAGGATTTCATTAGAAGCCACAAAGCACACCTGAGGAGGATCTCACTGCCATTCAGTTAGCAAGGTAACCTAGAACTGCGGGATCTGACACCTTAACCTTCCTTAACCTTAACACCTTCCACCCTAAAACCTCCACTTTGTTCTTGCATTCCCACGGTTGCAATACAATCTGGGGGAGCATGTCTCTTTCCAGTTGCTAAAACTTTTTGTTTATTTTTCACTATGACCCAGAAGACAAATAGTTCTACATTGCCAATGCGCTTGCCTAGCTCCAAAAGCTTCCTACATCTTGTCAGGGTACATCAAGGTGAACAATGGCTCACATGTACTGACATCTGCTCTCTGCCACTGTTCCCAGTGTTGGGGGAGTCTCAGACCCATTGCAGTCCAGGGAATCACCCAAGGTCACACAGGCAAGAAGTGGGGGGCTGGATCTGAACCAAACATACCAGTTCCAGAACCCTTAACTGCCACCCTCAACTGACATTAAAGTCAATATAGTTTTGAACCTGCATCAGGAAACTGGAAGATTTTATATCTGGAATGAACATTTAGTCTCCCCTATCACACAAAGGGAAACTCGGGCCTGGAAAGGATAGGATACATGACTCACCCAGGATCAGCTGCTCTAGCACAGTCTGGCCCTGACCACTCGGGCTGAAGAGGCACACCCCCACATCCCCTTTCCTCTAGCTCTTCCTCACCAGTGCATTTCTCTCTCTCTGGGAACACCTCTTCCTTGGGCCTGTTCCTATCTCACTCTTCTCCATACACACACCCATGACTGTTGAAGTGAGACTTTAAAAAATTACTTTGTGTTCTTTTTTATTCGCATTTCTGTTATCTATAATAGCAGTAACTAATTGTGGGCTCCTTGGGGCAGACAAGGTCTGAGTCTTGGGGATCAAAATTTTTTGCCAGTGCCCCATGTACAGCTGGTCATAAATAAATATCCTTCATGAGGCTCCTCGAGCTGCTAAAAGCCTCCCTTGACGGCCAGGACAAGAAGCATTTGTTTCCATTTGAGTGTTCCAAACAGCAGCTGACTAAAGGCAGCACAAAAGAATGAGACTTCACAGCAAAACCTCCCAAACTCCCTTCTGCTATATGACAGTTTAGAGCTGGCCCACTCATGCCTTCGGCCTGACTTCACAAGTGTGTTAGTTACGCAGGATAAGCCACAAGTTGGGGTAATCTTCTGCTTTAGGTAAAGTGCGGGAAGCAGCAAATTAGATGTGACCTTTGAAAACTGTTTCCTAAATGGCATATAAATCCAAAAGATACAAAGCAAATGATTTTTATGGATATCTACAGATGTCTGAAGGGCGAGCTTCAGATAATGATTATAATAAATTAAGATAAAATACTTCCATTTGTGTCTATGCAGAATGCGATTATAATAAATTAATGCATACTATATAAAACATGTAATAAATAATAAAAATCACAATACTCTTTTGTGCAATGCTTTGCAGTTTATGACCACTTGAACTTTCACCAGTTTGAATCTCGAAAGGACCTGTAAAATAGGAAGAGCAGGTATTACTCATATTTTATGCTCATTTGTGGCTTAAAGAAGTTAAATGCCTTGCCCAGGATCATAAAGCTCAAAGTGATAAAGCAAGTACTGGAACCCAAGCCCAAATGACTGACCCATCATGCTCAACGATAATAGAGCTCAGATGAAAATCACTAACCATACCGTTATTTAAAGCCAAACCTCTCTCATCACACAGGTTTTGAATACCTAAGAGTGAAAGGTTTAAAATCAGGGTGGGGAAGGGAAGTAGGTCATGAAATGTATCTCAAATTCCACTCTGCTAGAGGTATATTTGCCAGCAGGTCTGCTAGGCTGGTTAGCAGGACCTGTTTGCCAACTTAAATGATGTCTAAGAAAATTAATACAAAAGATTTACAGCCACTGTTATTTCTATAGCCAGCAGTTTCAAGTGAATGTAGCTCCGTCATTCCTTGGCCCATCATTCCCAGAGGCTCAACGAGGAAGGCACAGGCCGTTGGGACAGGATGGAGGTGTTTATCTCTGCCCCAGGAGAGGCTGCTCAGGAAACAGAAAAAATTTACCCCTTATAAACATTTAATCAAGATCCACAATTACAAAACGCAAATCCAATGTGTTTAATATCTAAAATGTTGTTTATTGTTGAAAAGATTTTATTTGTTTTGGGGAGAGAGAAGGAGAGAGAGTGAGGCACGAAGAGAGGATGAGAGGAGGGGCAGAGGTTAGACGCAGACTCAGCCCAATGCAGGACGCCGGGATCAGGACCTGAGCGGAAGGCAGAGGCTTAACCCACTGAGCCACCCAGGCGCCCCTAAAATATCAAGCTTAAATAAAAGTATCTATACACCAGATAACTGTATTCTGTTCCTGAGGTGATTTTACATGTTAGATATCCCACTACAAGGAAAAGGGTATGGATGTGCTTTTCACTCACTTGTTCAACAAACATTTGAATGTTTATTATACATCAGACACCAAGACTAGTAGGGAGATAAGGGGAAATACAAGCATAGGTTCCATCCTTAAGAGGCTGACACTGTATAAGGTGGATATATACAATGTGATACTGTGATAAGGACCAGGGATACATACACAGAGAAAGAAATAATAATTTCTGCCCAGGAGACTGCAATGTGTCCACAGCATTGGTGACATTCAAGCCGTGTCTCTAAGAACAAGTAATCATTTGGCAGGAGAAAAGGGGGAGAAGGATATTCCATACAGTGGAATAATATGGTAACACACAAAGGTACAGAAGAACAAGGCTTATTGGAAAGTTGGGAGGGACTACTGTTCTACAGCCCTAGGAAGAATAGGAGTGGCACCATATTTTAATGTGCTGAAATAGCCTTCATTTGATGATTTTGCCTCTGGTCTTTAGGATACTTTTTAAGAACATCTGTTCTCCCTCCCCGCCCTATCCTATTCCCCGGACAAAACCCGGGGAAGCCAAAGTATGGCTCCACTAAAGGACAGAGCTCCTAAAAGAAGACACAAAAGGAGCCTGGCTCACTGATAGATTAGCAAATCATTGATTTTAAAAATCCACCTGTTTTTAAGAGGTTATTAAGAACTAGTTTTATCTCATATCTCTTTGTTAAGCAATCATACAAATTGTCTAATCCAAGGCTATTCAAGGATGGTCCACAGAGGAGCAGGACCTGAATGCAAATCTTAGGCCCCAACTCTACCTATTAAATTAGTATCTCTGAGGGTGGGACTTAGGAATCTCTCCAGGCGGTTTTTTTCCCACTTTAAACCGAGAAATATTGGTCTACTTCAAAGTGTAAAACAGCATTTCATTAAACAAATTTTGTTTCTTTCTCATACCAGCTCTGCATCAGAAGAGGGGCTTGAACCCACAACCCTGGAATCAAGAGTCACGTGCTCTACGGACTGAGCCAGCTCAGTGCCCCTTTAGCCAGGTGCCCCTCTAGCCAGATGCCCCTAGACAGCTCTTGTTACTGATTTTGTGGGCGACGGTAATGGGTGAACAGTTTGGGACCATGTAGCTAAGCGAAGGCCTGCGCCGCAGAACGTCTGAAGGCACTGTGGGCCTCCCTCCGGATTGAACGGCCCCTTCCCTGGATTCCTATTTATCCTTGCGGACACCTCCTCTGTGAAGTCCCCCAGCCCCTCGCAGCCCCGGCTCGGCAGAGAACTGTTCCGCTCTGCCAGGCTGCGTGTGCGGACGTGGCTTGGACGCGTCTCCGCTGCCGCCCCTCTCGGGTCTCGGCGCGAGGTTTGGTCTGTGTCTGTGCCCCCTCCGCGGACTCTGGGAGCAGAAACCCGGTTGTGGCCGCGGGCGTGCACAGGCCCCGAGGCGGGCGTGCAGGAGGGGCGCGGGGTGGAAGCGCTGCGGAGAGGGCGTCAGGTCGCCGGAACGCTGCGGGACACAGGGGACAGGGAACAAAGGGCAGGGGAGGCGTCACCTTCCCGGCCTCTCTCGCAGCGGCGGGTTTGGTGCTGGCGCTGAGTCACCGGCCGGCGGCGCCCAGCTCCTCCCTCCGCATCCGCCGGCCCCTCCCCGCCGGGGGCCTGCCCTTACCCCAGAGCGGGCGGCCAGCGCCTCCCTTCACCTTCCAGGCCTGCCCTCCAGCAAGGCCGACCCAGGAAGCTGGGAGCTCTGGAGCCCCGCCAGGCGGCCACGGAGGGCTGGCGGGCAGGCGCGCAGGCGGAGCGACGAGTGGAGACTGACGGCGCGCTGGGCACTTGGCAGAGCAGCCCGGGGCCGGGGAGAGAGCGCACCAAAGCCTCAGAATGCCTTAAGTGAGAGCCCGCCTCGCTCTGGGAAAGGCCCAGTCCTTGCCCTCAGCTGCCGGAGCGGCGTGATCAGGTAGAGGCCAAATGTTCTGAGAATTGCAGTCTCTGGTAAAGAGGTACCATAACATCGCTAAGATCCTACTTGTCAAAATCCATGAGCTCACCGAGGATGGAGGGAAGGGGTGGCTTTTAAAGGCCGAGGACCTGACCAAGTGGGAGCAGGAAGAGGAAGAGGACGAAGATGAGGTTCAGTCTAATGAGGAAGATCCCCACTCTGCAGTGTCTCAAGAGTCAGAGAAATAAGAGGGGACAGAAATTTTAAAAAGGAGAATGAAAATGGAAAAAATCTATACATAAAAAAGAAACTAAAATATTTTAAAATATGTAAAAATAAACAATATAATGATGTGATATAAACACTAAATATAATAGCAAAATAACAATGTCAACCTATTCTGACATTGCTAAATAATATTAACTGAAAGCAATCAGATCTTGGCCAGCCCTTTAGTTTCAAATTCGATTTTCATTTTCAACACAATCTATCCAAAGGTGGTGGAGAAGAGGAGTTAAAACTTAAGACTGTTTTTCTTGATCTCTTCTATGAGGATTGAAAACTGGAGCTTATAGCGGCACCTGGATGGCTCAGTAGGTTAGGTCTGCCTTCTGCTTGGGTCGTGGTCCTTGGGTCCTGGGGTCAGGCTGGCACGGTCCCCACATGGGGGGTCCCTGCTCTGTGCTTCTGCTTCTTCTTCTCTTCCTCCCCTCCACTGTGCTCTATTGCTCTCTTTCTCACATAAATAAATAAATAAATAAATAAATAAATAAAATCTTAAAAAAAAAAATTGGGGCTTATAAAAGTTGTCAAGTAGGTATGAAGTGAAGAATTTCATTTTGAAACCCTTTCATTGTGCTATCACACTACACATGAACACCCGAGCCCAAACTCAACATTTCCTCAAAGCTTAATTTTTCAACTCCTTTAGCCCTGAAATGTCCCAGTGTAGATAAAGCATAACTCAAGAAAAATGCTATTTTTTTTGTAACCCAGAGACCATCACCTTTACACTTCAGAAGAGAGGAGGCCTGTGTGGTGATCAGGACACTCCTGTCATTGAGGCCAGGAAAACCACCAATCCTCAGGAGTGTGCCCCAGCTTCCAGCCCAGCAGTAGACTAGTTTTAAATGTGCCTGCCCTAGTGGTGCCTTCATCATTTTCCTATGTAAATATAAAATGGTGCGCAATCAAATTTTGCTTGAGGATAAACTGGCACATAGCAGTTAAGAATTTTCAGGAAGAACACATTTAATTAATTTTTTTAAGATTTTATTTATTTGACAGGTAGAGGTCACAAGTAGGCAGAGAGGCAGGCAGAGAGCAAGGAAGAAGCAGGCTCCCTGCTGAGCAGGGAGCCTGATGTGGGGCTGGATCCCAGGGCTCTGGGATCATGACCTGAGCCGAAGGCAGAGGCTTTAACCCACTGAGCCACCCAGGTGCCCCAGAACACATTTAATTTAAAGACCATTAGTTTCTTTGTGGGTTTTGAATTGTATGTGACCCAGCAATTTATAAAGAAACATAAGTATAAGGTTATCGGCCACTGTGATATTACTAAAATTTAGTATTACCGTAAACAAATAGTTTCCGTAGCACAGTGGTTATCACGTTTGCCTGACATAAACAATAAAATACTTAAATAAATAAAATTTAGTATTATCAAACATTTTCTTCCTCTTATGTAGTATATTAGATAAATAGGGTGACCAGGCATATTTTTCTACTGGTAAAACTTTGCTGAAGGTTATCATCTTATCATTCTTTCATACCTTAAAATTAATAGAATCATGAGATAAAAATGAATGAGGGAGTTAATGTTAGCATAGGTAGCAGTTCTTTGTTTGAAGCTAGGCACACATCCACACAGGTCATAAAGAAAATAATAAAGCATTTGTTCACTGTTTCATCCTTAGCTCTTAGTACACGGCCTGGCATATAGTATGTGTGCAACAAACACTTGTGGAATGAATGAGTGTCCAAAATCACACTTAAAAGTATACATTTAACACTTGAAAATGAAATACTATGGCGCTTCCCATACATCTGAAATTATTTACTGAGACATACATTACTATGTCTCATAATGTTATGATTACTAAAACTAATTTTATCTTGGTAAATACCCAAGAAAATCAAATCTAGAAAATAGCACAAGACTACACACAAAACTGGAAACAGTTCATCATAGTGCAATTATGCAAACAACTAACAGCATGTTATCATTCATGCTATTAACCAAAAAACCTATATATCTGGGAAAGCTAGTCAAGTAAATCAGCTTCTTAAGCAGTGAATGATAACTCAATCCAGTTCAGATGCTTGGTGGTTTCAGTGGGAAATTAAGCCATGTTAACATAAGAAGCCAAATACCTTCGAGTCTATTGCAATACTATAGAGAAACCCCAGTAGTTGGAACTCACAGTTTCACAGAGTACCGTTAAAGAATTAGCCTCCAAGAGCTTGAGATGTACCTCTCTTGACCTAATTCTCTCTAATCTAGATCTCAGCTCTCCTTTGCTTATACATCTCTCCTCACCAAATCCCCTTCTGAAGGACTCAATCCTTACTAACTTAAATGAGATGCAAATCAAAGTATAATTTTAAAACCTCAAAGCGCCTACCTATATAGTCTGTCTTCTTTGAACATTGAGGAAATGGATGCCCAGAGAGGTGAGTGACAAACTGTAAATCATCCAGTTACTGACATGTTTGAACTAGATCCCAGGTCAGCAAATCTGGCTACAGGTTGTTTTGTTTTGTTTCATGTTTGTTTGTTTGTTTTTACTACATCTCTATCAAAAAAAGTTCCAACTGACCTCAGAAAGTTTTTCAGACACTAACTTTTCTCTTTCCCTTCATAGCAAAATTCTTAACTCCAGATTTATTTTTGTGGCTTTAACCCCACCCTCCCCACCTTACTGTTCCACCTGCCTCCCATACCAAGAGCTGGAGTATCCATGTTTCACCAGCATCTTTCTAAGTCCTCACGATCTGCAATCTTTAAAAAAAAAAAAAAAAAAAAAAATAAATATATATAATATATATATATATATATATATATATATATATATTTGACAGAGACACAGCGAGAGAGGGAGCACAAGCAGGGGGAGTGGGAGAGGGAGAAGCAGGCTTCCTGCTGAGCAGGGAGCCCAATGTGGGGCTCAATCTCAGGACCCTGGGACTATGACCTGAGCTGAAGGCAGACACTTAACGACTGAGCCACCCAAGCACCCCAAGGATCTGCAATCTTTTTCATTGTGTCCCATTACCTGATCCTGAGTCCTGAGTTCTCTTTTACATCTCTGGCTTACATACTTAGAAAGTCAGAGCCGAAAGGAAAGCTCAAAGTGCCTTCTTTCAAGCTGAGTTCTATCAAACAGCATCTTGAGGAGATAATTTTGCACAGAGAACGAAGAATGAAGGATTGGGTGGTACTGTGATTAAATAACCTTGGGAAATACTATATATCAATTCTTTTCATAGACAGTCCCAATAAGTAAAAAAAAAGTCCTGCTTTTTAAGACACTGACAAGTCTCTGACGTAAAAGAGAAATTTATTGAATTTTGCTTACTCTTTAACGTCCTCCTATCTATTAGTTCCCCTTAAAACTGGTTTGGTACCACCTTACCTAGTCCAGCCCTGCTGTTTTAGAAATCAAAACTTAAACTGAATTTGAATGACTTACCGAGAACTCCTTCTGTCTGGGGGCCAGAACCAGGGCCTCAATCCAGCTCTGAGTCCCAGGCAGGGGCTACTCTCTAAGTGTTATTCTAAGTATTATTTCTCCTCTGCTGGATCCAGTTCTTTCTGGAAGAAAGTGTCCAACCCTTTGCTGGGGACAGACTACAGATGTTCCTGTAGTGTTCCAGGGGGGGGGAAGGAGAGAAGGGTGGAGGTTTGATCTTATTTCAGCTTGATACCACATCCAATTAGAACACAGGGCTGTGCTGCGTCGCCTCAGTTAGCCAACTTCTGTGCAACACTAAACATTGTAGAAATCTTAAACGCATGTCTTCAGGGGCCAGAGCAGAAAATGCACATGAGGAAAATAAGGCAAATGAACTTATAAGGCATCAGGGAATGGGAGGCTTGTGGCAACCTAGAGAAACAAGGCCTAGAATAAGGATGAAAGCTGCTGCGCTCCCTAGGTGATTGTGTGGTAGGGAAATTCTGGCCTACTGTCGCCAGATGATCTGATTCTTTCAAGAGAAGCAGGAAGACCAGCTTGTTAAGTGAAATATTCTGAAGTTTAGGTGTTGGCAATGACTTCATAAATGTTTAATATACAGGGGTGCCTGGCTGGCTGCATTGGAAGAGCATGCAACTCTTAACTCGGGGTCGTGAGCTCGAGTCCCATGTTGGGTATAGAGATGACTTAAATGAATAAGTAAACTCAAAAAAAAAAGATATTTAATATACAATGTGAACCAAAAATAATATATCTGCAGGTCAGCCTGTGGCTCTCAAGTTGGTGGTCTGAAATTCAGACCTCATACAAACAATATGCCCGATTGGCAGTGTTCTAACTCTAAACCTGGATAACAATAAATAAAACCAAGACATAAAATTAGATATATTTGATTGTGGGTTTTGTTTATTTGGCATTTTAGATTCTGATGGTGCAAAGAAGCAGTTTAGAGAGCAATGACAATGGACATGGAAGATCTGAGTGGGGCTTATGGGTTCTCTTGAGGACACAGAGATGGATGTACTTGTTTCTTTTAAAAATTTCTTTTCCTTTCAAAGCAATAATAAAACTGAAGTAAAATAAAATAAAATTTCTTTTCCCTTCAAAGCACACAGATTTCCTTATCCCTAATTTGAGTAGTCTTCTTGTCAGAGGTAATTATAGTCATTCTTAAGGGACTACAAAAGAAATGGGGGATAAAGATTAATTTTATGGAGAAAATAAACTGAGTTACAGTTAGAAGACAAAAGGGAAACAGTTTGTTGTTGTTGTTGTTTTTAATTTATTTACTTGAGACAGAGAGCATATACACGCAGAGGGAGAGCATCTCGAACAGACTCCCCGCTGAGCTCAGAGCCCAAAGGGGGGCTTGATCCCCAACCCATGAGATTACAACCTGAGCTGAAACCAAGAGTTGGAAGCTTAATCAACTGAGCCAACCTGGTGTACCACCTTTTTTTTTTCCCCAAAAGGGAAATATATGAAAGAGAATATAATATAATACGATGGAGTATAAGTATGAAATAAGTCCAGGCTGCCTAAGTACTGTCTCCTCCCCCACCACCCTCCAAGGATGCCTGCAAGTGGGCTATTTATAACCGGGTGTTATAAGGGTAGGTGCCCAGTAATATGCTAAGGGTCACTGATCCTTCTCCTTGAGGCTGACAGATGTGATAAACACTTAAAGGTGCTCTAGACATACAGGGCCCTACAAGATAAGCAGGGGTGGGAGCTAACAATCCTCACATAAACTGAAAACCAAAGCAACTTCTAGAGCATGAAAATGACTTCACCCTTGCCAAGAAGTAGGGGGTTCATATGTTTGATCCAACATGGCTACCACTGACGAAAGTTTTTTTTTTTTTTTTTTTTTTAAGATTTTATTTATTTATTTGACAGACAGGGATCACAAGTAGGCAGAGAGGCAGACAGAGAGAGAAGGGGAAAGCAGGCTCCCTGCCGAGCAGAGAGCCCAATGCGGGGCTCGATTCCAGGACCCTGGGACCATGACCTGAGCTGAAGGCAGAGGCTTAAACCCACTGAGCCACCCAAGTGCCCCGAAAGTATTTTTTTAAAACTGCTTTCAGAGACTTTGGTTCATTCCTTTGTATATGCTTAATGAAGACAAATCTTCCTTCCCTGACGTTGAATTCAATTTCCAGAAAAGTCAAAGTCCCCCTAAATAACAAGGTGTGAAATGAAGCTGAGGACTGCACTGTTCATAAACAAGATGTGACCCTAAAGCGATGAGATTGATGTTCGTGTGTACGTCAGGAAATTTCCATAGAAGTGTTTCAGACATAGTCTGAATACTAGCAATGGCATCACCTGAACATTAAGCTCAGAGGAAGATACTTGGAGGAACAGGCACTCTGCTAACAAGCCCCTGTATTTTCCTTTTCAGGGCAGTGAAGAAAATGTCAACTGTTTACAAAGAAATTATAGTTAAATAAGGCATCCATGTAAGCTCTTCAAGTAAGTTTTAAAAAGTCAATTGTAGTTGACCTTTGAACAATGCAGAAGTTGGGGCGCCAAACCAGCAGCAGAGTCAAAAATCTGCCTGTAATGTTTGACTCCCCCGGACTTAACTACTACTAGCCTACTGTTACCCAGCAGACTTACCAATAATGATTGACTAACACATATTTCATATGTTATAGGTCTTATATACTGCATTCTTACCATAAAGTAAGCTAGAGAAAAGAAAATGTGATTAAGAAAGTCATAAGGAAGAAAAAATACATTTATAGTATGTTCTTAAAAAAAATATCCATGTATAAGAAGAAATGCGCAGTTCAAACCTGTTTTGTTCAATGGTCCACTGTCCAACAGTTCATGTTGGAAAGAGTATAAAACAACTGGCATTCTTTCACATTGCTATTAAGCATATACAGGAAAAACAACTTGAAAATAAGAAATAAGACTTGTAAAAATATTTATACCCTTTGATATGATCGTTCTAATTTGGGGCAATCACTTGAGGAAAAACCCTAAAAACAAAAAGATCATATACTCAAATGTGTTCACTGTAACATTTATACTTACAGCAAGTAACTAGTAATTATACTTATAGTAACTATATACTTATAGTAACTAACTATACTTATAAGTAGCTAGTAACTATGCTTATAGCAAGTAACTAGTCTAAGTATCTGGTCCTACGGAAATAGCTTAAATATGGCGCATGCTCTTTGATATATCCATTCCAAAGGGAGGGGACTACTAAGCAGTAATGATATGGTAAATCCTCCTGGTAAATGATAAGTAAAATAATTTGTGTGTAAAACTCTATGTATAGTGTGATAGCCAGCACATACACAAAAAGAGACTGGAAGAAAATACGACAAAAAGCAAATGGAGGCTGTGTTAAGGTGAGACGGAGGTCAAGTTTTTCTATTTTTCACATTTTTCTATAGCATAATTCTATACCTCTTCTGGTATATCAAAAATAATTATTCAGTCCTCTAATTCACTCGAGGAATTTTGCTTTCATGGGAAAAAGTTTTCAAGCAGTTGTGACAGCCGGAGATTATACAACTCACAGCAACATTCTCCACCTACTGCATAAACACACCTTTCACCTACTCCAATTCCTCCACACTACTTCCCTGTACACACCTGTGCCCGCAGAGCCTGTCTTGCCCCATGCAGTACATCCCTTCCTTACGGATCCAGAAGGCTGAACCACAGGGTTCCATCTGTTACTGGAATTTCTCCTTCTTCCTCTCACGACCAAACCCATGTTCATCATCCTTCAGGATCTATCGCAAATGTCCCCTCCTCTGCGGCACCCTGCCGTAGTCACTCCCCAGACAGTTACTCCTTCCTCTGCCCTCTCTAGTTCTTGGTTCAAGCTTCTACTTTTGATACTTGGAGAAATAGATGGTGAAAATATAACAACTGCCTCCTTCACCTTTGTTGCCCTAAAACGGGCACACTGCCTGGGAGGTAATATGCTCAGTCTAACTGTGAATGGATTAATATAGTGCAGATTATGTTTCCTTTCATTATTGCTTTTAAGTTCTTGCTTTCTGAAAAAAGCAGGCATCTTACCCGTTACCATTTTTCTACTTGGGCTTTTCATGAAGAGGAACAGGAATCCGGGGCAAAAGCAAGCATATTTACTGGGTATTGGTGCAAGCGATGAATCACCAAATTCTACTCCTGAAACCAACATTGCACTGCATGTTAACTACTTAGAATTTTTTTTAAAAAATCTGAAGAAAGGAGCACCTGGGTGGCTCAGTGGGTTGGGCCTCTGCCTTCGGCTCAGGTCATGGTCTCAGGGTCCTGGGATCACGCCCTGCATCAGGCTCTCTGCTCGGCAGGGAGCCTGCTTCCCACCCCACCCCCCCACCCCCCGCCTACTTGTAATCTCTGTCTGTCAAATAAATAAATATAATCTTTTAAAAATTTTTTTGAAGAAAAACCCAAAACAAAAACAGCAGCGAGCACATTTTGCTGCTGGTCCTATTGTTGATGCCTTATTTGACAAGCAGGATGTACGGGGAAAACCTCCCATCAGGACATTTTCACTACCCTCTTTACAGTAAAAGCTGTTCAGGGACTTTGGATCAGTCACCATTTATTCAACCCACAGATATGCATTTACTTCATGCCAGGTACTTTTAGGAGTTGGGTTCATGGTGATGAAACCCACAGACACGCTCCCTCCCCCACAGAGCTTAACACCCTGGCAAGAAAGACAGAATTACTTAGGGAGACGAATTACTTAGGAATTAAACAGGCAATTCCCAATAACAAATGTTCTGTGGAGGGGAAGAACAGGGTTTAGCAAGAGAGGGAAATAGGGATGAGACAGAAACTAGACTGGGTAGTTAAAGCAAGAGGTCTCTAACCTTAGACCCAACCTCTTTGATGAGCAGACAAGAAGATTTGTCTCAAAGAAGGCACCACAGATCTCAAGAACTGCAGTGTTTGTTTTAAACTTTAAACAAAGAATGAGTTTTCTGAAGCAGTGCACTGGGGACACAAGAGGAAAGACTGACTTGCAAAAGTCTTTGTTTAAGACCAAAAAAACCAAGTAACACTAGCAAAATAAATTTTCAGTCAAATTACATATTTGGCCACCAATATTTAAATGCTATTCTACAGATTGTAACAATGTTTTTAATGGGTAGTTTAAAGCTTATCTCACCAAGTGGTACTTATTCTTGAAAAAAATAATACTGTTGTTGTATGTTTTCATAATTTTACTATTATCTAACCTAGAGTTCGCATAATTAAAACAGTGAAATAGATCCTAACCCAGGAATGGGACTAGTTCTACCCCTGGTTCAGTTACATAAAGATCTCCTTCAAACTTCTTACACCTTTCAGAATCTCAATAGAAGTAGCTTCCGGTAGGCGCCATGCTGTCCCACTGCAGAATTATACACCTGCTATTTTCTTGGAATGCCCTTACTTCCACATCTGTCTGATAGTTTCTTTGTATCCTTTCAGACTCAAAAAATGGATGGGATGGAGGGGAATGGCATACAGACATCTGAACATTAACAACACCCAAATGAAAGTCCAACTTTTTAAGCAGTTAAAGTTCTACAATCTACCCCAAAATAGGCTTTTATGGAGTCGGGAAATCACGTTTTTAGAGCAATTGAAAATCACTGCCAAACAGATTCCTTCTGTGGACATAACCAATAACAATGTTCTTGTTTTTATCCAAAACATCCTCATTTAAGTCACAGAACTTGCCAATTTGAATTTGCTACGTGAGGAAATAAGATCGACAAGCTATTGGTTTTGAGCTTCTGTGGTCGCTAACTAAGGTTCAAACCTAGCACATGGTGTGTCCTACAAAACCCTGGCCTATTGTTCTTGACAAAAGTATAGTATGAGCATTTTAATGGTATACTTTTAACTACAGAATTAATAGGCATCAATCTATAAGGCAATAAGTTTAATATTCATCTGATGTGAACTTCATTTTGAAGTAGACAGAAAAAGCTACTTAGCTTCTAAGATTCCACATTTTAAAATAGGTTGTCATATAGATGAACCAACCAACATAATAGCTATTTTACTTTTTCTTTCCACTTTTATAGTTCTTTTAAAGTTTTTTTTCTTTTTCTTTTTTTTTAAGCAACCTCCATATCCAGCATATATGACCCTGAGATCAAGAGTCAACTGCTCAACTGATTGAGCCAGTCAGGGGCCCCTAATTTTTTTTAAACAAATATTTTTTAAATCTACTAAATAGTTATATGTATATAACTTGTATATTTATTTTTATATATAGCTATTTAGCATCTCATTAATATCCATCAGTAACTTCCATTCGGGTTTTAATCATAAGCTACAAAGTTTATTTTTGCTATATCCTGTGAGAAATGATAGCTCAAACTATCATTTCAAACTAACTAAAAACATTAGTTTTGGCCAACATCCTTGAAATCATTCTAACAAACAGGCTATAGGTTGAGACCCTGAAATGTAAAACTCACAGTTGCTTGGGAGTGCATTTGTGGCTGATACTTTGAGGCGAACACCAGGATATAGAGCTGATGGGCCCCATTCCAACCTCACTTCCGTCAGTCTCTCAGGAGAATTCAACTCAGCTGACCACCCTCTCCTGGTACTATTCATTGCTGGTTTCTTTGACACTTTATTTCCCCAGTTTTCCTCATTGTTCCCTGACTGCTCTGTCCCCTTTGTTGGCACCACCTCTTCTCAGATTGAAAACTACTCTCTTCTCATTCAACATTGTTTCCATAGGGGATTTCATGCCTTTATAGGATTTCAATTACCACTAGCCTGCCAACAAATTTCTCCATATTCACTATATTTTCTTGCCACAGATTTTTGGCATGGGATTGTAGTTCTAGGAAGGCCAAGTGTCGTCTGGTTTGTGAACTGCTATCACCACAGTGCCCAGTATATGGTTGTTAACCAATGATAGGAGGCCATCATGAATTTCTTCTGTTATGGTAGTCAACTGAAGACACCTGCCTTTAATAACTTTAGAAATCAAAGTCACCTTTTCCATAGGTACAGGCCAGATCTCTAGGCCCAAAAGATGGCAATCAATTGAGCAAATCCAAAGTCCTTTGTTAAGAATATCAACCACTTTCTTGATGTGGCAAGATGGTCCACCACTGGGACAGAATTCAAATAAAGGACTTTAATTTATATAGCAAAATGTCAAGTCACCAACTGTACCTTAGGGACCTAAAGCCCAAGCATCTTTTTTAGGTGACATCATATTCTAAAACGAATTGATAACTTGGCAGACTCCAGTGGAAATCTTTGATATAAGACAGTGAAAGCCTGAGAGACATTCAATTCCTTTGAATTTTAGAGCACCAACTCCAAAGGCCGAGTGCCTGAATTAGAGTTTTGACTCTGCATGACTTGGGCAAGATACCTACCCCCTCTGTGCCTCAGTTTCTTCATTTACAGGAATAGCAATAGTACTTACCTTACAGGATTCTTATAAAGGTTGAATATATACAGGACAAGACAGAACAGTATGAGTTAGCTATGAGGATGATAATTCGTAGATCTATTCAGTTAGAGCATCAGCAAATTCAGCCCACAGACTCCAAAACTTTAACCAGAGGAAGAAGTTTTTAGTTCTTGCTTTACAGCAAGCATTGTGCAGGAATTTTATATATGCAATTGTATATAGTCCATATAACAAGCCTCAAGGGAAGCACTACCATTGTCTCACTTTTATAGATGAGAAAACTAAGGTTAGAGTTCTATGAACTTGCCCAGCTACTTTCACAACTAGTTAGTGCTGAAGCCAGGAGTTAAACCCAGTAGCCACAGCCAACAGAAGTTGAAGTTAAGATCTATATCTATACAGAAATCCAGTCTGCTTATAAGAGCAGTGGCAGACTGACAAGATTAACAGTGAAAATAAAAGAATACAAAACAGTATATTACTGTTGGAGTATATTGCAGACAGTTACAAAAATAAGATCTGGACTATATATTTCTTAGTATTATTTCTGGTACTATTCCAGGTCCTTTACCTACTTCTTGAAAAGATTTTATTTATTTATTTATTTGAGAGTGAGAGAAAAAGTGAGAGAGAGAGCATGAGCAGTGAAGGGGGGGGTTGGGAGGGGCGCAGAGTGAAAGGGAGAGGCAGAAGCAGACCCCCCACTGAACAGGGAGCCTGACGTGGGGCTCGATCCCAGAACCCGGGGATCATGACCTGAGCTGAAGGCAGATGTTTAATCAACGGAGCCACCCAGGCACCTCATCATGAAGTTTTTTGTAAAATGAAGACCTATAGTTAATTTTGGGACCCACTGTATATTCTAAGACTCAAAATACATGTTAATATGGTAGGAATTCTGAAATGTTTTACAAGTAAATAAAGAAATCCTGATCAACTCATTATTTCCTGGTCTTATATAACCATAGAACCTCTCCAGTATGTAATATATATTAAAATCCTCCAGGACTAAAATTTTGAAGGCATAATACATAAAATCTTCTAGGACTGAAATTCATAAATCCATGCTACGTCCTTGATGCTTTCTTTCTTTCTTTCTTTCTTTTTTAAGATTTTATTTATTTGACAGAGAGAGAGTAGGCAGAGAGGCAGGCAGAGTGAAAGGAGGAAGCAGGCTCCCTGCTGAGCGGAGAGCCTGATGCAGGGCTCGAACCCAGGACCCCAGGACTCCAGGACCCCAGGACTATGACCTGAGCCGAAGGCAAAGCTTTAACCCACTGAGCCACCCAGACACCCCTGCTTGATGCTTTCTTAATGTGGATCAAACAACTAATACAAAACATTC
The DNA here is from genome assembly GCF_022355385.1 of Mustela nigripes. Lineage (NCBI taxonomy): Eukaryota > Metazoa > Chordata > Mammalia > Carnivora > Mustelidae > Mustela > Mustela nigripes. The sequence continues at coordinate 123,270,597 of NC_081558.1, read as the reverse complement.
CAGAGTGTGGGTTTGGAAGGGAAGGAGGGAAGAAGGAGCAATCATAATAGGAAGCTATGGAATATCACAGAAAGGGCTATGGAGGCCAACAGATCCCGTTCACAGCCAGCAGTTATTTAACCTTGCTAGTGGTTGTGTTTATTATTCAGTAAACAGATCCATTATTATACTCTTATCTGCCAGCAATCTCATTCTATTAAAACTAGATCATTTTCTACAAGCCGAACTGACTTGCTAAGAAAGTCAAGGAAACAGGAATTATTGCTGCCATGGACATGCTTCTCACTAACAGGGAAGAACTGTGCCATGAAATGGAAAGGCCTGCAAGCTTGGGACAGAGTGACCCTTAGAACTGAGGCATAAACTAGGAAGAGTGAGATAAACATCTTGCATTTTAGAAGAGTAGACTTCAGAACCGTCAAAGAAAGGGTAATGTGAATCCCAGAGCACGGACAATATTATGGGACAGGCAGCACAGAAGAGGGTCAGTCAAATTAATTTCTCATGAAGCATTCGTCAATTATCCATTTAAGAGGAAAAGGGAAAGGTAGAACAGTATCAAATGAATGTGGGAATTCACCAGTGATCTTTTCTGATAAAGGATTTCTTTTTTTAAGTTATTTATTTATTTATCTGACAGACAGAGATCACGAGTAGGCAGAGAGAGAGAGAGAGAGAGAGACAGAGAGAGAGAGAGGAGGAAGCAGGCTCCCTGCTGAGCAGAGAGCCAGATGTGGGGCTCGATCCCAGGACACTGGGATCATGACCCGAGCCAAAGGCAGAGGCTTTAACCCACTGAGCCACCCAGGCGCCCCTTCACCAGTGATCTTTTAAAGAGACAGCCTAATGTTTAACAAGAAACAGACAGATACATTTATTAAAAATTCAAAAATAAGCATCAATCTGCAAAAATAATATGAGGAAGTTAAAAACCCAGAAAACAGTGAGGCTTGCAAAAAAAAAAAAAAAATGTTGCAAAGGGCAGCAAAAAAATCCTTTGGGAGTAAGTTCAGAGTCACAGGCCCATGGGAGCACTAAGTCTGCTCTTTGGTGCAAATGAAGTAATACAGAAGACTGAAAGTAAGCAGAACCATAAATTCTTATTTTCTCTATAACAAATGATCTTCAAAGCAAAACCAAACCCTAAAACGGATAAGGGAAATTATGTCTATGATAGCTGAGAAAGCCTAGAATTTGGTGGGGAGCTTGTACATAAAGAAACATCCACCTAAGGAAAGAAACATAATGGGACACACACATGAGAATGCCAGCAGAGTATAAAGGACAGAGAGATTAAGGCTGATTGGGGAAAAAGGAAAGTTTCCCAAAGAGATGCTTTTTGAGTGGGTGTTGAAAGATGTGTGGAATGTTAGCTAAAGTCCACGGGTGGGAGGGCATGGGAGGCAGAGGTATCAAGTGTGCAGACATCATGGGAACACTGAGGCTAGATCCCGCAATGTGGGACTGACTGGGGCAGGCTCTATGTGACTATTAGGAAGTCGGTACTTCTATTCTGCCACTATTGCAGGGGACATGAAGCCTGGGGGTGAGGGAAGAGATGGCAGGGGTGGGTTACTGGAGGGTTAACGGTCAGGTTTCAGCAGAACAGGGAGCACAGGAATTATTCTACAACTTTGACTTGATTATGCTGAATGGTGGCAAGCCAAATAAACAGTCCAGATCTGTTTGGGAATAATTCTGACTTAGAGTAGTTTTCCCAGCATGATTATTAATAGCAGCTCCTAGCACTCTTAAAAATGTCCTGGTTTGGACAATAAGTTATAAGACTACCTAGATACATATGTACCTTGGGGACTATCTATCTATGTTTAATAGCAATAATAACAAACTTGTACTTAAATGGTTATAAACTATGGAGAGGAGAGCTTCCCAACAGGTGGGCCACAAGACATTGATGTTTCGATGTTTCATGGAGGTGAAAACTCAAAACCGTTTTTTATAGCTACTCCAAATTTATCAGCATCCATATTCTATTCGAGACCCATTTGTGTAATCCTCTGTATAAATCTTGCCAGTTCTATCATTCAAGCCCATACAGATCGATTCCCTCCTTATCTCCTCCAGTTTCCTCTGGCATATTTTTACAAGCATAATCGAGTCTATGGCATGGAAAAAGGTTGGGAAGCACTACTGAAGATTAATTTAACTGGGGGAGATCAGAAAAAGGTCAGGATTCAGTGAGCTAGTATCAAAGTTATCATGAGCACTCCCCTGTGCCTGGCTGCAGCTACGAGGGGTGGGTCACAGAGACAGCACTAGAGACAAAAAGGGCAAATCCATCATGGAGGACTTTGTTTTTAGGTCAGCCTGGCTCAGCAAGTGAGAGCAGGAAAATAGGAAACCAGGACATTCGATTCTAGTGTCTGTTTTGCCAATATAAATGAACCATGTGATCTTGGGGAGGTCACTGACCCTTTTTGAACCTCAGTTTCCTCACTTGATAAATGGAAGCAATTCATGCCAGCCAGTTATCCATTACAAAAATAAAAGGAAGGGTGGGGCATCAGGCTGACTTAGTGGGTGGAGCAAGTGACTCTCCTTAGGATCATGAGTTCAAGCCCCACAGAGAGCTTACTTAAAAACAACAACAACAACCAAAAACTATAAACAACAAAAAAAACTTAGAACACATTTAAAAAAAATGATTTATTCATTTTATTTGAGAGAGAGAGAGGCAGGGGAGGGGCAGAGAGAGTCTTAAGCAAATTCTAACTGAACACAGAGTGGGACTTGGGGCTTGATCACACGACCTTGAGATCACGACCTTAGCAAAAACCAAGAGTCAGATGCTTAACCAGGGCACCACCCAGGCACTGCCAAACACAGATTTTTTTGAAAAAATAAAAAAAAAGGGGGGGCAATTAAGTGAAATCTTTTGTAAAATCTAGACTGCTATATAAACGTAAAATATAAGAAATCATGTTCCTTTAGGGTCTCATTTCTCTTAATGCAGGCCTCTGTATCCTGTGTCGCCACTGGTATCCCCCTGGGGGTATCCCTGGTAGGATCTCTCAGTCTTACTCTCACTCCATGCACATCCATTCCCGCTACTTTCACTACTTTCCACTCACTTTCACTGAGAAGACTGTTCTAGAATACAGAGTCGACTATGTGATTTCCCTGTGAAAACTCTTTTAGTGGCCCCTTTCTCAGCCCACAGAGCCCTTTGTTATCTGGTCTGTGGCTCCCACCAGCCTTCCCTCTCTGAAGTTTAAACTACTTTTGGTTGCTTAGCTATATAACCCTCTCCCATTGGACTGTCCCTTCTGGCACAGTCCCTCTCCCATTGGAATGCCCTTCCACCCTCCCCTCTCCACCCTCCTCTTTTCCTCCTGCATCTTGTTCACTCAGCTCCTGTGGAAAGGCAGCTAGTACAATGGGTAAGCTCTTGAGCTCAGAGTGAGACAGGCAGGAGTTGAATCTCTCATGAACTGGGTCATCTTGAGCAAGTTATTTTTCCTTTGCATTTTCAGTTTCCTCCTTTGTAAGGGAAGGAGAGTAAGAACATCCGCTTACTGTGTGCTTTACAGAGGTTAGTTTTTTGTCGTTTTTTTTTTTTTTTTTCTGTCAACAATCAACCTTGGTAACTCAGATTAGATACCAATGTGAAGGGAAAACAGTCCTCAATGCCTGCTGCCTGGTTCTACATTAGAGGTCCTTTTTCAGGCTCTTGGAGCAACCCATGACACCTCTGTCAAAAACTCTGTCATTCAAGAACACACTCTGTAGGGGCACCTGGGTGGCTCAGTTGTTGAGCATCTGCCTTCTACTCAGGTCATGATCGAGGGATCCTGGGATCTAGCCCTGCCTTGGGCTCCCTGCTCAGTGGGAAGCCTTCTCCTTCCCCTTCCACTGTCCCTGGTTGTGTTCCCTCTCTCGCTGTGTCTCTGTCAAATAAATAAATAAAATCTTAAAAAAAAAAAAAAAAAAAAAAGAACACCCTTTGTAACTGCCAATAGGCTTAACTTCCCTTCCTGTCATTGTAAACTGCTCAAGATTAGATATGGGTCTTTTTCATGTTTGTTTTGCCAGTTCTTAACACAGGTGTTTAGTTATTATTTATTGAAGGAGTGATGACTTCCAAAGGGTAGGATTTTAGTTTTATTTTGGAAACACTGAAAGATTGTTAAAATTTCGTAACAGGACACAAACTGGGTAGAGAATATAACGAGGTTTGCCACTTGGACATTCAATTATATTTCTTAATTCTTTATAAATATAAAATGGAGAAAAGAAGTAATGATCTCCTATATCATTTCATTTGACAATGAAAATATATACTCAGTATGTTAAAACAAAAAATTGTGCATTAACACACTTCTATACCTCCCAGAAATGTCTTAAGGTCAAGCCCAAGTCACAGGATAGAAACAGAATGTCCCACTAAAATAAAGTAATATAGCATTCCTGTGCTGAGGGCTCTATTTGTAGAGTTCTAGGAAAAATAACAAAGTAAACTATAAATTGGGCATTGCCTAACACATCTGGTAGCTGAATCAATCTGCCCTAATTTTTTTTAAAGATTTATTTATTTATTTTAGAGAGAGGGAGAAAGACAGCTTGGGGGAGGAGCAGAGGGAAAGAGAGAGAGAAAATCTCCAGGAGACACCCCACAGAGTGTGGAGCCCCATGCAGGGCTCGACCCCATGATCCAAGGATCAGGAACTGAGCCAAAATCAAGAGTCAGTCACTTACTGGACACAGCCACCCAGATGTCCCACCCCTAAAGTATTCTTAAAGCATTTCTGCTGCAGGTGTTTATAAAAATTCCATCAAGTTAGTTCAGAATTATTGTGATTGGTGAAATCTTTAATTAAATGAAGAAATATGTATCATAGCAAGCCCTGAAGGCAGCGGACAAAACTTACTATTTACTAATGTTCTTGAGTTAAATTTACCGGACAGTAGGAAACATTGCGGTTCACAAACAGTTATGTAAAAGGTTAGCAAACCCGGAGTTCTGCATGGCATCCAGCTGAGCTGGATTTAAACTACACACTTACACAGCCTGAGTGCACATTCATGCATGGAACATCCAGGGGAAGCCAAGTTGCATTCTGATGTCTGGAGACATTTTACAAGATGAAAAACCTTGTTCAACTGGTTCAAAAGCATGGTCATCCAGAAGAAACAGGGGGAACATTCAGCAAAAATATAAATTTCAATCATCTGTTTTACATTATGTCATCGAAAAGATACATAGTAGAGGAGCGCCTGGGTGGCTCATTTGCTTATGCATCCACTCTTGATTTCGGCTGAGGTCAGGACCTCAGGTCATGGAACCGAGCCCCGCCATCAGGCTCTGTACTCCTCTCTGAGTCTGCCTGTCCCTCTGCTTCTCCCCTACTTGCACCCGCTCTTTCTCTCCCTCTCAAATAAATAAGTAAAATCTTTTTAAAAAAAGATATATAGTAGAGTTATTAGTAAATTGGGAAATGATCAAGGTGAGCCAAACCCAGCCCTTGCTCTGAGCTCCCTTCAGACACCTATTGCCTTTAGCCGCCATCTTTACCTTCCTCTAAACTGTACATAACCTCTCCCTTCTATGAGCTTCTGAAACTGTGCCTCTTCAGTAATGCCTGTCAGCAGCTGCCTTCTTAATAGCTATATATTAACATGTCTTCTCCATTCCAGCATGCTGTAGGTTCTTTTAGGCCATTCTAGCATCTCCCTAAAACTGCACATGTGGGCTTCCCATCTGTGTCACATCTAAGTGACTATGTATGAAGCATGCCACTGTGATACCTGTATTAGGGGATCTGGGATGCTTTTTTTTTTTTTTTTAAAGAAATCTGACTTCCTTATAGAACAATGACTAAAATAATCACATTGGTATGTGTGTGCATATCAATTCCTTTTTAGAAATAGGAAATCTACAAAAACTTTTTAAAACAATTTCTTATTACTATACTCATTCATAGAAAAGCTAGAATATATAGAAATTAAAATTGAAGATAGACCAGAAAAAAAGCATTATATTTTAAATTATACCCTTCTGCCTTTTCTCTAAGTAAAGATAGACTGGTATAGCTACTGATGTATATAACTATATGTTTTGGTATATAGATATACAGAACTATATATTTTTGTTGCATTTCCTCACTTAACATAAAGTACATATTTTTTGTAGGTCATTAGACATTATTTTACAACCTAAATGTTTTGACTGTATAGTATTAAAAAATGTGTGTTCCATAATTTATAGGATTTCTTATTTTTCTTGCTTTCACTTTTTTTTAAACCATGCTGCAAAAACAAAACAAGGTTGGTGAATGTTCCCCCTTATTTCTCATGAAACAGCAGTGCTGGGGCACCCGGGTGGCTCAGTCGGTTGAGTGATTGATTCTTAATTTCAGGTCATGGTCTCAGGGTTGTGGGATGGAGCCCCACGCTGAGCTCTAAACTCAGTATGGAGTGCTTGAGATTCTGGCTCTTCCTCTCCCTCTGCCCCTCCACTCACTCTCTCTCTTACTCTCAAAATAAATAAAATCTTAAAAAAAAAAAGTAGTGCTTTTGGACTAGTTGAATAAGGTTTCTAATCCTGTAAAATGTTTCGATCCCTACAGCTATAATTTTGATTATATCACTGATTACTCAAAATTAATTCATACTGAGGGATTGTTGGGTCAAAGAATAAGCCTACTTCTACTATTTCCAATGCATATTGCCCAAATCAGCAGTGCACAGTTCTCAGTATCTCCACCTATACCAGGATTACCATTTTGAAAAAACTTTCCTTACACAGCATTTTGAAATCAGTCTCCAGAACGCACCCCCACCAACTCTCTACTTTTGTCCCCCAGTGTCTTGCTGACCAATCTTCTCCACTGCCTTTCCCAAACCTTTCGTGTTTTTCCACAGCTCAACATCTTATGAAGGCTTTGCTATAACAATGTAATTTGCCTAGCTAGTATTTTATCCCCTTAGACTCTTACAGCCAAAGTGTCAATCAACTAATCTGATAAACTAATCCATGCTAATGTAAAAGGACTCATTTCCAGCAACCTGTGTGCAAGTAACTAGTGCAATTTAAGGAATATAGATTATTTGATCTGCAATGCATTTGATTCACCTTAAAGAGCAATGGTTCTCAAATTTTACTGCATTTGAAATCACCTGGGGAGCTTTTAGAGCTCCTGATGCCTGGAACTCACCTCCCAGAGATTCTGAATAAACCTGGTATAGCACAGAACTTGGGCATCAGGATTTGTAAAGATCCTTGGGGATTTTAATGCAGCATCTGTGTTTGAAATGACTTGAGAAAGATCTCAAGTAGCTTCTTCTTAGGTTATATTGGAGGATCCCAAGGAAAGAAAAAGTATAGTGAACAAAATCTCAATTATCTGACTCACCTGCACAAGATAAAGGAGATAAGAATGGGCAGGAAGAGGTGCAGCATTTGCCAATGACACAGAATAGAAGCAGCATCCATCATTCTTGATGCTGGGCACGTGCTGACTGTGTTAAGAAGTAGGCCAAACTTCACCTCTGAAGTAGCTTCAGTGGCTTTTGTCAATGAGCAAATCAACTCTAATTAAAATTGCTTGGGTCACAAACTTCATGCCATGCAATTTAGTGATAGCTCCCCAGGTTTCAATGAGATAAATCACTTCCAGTTTACATTTGTTTTACCGTTTCAACAAGGTTGGGCAATCCCACAGATTTTCTCCACAATCTAACTCTTAGAGGTATAACTACAAGTTCCAGATATCTAAATACATTATTAAACCTCATAGCAACCTCGTAAGGTAGGTTTTAAGCCTGTTTTACAGGGAAAACAGAGGAAGACCAGAGGTAGTTTGTAAATTGCCTGGCCTTGATGCCAGCAAGTGGCCTGGTTGGGATGGGGCTCAGGGAGGCATACCTCCAGCAGTCATGCTTTCGTATTTACTTACAATGTGTCAAGTCACCTTGTCTTTTCCCTGGCACAATTTGAAGTGACATTAGTAAATTGCTTTACTGGGTAGAATATGCTACCATGTGGCCTGAACAATCTTTCTGATACTTCACAATTTAGAAGAAAAGTGATGAGAGCCACTTCTGGGCAAACCCACTCTCAAGCCACAGTGTCAGGTGAGGATAACTGGTTACCTTATTTATCTCTGTGACTTGGCTTTACACACAGTATCAGTCCCAAACGCCAGCTGAGGGCACATTTTATACAGAGGATCATTGGGTCCAAAGGTCTTGCCTTTGTTGGGTTGACAGCCTATAGTTGGGGAAGAACGGCTTTTCTCTGAACCTGACTTTTCCCAAATTACACATGATGGGGAAGACTCCTTTGGTGACCTGAAAACTAAAAAAAAAAAAATCTCTGTAGCCAATATAGCAGTTGGATTTTTTTTTCATGTTTTTCTTATTCCTCTAACTAGTCATTCTTCTTTTTATTGTTGAAGGCCCTTATAACCCACCCAGGTAAAGACCATTTAAGGTCTTTAAAAGAACTTTAAAGGATAGCACTCCCAAATTACTTAATTTCTGAAGGAAGAGAGGGACTTCAGGGCTTCCTACAAGAAGACCACCTTTCTTGGGACAAATGCTAGAGAAGGGAATGGTCATTCTTTCACCAGGTCAGCATTACAGTCAGCAGGAGGGAAGAAAGGGGATCTATAACTTCATAAACCATTCCTAAGAGACAACAGGGAACAGAAAACATGGCTGAATTTAAAAAAATGAATTGCTGGGGTGTCTGGCTGCCTCAGTAGGTGGAAGAGGTAGCTCTTAATCCCAGAGTTGTGAGTTTGAGCCCCGCACTGGGTGTATAGGTTAGTTAAAAATAAATTTTTTTTTAATAATTAAAAAAAAAAAAAAAGAAAGAAAGAAAACCAAATCCCAAGTAGGAATGTGCTACAATACCCTCCTTCGGGGGCTTTTTGATAGGACAAAGCCTCAGAGACTCCGTGATTTTACACACAATTAGAATGGACAGGGAAAAGGAACATCAGCCTGCTAGGAAAATCATGATTTTTTTTTTCTCTCCCTCTTTCTCTAGTCACTCCGGTGGGGGGGGGGGGAGCTTACAAAAATAACCTGAGATTAAGAAGGGTTAGAATAATAGGACCCAGCCTTGGCTGCTGACTGTAGTTAAGATTTTAGATTCTCTGGCACTAAAATTAATGTCTCTTACTGTAGAATAAACTGCAGACAGTTACACCGCACTGCCTACGGGGAAAAGAAATCCATCCCCATGGCACAACAGACAGAAATGCTCCCTCGCCAGGGTGAGCAGGAGTATCCTGGCTCAGAGATGATCTCCTTGATAATCAAGGACAGGAAAGAAATGCTGCAGGGCAGGCAGAAAACAAGTGCATCACGCGAACCGCAGCTGCCGCCCCCTCCACCGCCTGGTCTTCGGAGTGGCAGCCAGGCCTCCTGGCCTCCTTCTTGGGCTGAGCTGATAAGCACCGCGCACGAAGCGGGAGATCACGGGAGATCACCGCGGTTACTCAAGTGCTAGCAAGAACCCTGCCAGTTGCCCCCAGGAACAGAGAGCTCCACAGTCAGGGGACCTCGGGAGATCGCGGGGGCCGCTTCTGCTTTTAAGGTGGCCGCACACGGCCCCAGGAATCAGAGCCTGTTTTTCCCCACAGCCTTCCTAAAACATTTAACTCACTCTCTGCTGGCCCCTACAGAAGAAGGAAAATGGGGAGATTTTATAAAAATGCTGAAAGGTGTATTTATTTATTTATTTATTTATTTATTTATTTTTGACGTTGTCAACCAAGAAAGAGGGGAGATATTTAGGACAGACGAAGGGTTAAACAGTTATCAAATTCTATTCAAGAACTTCACCTTGGCGGCCACCAACGCAGAGGAGAAGATAGAGATCTAGCCCGCTGCTAGCAAGGAGGCAAATGCGACACCCCGAAAACGCCAGACTGAACCACCTTAAAAATCGATCGCCTAATTGCGTTAGAAAAATACGCGTTCTCGGGGGACGCGGTCCGGAAATCTTGCTTTCCCCCTTCAAATATTACTTAAGAGCAGGGAGAGAGAATCAGCTCTGGGCTGCGTCTCACCACTTGCTGTGCGCTCCGGAAAGTCGCGTCCAGCAGCATCAGCTTCCAGGGATCCGACACGGCGCTGGGCAGGGGGATGTAGATGTAATAAGCAACCAGCGCCACCAGGGCGGTGAGCAGGACACAGGACGACCTCATCCTTCTCCGGCTCGGCGTGCCCGCGGGTGGACGCGGAGGAGAGATCGGTGCCACCCAAAGACCTTCGGCAAGTTTCTGTAAGGGTCAGCCGCTCATTCACCGGTTTCTTATGCGCCCAGGAGCCAATCAGAGGCGGCGTCGGGAGGAAGTCGGAGCGCTGACGTGCCTCCTCTTCGGTGTCCTTGCAGTGTTGCAGCCACTCGGGGTTTGAGAACGCTCGCGGGCTGCCCTGGGCGCAGCACAGCGGACTCTGGAGGACACAGGTCTGTATTGCACGCCTGTAACTAAGGGCTCGCTCCTGCAGGATCCCGAACTTTATAAAACCCAGAAGAGTTTCGGTGTGATGAGTCTCTCTGTGTGTGCAAAGCCCGTGGGCCACTCTGACTCACAATGGAGATACTGAGAAAGAATAAAAATACACTATCTTCGAGAGCCAGACTTGCAATGGAATATAAATTCCAGCTGATACGTGCTGGGAAAAGATACTAAATTCCCGTAGTTCAATCAGTGACAAGCCAGTAGCCTAGCTAGCACCCAAGTCTTGGCTTCCAAACTCATTTGCCAGTAAAAAGAACCAGGACTCTGATGGCTCTTTGGAGGAAAGGGTGATTCCAAGGCCGGGGCAAGGAAAGTACAAGTTGAGTCTGTTGCGCCAGAAGGTAAGGAAGTGCTCAAAACTGATGGGACTGGTCAAAAGGACACAGGTGACAGCCTGAAGGATCTCCCAATAGCTAAAGGGGGGGGGGGGGTAGTTTTAGCATCAAAATAAATAATTAATGGATTATAAATAACATAAAAGCCAGAAATCTATACTAATATACAAGAATAAATAAATAAGGAAGTGCCACCTGAAAAAAAATTCTTTCAGTGCGTCAATGATAGCAGAAAAATCACTTGAGTCCACATTTCCGATGGGGGAAGAGAGGGTGGATATAGAATGGGCCCAAGAACTTTACTAGCAGAACTGCAAGCAGAGATCCAGGAGGAAAATATTTGGAAGAACTGTGTTAAGGAGGTGGTATGAGGACAGCTCCAAACTTCTCAAACTAGGCCTTAGAACACTTGGTACATATAATTGTTCACCTTAATATAGTAATTTAAATTTAATCTGATCCAGAGAAGTGAAGTAGTCCCAAGTATGGGACTGATAATGAGATTATTAGGAGAAAATATGTTTCTTATTTGAAGTTGGAAGAAAACATTTATGTAAAGAGGACACTTCCATGGCATTTCAAGCATTCAAGTTTGAAATCATTGTTTTGTAGCTTTTGTTGTAGCTACTGGTTAAGCACGTAACTCTAAACAGAAAGAGTTATATATGTTTGTGGGTGAATGCATGTGTATAAAGTCAGAAGCTAATCTTTATAGGTGATTAGAAATAATCCCAGAGATACCAACCGAAATGACTACTGAATTAATATAATTCGTTTTCAGGTAATCTGTAAAATAATTCAAAGTTTTACTGTAGATTTTGATATTTTCTTCCTAGATTTTGATTATGTTCATAAAATCATAGATCTTAGAGCTGGTGACAAACCACAACAAACCCCCCACATCTGACTCACAGCTTTTATCTTTAGCAGTAGTAACAAGCTCACTTTTATAGATGAAATTCTCGAGGCTGGGAGCAGCTTGCTCACAGTCCTCCAGTTTGTTAGCGATAGAACCAATATTTACTTCTCCTACCTCTTAGTGCAGTACGATTTCCCTTAAGCAGTATGCTAAGAGACAAGCCAAGAAAGATGGAAGGAACCTCTGCAACTCTCCATGCTTCTGTAAATCTCAGAAATTTAAAAAAAAGAGAGAGAGAGAGAGAGACCACTTTAAGATAAATTTAAACATCTTCATTACTTGTTTCCAATACTTCATTCATTCAACATATATACCTAACCTAGGAAATAAAGGAGTGAGGCAAGGCAATCAGGACTGCTCTTTTTGATTTTTCACACTTGGTGGTGATGGGGGTGGGCGTAGGGAGAATGTAAGGAAGGTACAAGAAGATGGTCTGCAGTACGATACAAGTTGGGGCCATTGACCAAAGATATTTATTGCTTAAAACTGGGCACATTCTATTTTCTAAAAATTGCTGCGCTCTCCAGGGAACTGAATGTTATTCTGATGTCCTTGGTGGATCTACCCACGAGAAAAGAGGTAGCCTATGTAGATGACTGGGCATAGTTGTTAGTCCTGAGGTGTATCTGATGGAAAGTAATCAGGGTTCCAGACAATCACATGCGAATTTGAATATCCTCTTCAAGGAAGTTCCAGACTCCTTTCCAGACCTCACTCTGGGCTGGTCTGACTGCCCCTGCCTACCTCAGTAACTCACCTCTTGCCTTCTCCATCTGTCTTCTATGCTGCAACCACATTGGCTTCCTTCCGATCAGATACACTAGGGCTTTTCTGCCTCGGGATCTTTATACATGTCATTCCGTGCTGTTTCCTCTGCCTGGCACTCTGCCCCTGTTTTCCATCCTCATTGGCTCATTCTTATTACTGAGCTCTCTGCTTAGGTGTCACTTCCTCCAAGTGACAGTATTTTCTAAAGTTCAGCATGTAATTGGGCCCTGAAGCTTGTGAGTACCTTCTGTAACTGCTAAGTGACTACCTATCAGTCTTATCTTCCTCCCAAAGTTAATTTAAAAGACCTACCTCTGAGAAAAGATGGAAATGAGTTGGAAAGAGTGTTATGTTGCTGGGTACTTATATCCTGAAGGAACCTTTTTAAAAGTGATTTTCAATATTTCTGAAAACACTAAAATGATTTTATTTCAGAATCTTGTTTCAGAAAGACTAGTGGATATTTGCCTGCTTAAAAGCCAGTCTTTTAACAGTGTCGTGGTTAAGTGTCTTTTCTCCGTTTTCCATTTTTTTTCTAGATTCTCAGACTGATGCAAAAAACTATGGGTAACACATTTAAGGCTTATCTTCCTATGATTCCTGAGAAATTGACTTCATAATTTTTTTATATAAAGTGGCTCCTCCCATTTTATGTGTGCACCTAGGAACCAGATATTTTTTTTTCAGGCATATGTATGCAATTATGTATCAAGGAATTGATAATATTCGGGCTTATATAACGTCACAATATATCACAATTACCTTATTATCTTGGGACATAGATGTCATTTGTTTTCTAAGGTCTGCAGACATTTACCAATGACCTACTAAGTATGGAACACCATCATGCTTGGGGATGGGATAATATCCCTGCACAGAAGGAGTGCTCAGTCTACTAGGAAAAAAAATAAACAGTACACAGGAAAATAAAACTTGCTAAGTGCTATAGTAGAGGTGTAGAAAGAATAGTCTTCAAAGGTGTGTAGAAGCACATCAGACACACAAGCAGAGAAAGGCATATGCAAGCATACTGTGTAATCTAAGGTTTGTGGCAAGAGCATGAAACCTTCAGAGAGCAGCTTCTCCTGATTTTATGAATAATACAGAATAATAAAATTAATCAGCAGAAGTTTCAGGTCTGCTTTTATTGTTGTTGTTGTTTTTAAGTAGGCCCCACGCCCAACATGGGACTCAGACTCACAACCCAGAGGTCAAGAGTCATATGCTCTACCAGTTGAGCCAGCCAGACATTCCTCAGGTCTGTTCTGAACTACCAGTGGAACCAAAGATAGTGATGTGCAATCAGAATTTATTTCACTGATTTAAATGAATGTATATATATCAAAGATAGGAAAATTTGTCTCTGCATCTCAGGAATAAATGACTTCTATTGATAAAATATACTTTATAATAATTGTTTAAAATATCCACTGGCCTAAGTTTAGGCCAGGTAGTCAGGATGACACTTAAAGCTTAGCAATTAGAGATGCTAAAAATAAATCAAGTGGGTTATATATTTCAATTAGGTTTCTCTACTGTTTCTTGGTTTCTAAATATGTGCTTATCTCAGAAAAATAAACCATTGGTTAGTTCTTTTGGGCATTTACTTTTGTTAGTCTCCAGAATATGCCCAGAAGTTGTTCTTTTTATTTTTTTATTTTTTAAAAAAGATTTTATTTATTTATTTGACAAAGCGAGAAAGAGACCACAAGTAGGAAGAGAGGCAGGCAGAGAGAGAGGGAGAAGCAGACTCCCTGCTGAGCAGAGAGCCTGATGCAGGGCTCCATCCCAGGACCCTGAGATCATGACCTGAGCCAAAGGCAGAGGCTTAATGCACTGAGCCACCCACATGCCCCGAAGTTATTCTTTTTAAAAATTTGAACCCCAGATTTAAGTTCTTACCTATTCTAGTGTCTGCCCTAAGCTCTATAGCCAGGTCCTAGCTCAGTCCTAGGCACATAGCCAAAGTTCAGTAAATACATATAGCTGATAAAATCTAATATTGAGATCTGAAGGGTCAACAATGTGAAAATCATCACCTCTCTTCCATAGCCAAATATAATCAGGAAACAAATTGAATATAATGCAATAACTAAAAACAGTAAGTTTACTAAATTCAAATATGTTTTTTATGTATGTCTAATTTTGGTAAGTAATCCAAAACTTTTGAATATCTCCTCTGAGAGAGAGAGAGAACACTTGGAAATACCCAAATCCTTTTTTTAAAGTAAAACTTTTATTCCTGTTTTATTTTTTCCAGATTTACTGAAATATAATTGATATGTCACATTGTATAAGATTAAGGTATACAATGTGTTGATTTGATACACTTACATATTGCAAAAAGACTACCCCCAAGGCATTACCTAATTCCTTCATGGTATCACATATTACCATTTCTTGTGGTGAGAACATTTGAGATCTACTCTTCCCTCAACTTTCGAGTATATAATTCAGTATTGTTAACTATAATCACCATGTTATACATAAGATCCCCAGAACTTAGTCATCTTGTAACTGGAAGTCTGTGCTCTTTGATCAACATCTCCCCATTTTCCTACTTCCTCCTCAGACAACCACCATTTTACTCTCACTCTCAGTGAGTTTGGCTTTTTTTAGATTTCACAAATAAGTGATGTCATTCAGCATTTTTCTTTCTGTGTCTGACTTAAAAGTGGCAGTTTGTACCCTTTTACCAACCTTTCTCTATTTCCCCTACCTCCCAGCCCAAGGCATTCATTTTTCTACTCTAAGTTTGACATTTTATTTTATTTCATTCTTTTAGATTCCACATACTAAGTGATATCATGCAGTAATATTTGTCTTTCTCCATCTGGCCAATTGCACTTAAGCGTAAAATGCCCCAGGGTCCATCCACGTTGCTGCAAGTGGCAGATTTCTTTCTTTCTCATGGTTGAATTAGTCCACTGCTTTTGTGTGCATGCACGTGCTTGCAACAGAGCTTCTTTATTTGTATGCCTGTTGATAGACATAGATACTTGGTATTTTTTGGCTTGTCTTGGCTATTGTGAATAATGAACAGGGGAAGTACGGATTATCTCTCTGATATTCTGTTTTCATTTCATCAGAGATGCTGATCTCTACCTCTCTTTTTGTTGTACTGTCTGGCTTTGGTCTTAAGATAATGCTGGCCTTGTAAAGAAAGTTTGGGAGTGTTCCCTCCTCCTCAATTTTTTGGAAGTTTGAGAGCAATGTACATTAATTTTTTAAATGTTTGGTAGAATTCTCCAGAGAAACCAAATGGTGCTGGGCCTTTCTTCTTGAAACTCTTTTTTTATTACTGTTGCCAGTTTCCTTACATGTTACTGATCTGTTTAGATTTTCTATTCTTAATGAGTCAGTTTTGGTAGGTTGTACATTACTAAGAATTTATCCATTTCTCCTAGGCTATCCAGTTTGTTGGCATGATTGTTTACAGTAGTTTCTATGATGCTTTGTATTTTTGTGTTATCAGTTGTAATGTCTCCTCCCCCATTTCTGATTCTACTTATTTGAATCTTCTTTTTTTCTTAGTTTAGCTAAAAACTTTATTTTGTTTTCAAAATTAAATTTCAAAAAAACAGCTTTTAGTTTCATTCATTTTTTTTTCTATTGTCTTTTTGTTCTCTGTTTCATTCATTTCTGCCCTGATCTTTGTTAGTTCCTTCCTTATACTAACCTTGGACTTAGTTGTTCTTTTTCTAGTTTCTTGACATATAAAGTTAGGTTATTTATTTGAAATCTTTATTTTTCTTAATATGTTTATTATTATAAACTTCCCTCTTAAAACAGCTTTTGTTCTATCCCACATATTTGAGTATGTTGTGTTTTCATTTTCATTCATTTCAAGATATTTTTTCATTTCCATTCTGATTTCTTTGACCCATTAGTTGTTCAGGAGTGTGTTGTTTAATTTCTACATATTTGTGAATTTTTTCAGCTTTCTTCCTCTTAATGATTTCTAGTTTCACACTGTTGTTTTGGAAAAGATACTTGGTATACTTAAATTTGCTATGACTTGCTTTGTGACCTACCATACAATCTATTCTGGAGAATGTTCTGTGTGCAGTTGGGAAGAATGTAAATTCTGCTGCTGTTGGATGGAATATTCTATATATGTCTGTTAGAGCCATTGGTCTAAAGCATGGTTCAAGTCTAATTTTGTTTCTATTCTGTCTAGATGATCTAACCATTGTTGAAGTCCCTGCTATTACTGTATTGTCTTTCTCCTTTCAAATCTGTCAGTATATGTTTAATATATTTAGGCGCTCTACTGTTGGGTCCATATATGTAGGGGATTATTACATCTTTTAAATGAATTGATCCTTTTATCATTAGGTATGGATATTACATCTGCACTTTTTAAGGATTTTCTTCCTTGAAGTTTGTTACTCAGTTGTGATAATTTGATATATATAGTAAAATATGATACGGCAGTCTTTTTTTTTTTTTTTGATATGGCAGACTTTTGATGCATTTGTTTAAATATTTTAAGTTTCTGTTATATTAAAGTTTATATCAATATAAAAATATATTGATAAAATAAATACATTTTAACAATCTTTATATTCATGTGACAGAAAATGCAGTCAGTAAAGAGATACATAGGAAGATATTTAACCTTACTGAGAGTCAAGGAATGTAAAGTAATTTTCAGGATCTTGTTTTTCCCCTGCAAAAAATTATGAAGAGAGAATAGATCATAGATGAAAATAGATGTTATGAAAGGTAGGTAAATACACAGTATCCAGTTTCCTTTTATAAATGATGCTGTAATACGAGTCTTTATGTAGGAAAAAAATTCCTTAATAAAGATTATTTTAAAAATTATATATATTTAAAATATATAAAAATAAGTTTCTTCTACATATTAAAATAAGTAAACATCATACCTAAATTTAAATGGAACACTTAGCCCTTAAAATAATTTATGTTTTTTATTTTTATTTCTTTTTATTTTTTCATTAAAATAATTTAAAAAGCAGGATACTACCACAAACAATTGCTTAGGTTATAATAAGTAAATACATATTATGACAACAATTAAGTTTAAATAGAACAACTGGAGATAAATATACCCAAACCTCAGATGCATTTCTGTTTATGCAGTAGAACTATGAATAATTTTAATTTCTTTTTAACACTTTGAGTTTTTCAATTTTCTTCATTCATTACTACATAATAATGTTTAAAAAATAATGTAGAAACAGAAGTTTACAAAAGTACCTAAGAAAATTGGTACTAGAACCATCTTATACCAGATACACTTGAACTTTTATTGAAAGTTATACCTATTTACATTTATTTATCCAATTCAAAAATTGTATTTATAAAATAATCCTTTATATTTGTCTCAAACTGCCTGTCCTAACAGAAGGAAAGTTGGCTGGAAATTCTTGACTAAGCGCTCTACCATTCACTGTCTATATGACTTTGGGAAGTTACCCAACTTTCTTGACTCTTAGTTTCTTTCTCCATAAAATAATGGCTTGGACCCAGGATCTCTAAGATTCTTTCCAGCTCAAAGAGTTACCAGTTATATGAGAATGCAAATATAAGGTAAACATTACAAAAGGTACTTTAAATAAGGCTCTAATGCCACACTTCTACAAGAAAAACACAAAAGCTACCATGAAAAAGTAATTTATGTATGGAAAAAAAACAAGGAATGGTTAAGATATAGTATTAACTCAGTAAGTGATCATGATCAAATCACAGAAATGTGGATTGGCACAAAATTCTATCATTGGGAAAAAAACATGGAACATGATTAAAGTCTATTAGATTCATTGGCCTAAAGTTATTTTTCTTTACCTTTGGTAAGATAAATCATTCAGTTTTTGAAATATTCATGATTAACTAACTCATTATAAATTTATAACTGGTTGCAACATGGGGGGTTGGGGGGTAGGAGAAGAATAAATGAAACAAGATGGGATGGGGAGGGAGACAAACCTTAAGTGACTCTTAATCTCACAAAACAAACTGAGGGTTGCTGGGGGGAGGGGGACCAGGAGAGGGGGATGGGGTTATGGACATTGGGGAAGGTGTGTGCTATGGTAAGTGCTGGGAAGTGTATAAACCTAGTGATTCACAGACCTGTACCCCTGGGGATAAAAATACATTATATGTTTATAAAAAAGTAAAAAAATAAAAAAATTTATAAATGGACACACACACACACACCCCAATATATATACACATATACTTTTATTGTATATAATGGCTTATTTCTATTAAATGAAAGTCCCATTAATTTTAGAAATTATTTGATAATCTACTTCATAATAGTTGCACCTGACTCATTTTTTCAAAAATTATCTTTTGGGTTCAGTTGGTCTAGCGTGCAAACCTTGATCTTGGGATTGTTAGTTCTAGCCCCATGTAGAGCTTACTTTAAATAAATAAATAAATAAATAAATAAGGAATCATCTGACTTTTCATACGCCTTACAGTGAAAATGTTTGGGAGCATATGAATGGGACACCATTCCAAAGAAACCTTGCATGAGCATCATGGTGAGCATTTAGTATATCTGTGGCCTCCCAGAATCTTTTGACCACTTTTTTTTTTTTTTTAAGATTTTATTTATTTATTTGATAGATAAGGATCACAAGGAGGCAGAAAGGCAGGCAGAGAGAGAGACAGAGACAGGGAGAGAGAGGAGGAAGCAGGCTCCCCGCTAAGCAGAGAGCCTGACGCAGGGCTTGATCCCAGGACCCTGGGGTCATGACCTGGGCCAAAGGCAAGGGCTTTAACCCACTGAGCCACCCAGGGGCCCCACTTTTGAACACTCTTCATAAATGTTGCTTATTCCTACATTGTGAGTCCTGGGTCTGCAAGCTCGAGGTTACATATGTCACAATCCTAGTCTCTCTCACATCTCAGACATCGAGCATGTTCCCTAGATCCTGCCATTAGCAGCACTCATGGAATGCCTTTGTCTCAAAAGAGCATCATGAGAGGAAGGAGGTGTTGCATAGAATCTGGCTAAGGGCCACTGAGTTCTCAGTGGCATCAGAAGCGAGGGTTGCTGGTAGTCTGTGCAACTTATTCCCAGAGCACTGTGGACAATCTGGTGGTGACTTTGGGTATTGCTCCAAGAAGCTTTAGGTTCTGAGAATGATTGTTTTTTTTTTTTGTAGTTGTTGTTATTGTTAAAACTAACTTGCATGAGTTGGTTCTGTTGTTTGTGATTGAAAGCCCTGATTTCATCATTTACAAAATAAATTCACAGTGATGGCTATCAGTTTTGCTTATCTTGACTCTCACATTAATCTTCTTTTTAATTGCCAGCATCCTTGGTCATGACCATAAAATTATGACTCTTAGATTATTAAAAATGATATCTTAATAGTCATGCCACCAGTACCTGTTTCTTTTTCTTTTTCTTTTCCACGTTTAGAAAGTGAAGTGAGCAGAGACTAATTTTAAGGTGTTCTTTAGCTCTAATATTCCATGATTTATTCCCAAAGCTCTTATTGATTCTGACTCTTCTCTGCCCAAAATACCTTATCCTAAATTTCACATTCGAGTCTCTGCCACAGAAAATAAATATGAAAAGGAAGTTTAGCCTGGAGATCAGTAGCTAGGATTTGAAGCCAGACCCAATACACTGACAATCCGGAATTTGTGACCCTGGCTACCTTGCACTGATGTTTTTTGGTTGTTTTATTTGGTACTCCACCCCTCAAGTAATTAATATTTCTGTAACCCAAGGAAGGCAACCCCTAAGAGAAATGAGAAATAATAAGATTAGTATAGAAATAATGAAAATCATAAATTTAAATCCATAGTATAATACTTTTATAACTACTTGAAGTATAAAAGTAGTAATAAGTTTTATAATCAATATAATTTGTGTGTAATCTGATAAATGAATATGTAATATTTAAGAAAATCTGACATCAGACTTGTGGTTTTTAATTAATAATTATGAAACTTCAGTTACATGTTTCAATAAGTAAATAATCAATGTTTAAATTCACTTTGATTTAATATCTCCTAACTCATGTTTAAATAATTAGTGTAGTGGGACACTTGGGTGGCTGAGTCAGTTGCGGGGCTGGCTCTTGATTTCTGCTAAGGTTGTGGTCTCAGGTCGTGATCTCTGGGTGGTAGGACCCAGCCCTGTGTCAGACTCCAAGTTCAGCAGAGAGTCAGCTTGAGATTCTCTCTCTCTCCCTCTCCCTTTGCCCCTACCCCCTGTCCTGCTCATTCTCTCTCTCTCTCTCTCTCAAATAGTAAATAAATCTTAAATAAATAAATAAATAGTAGAATAAATTAGCATTAAACAAAGAACATGTAGGAACCAGAGTTCCTTTTCATGAGCACTCTTCCGTTTGCCCTCAAGGAAGTAAGCCATTTTGTTTCAGAAGCACTGGAGGGAAGGAGAGGGAGAAAATGAGACCAGTTCTTTGAGGTAAAGATGGATTCTTTACCTCCAGTTTATTTTTCCTGAACATGGTGAAGGCTGTTCTAAGAGGGAGGGAGTTCTCAGACCCACTCTCATGCAGCACTCCTACAGAAGAAACTGCTGAGTAGGCACAGTTTGGGGAAGTGTGAGGACTGAACACCACATGCCATGATTTGGGGAAATGAAAGACATTTTTTTCCTGCACAGCATAAAAGTAATAGGGGTGTTTGCCTACAGATGATTTACGCAGGCATCAGTAACTAACATTTCAAAGGTGATCAAAATAGACAAAGACTAGAGCTTTTTCCCCTAGATTGTATATGATGATCCAGATTATTTATGATCTAGAGACAGGGTGGAACCTATCTATCCTATCTTCATTCCCCCATAAAATCAGTTAAATAAGGTGGATTAATGATGGATTTCCCCAAAATCTTGATGAATAACAAGCTTAAGCAGATACATCTAATTTAGAACAGTAAAGAAAATGGTGTTTTTTGCACCTAGTATTGTGGAGCAGATTCCCAGCCTTTATAAAAGTAGTGGAACCTGAGGTTCCAGAGGTTCCAGCTGGCTCATTTGGAAGAGCATGTGACTCTTGATCTCAGAGTTGTGAGTCCCAGTCCCATGTTGATTGAAGAGATAATTTTTTAAAAAAGATAATAAACTTAAAAAAAAAAAGGGAGTAGTATATTTTGACTCAGCCTAAGCTAGTCAAGATGCATGGGAAAGATACCACTGTGGAATCCCTGGTTTTTTGGAATGTGTCCACATTTGAGAGGAGATATAAAAAGGTCAACCAAGTGAAGCGGGCGGAGGTATAATCCAGTAATGTGGTATAAACCAAAAACAGTGAAATAGAACTTAGCTCTTCATTTGTATGGCTTAGGAAATAAAGCCTATGCTTAATGCCCCATCTCTTGGTTCAAGAAGAGGAACTGTGGTATAATAACCATTTTTTTTCTGTCTTGTGAAATACCAAAGTCAAGTCAAGAAATCAAGCCAGAGCTTCCTCAAGACAGTACAATGTTGGTTTTACTAAAAAACTCCTTCCTTTTGATAATCGTGTGATAATCAAACACAGTTGATTCTTCTTTAGGGACCTAAGATAATAAAATGGTAAATATATTCATTATAATTCAAACAAGATAATAGAATAAACAAAGCAATAAATAACCTTTTTTTTGTTTTTGTTTTTGAGATCTGTGCGATTAGTTGTAAAGTTATGGATAGATGATTAATTTTTAATTTTAAAAATTTAGATAAATATATGAATTGTGTTTTCTACCACAAGGTATCCCAAGAGTTTACAGGATATGGGTCTTTTAACTTATGTTTCTTATTTTCATAGCATGAAATCATATTTGTTCTATCTGCTTTGGGGGAGAGTTGGTAAAAGACCTTGAGTGTTCGTGGGACAGTTTTTAGATGTATGTTACTGATAATTAACAGGGAGTCAAGGGTTTCATAAGGAAAATGGCACAGTTAGGGGTACTTTGTTTCCCTAACTTAAAAATTATAAAAATAATCCATGTTCACAATTTTAAAAATCAAGCAATATAGAAGTGCTACCTAGAGGTATCTATTATAGGATAGCATATTGGCTTTTAATTTCATGTTGGTGTTCCAAAGAGCAGTAATTTAATACATATAAATTCTTTGGTCAGTCACATTCATGTGAAAAGGAAAAGAAAACAAACAAAAAAATATTTTAATTAGGAAAATGAAGCAATGTAATTTTAAAATCTTGATAAACATCTCAATTCAATATGATTCTATATATAACAGCTCCATTTAATCTTCAAAAAGAGAAGTAGGCAAAATGTTAATGAAAAATTAAAGGAAATTATGCTTAATGAAGGAGAAAATAGCCTAATATTTTAATCGCCTCTATAAAATAAGTTCAACTGTGTGTGAAAAAGAAGGTAAAAATAATGAGAGATAAAGCATTAGGGTTTTTTTTTTTTCCCCACATCTGTGACTATATCAAGCATCACAACTTTCATGTTAGTGTGCATTAGGGAAACATTTTTCTATTTTATACACATTACCATGAAATTACCTCTCTACTATGGATGGTTAGGATGCTGTATGGCCCTGTGAACTCCAGTTGCACAAAAAGAAAGGCAGTAGGATAAAACAATTTTGAAAATGGAAAACAGATTCCATTTTTTTCTTTTTAAAAGTGTGTTTATTGAGGTATTACTTACAAAAGTACACTGAATCACTCTGAATGCAGGTGGCAGAATGGATTAGAGAGCAATGAGTTCTGACAAAGGTGTACATTTGTGTAGCTATAACCACAATAAAAAATGAGTACTTCCACCATTCCCCAAAATTTTATTGTGTCATTCTGTACTAAAACTGTCTCTTCAACCTCAGCTTCTGTCAATCACTGATCTGTTTTTTGTCCCCATATTTGTCTTTTTCAGAATGCCATATAAATAGAATCATAAAACAGGTAGCTTTTTGTTTCTGGCTTATTTTACTTAACATAATGCATCTGAGAATCATCCTTTTTGTTACATGGAAATTGCTGAGTAGTATTCCATATTTGGGATGTACCACTATCTGTTTATGCATTCACTAATGAGACACATTTAATTTTTTTCTCATTTTTAGCAACCATGAATATTTTTTCAAAGATTCTTATGTGTAGGAATGGGATTGCTGGGTCTTATGCAGTCATATGTTTAACTTTTTTTTTTTTTTAGGATTTATTTCTTTATTTGAGAGAGAGAGAGAGAGAGAGAGAGGGTGAGTGAGCAGGAGGAGGGGCAGAGGCAGAGGAAGAGAGAGAAAGAAACTCAAGCAGAATCCTCACTGAACGCAGAGCCCAAAGCAGGAGCAAAACAAGGAGCTTGATCTCACCACTCATGAGATCACCATCTCAGCATAAGCCAAGAGTCCGCAGCTTCACAGACTGAGTCACCCAGGTGTCCTTATTCCTTATTTCAATTCAGCTTGGCCTTTATATGTTTTGTATATGGGAGTTCATTGTGATGTTTCATTTGAAGAAATACTCAAAAAAGCTTGAAAACTTAACTATAGAGAACAAATGGATGGTTACCACAGGGGAGATTGTTGGGAAAATGAGAAACAGGTGATGGAAATTACCGAGAGCATTTGTCATGAGGAGTACGAGGTGATGTATGGAAGTGTTGAATCACTAAGTTGTACACCTGAAACTACTATTACACTGTATGTTAACCAACTGGAATGCAAATGAAAACTTAAAAAAAAAAAAGCTTGAAAACAGTTAATAAATGACTAAATTGTCATTATAACACGTAGATAATATTTCGAAACTTTAAAATCTTTCTTCCCTTCTGCATTTTCATATTTTAGTCCTCATTTCTTCTTTTGCTTATCCTTATTAAAAAAAAAAAATTGAGTACCTATTATGTAGCGGGTAGTGACCTGGTTACTGGAAATCTACCCAGAACAAAACAGACAAGACTCTCTGCTTTCATGGCGCTCACATGCTAGTATAGAGAGACAGACAATAAGCAATGACATAACTGCCAATAATAATGGCTATGAAATTTAAAAAAAAAAAAAAAAAGCAAGGCAAAGGGGACCAGAGGTGTTTGGGGAGGGGCTACAGTTCTGGTTGGGGTAGCCACCTAGGCTGATTGAGACAGTGCATTTGGAGAAGAATTGAAAGAGAAGAGGAAAAATGTCATCCATGTATGAGGGAAGAGCATAAAAGCAGAAGAAACAGCCTGACTCAGGAGCATGCCTTCCACGTACTCCTGATATGAGGAGCAGCAAAGAGGCTGGGGTGGCTACAGGTGAGAAAAACTGTGCAGGGGAGAGGTGATGATGTTGGTAAGGATTGTGCTGGGGCCATAAAGTCTATTGTGAAAACACTGGTATTAGAATGGAAGAAATGGGAAGCCATGAAAGGCTTTTGAGCATAGTGACAAGATCTGACTTCTGAGTTTACAGGCATGCTCCAGCAGCTTTACTGAGAATGGACAGTGGAGGTCTAAGGGTGAAACTGAGGAGATGAGTTAGTAGGTACTGCAATAATTCAGGCGAGGGAAGATAGTAGTCTATAAAAGGGTAATGGAGGGGCTAAGAACTTGTCGGCTTCTGTATGTATTCTGAAGGTAGAGCCAACAAGATCTGTATTTGTAAAAGTGCAACACATCTTAGCACTCTTGGTCACAAGCAATAGAAATCAATTCTATCTTGAAGGAAAAAAAAAGATTTATTGTTTTTTTGCAGAATCAGGATAAGGATCAACCTTGGGATATGGGCAAGAGCTGGAGAGGAGGAGGAGTATGTAGTGGAAACACCAGCAGAGATTATTGGATTCAAAAACTCCGGTCTGCATACTGCTGTTGCTATCAGAATACATATGATCCTAACTGCTTTTCATAGCTTTAGCACATGCTAAACATTCAAAGTCCTATGAAGAGATGAAGAGAGCATCTGATTGGCAGAGTTTTAATCATGGGAAGAATGTGTCCCCATTCATATCTGTGGTAACAAAGAAGCAGTACCTCTCACTAAAACCATATTCCCATGAGGGATTTCTCAAAAGGGAAATCAGACTATTATTAGGAAGGAAGGGTTAAATGTTGAACAGCCAGGAAAACAACTGCTCACTAAAACATGATGATAAAACGTTTGAAAATTACCAAAAAAAAAAAAAAAGGAAAATAAAAAGGAAAGTAGAGGGAGAAATAATCTCAAATGCTATTGGCTAGATACAAACATTAAGAACATTTTTTGTATTTCTTCTATGAAGAAATTTTTTTCTATACATAGTATTTATATATAGTTGCATTGTGCACTTAAATATCATTTAAAATCTCACATTTTAAATAATTTTCCCAATGAATTTGTTATTTCTTACATGTAATTTTTAAAAAAAGATTTTATGTATTTGATAGAGATTGATCAAGAGACGGGACGCCCAGAGGGAGAAGCAGACTCCCTGATAAGTACGGAGGCTGATGCTGGACTTGATTCAGGGACTCTGGGATCATGACCTGAGCCAAAGGCATACGCTTAACTGATTGAACCACCCAGGTGCCCTTCTTACATGTAATTTTTCCTTCATTATTAAACCTACAGTTAAACTGCTTATTGCAAATGATCATAAAATTGAGGTCAAATATTTACCATTTTTGGATGACCTGGTTTCCATTTTTATTTCACCTGGATTAACAATTACATTTTTTCCCATTCATTTGAACAGTAGCAACAAAAATACTGCTAGGTACAATCAAAGTATTCAAATGATTGTCATGGCAAATAATACTCTACCAAGATGAAGTTGCTGGCAAAACTTAACTGGCAGAGTTTTTGATATGGATAATTGCCTATGTTCATAAACTATTAAACTATACATGAATTAGATCAGAACCACTAGCATTAACACCCTTCCACTCATAAGTGGACTGGCTGTGGTATACAAATCATTCAATTCTTGGGTAATGTACTTGAATGTCAAAGATGCAAATTATTTTATCCTTGATGTAAATTTATCAATTTTGGAAATATTCCACTGAATTTTTCCTGAAAAATTGTCATAAATAATGGGTTAGATAAAAGTAAAAATAAGAGATAAGTTTTTAAAATAAGGTTGAAGGAATGGGGATCAGAAGGATTGGTAGAGAGAAGAGCAGGTGCAAAAAACCTTGAGAAGAAAATGTGGTATAGAACTCAAAGAAAGTGAACATGGTGTAAGTTGAAGCTGGAAATGTAGGTAGAGGTCAGACCTGCAGGCCTAGTAGGTCTGAAGTGTTTTAAAGAGGTGGTGCTGAGTTTGTATTTGCATAATGTCACTCTGAATGCAGGTGGGAGAATGGATTAGAGAGCAATGTGTATTCTTAGGGATCAATTACAATGTATTCATGAAAAACCTAATGTATGCCAGGAACTGTTGCTAGGTACTGAACTGTTGCTAGGTACATAAACAAGACCAACAAGGCTCTTATGTAATTGAAAGTATCTTAAGATATTTTAAAGGTTAAAAAAAAATACATATATATATGCATTATAAATAAAGATATTGGCACTTCTACAAGTATGATATAAAATATAAACACTAATATTTTAATAAAGACAGAATAGCTTAATGAAAATAAAACATTTGATGTTGATTTTGCCACTAACTAGTTACCTGACCTTGGGTAAGGAATATAACCTCTATGGTGCTGGCCTTGGTAAAGTTCTTCTGTAAAATAAGGAATGAGACTAACGAGCTGAGATTTTTTCCACATCTAAAATTTTTTTAATCAAATTACATAATTTGAAATAATGGCCTCATCATATTTGGAAACCTCTTGCTCCATCAAGCAAAGCTAATTCTCTTTGTCCAAGTGAAACTTTAAGTGCTAAATTTGTATAGCCTTGGAAATATATGGTAAGTGATTTATGGCCTAATGATTCATATGAATAAAGCTACAATTCATATCCTAATTACTGGTTACTGAGGTATCTAAAATGGCTTCTTCTGGCTCCTGTGATTGTAATTTCTAAAGCCTTTTTATAGGCAGAGATGACAGCTTAAAAGATGCTGCATTATAACCTACTTGGATATATGACATTTCCATTGGAAAATGGTATTAATTCCAAGAAAGGACAGAATTCCAAGGCTAGTCATTAAAATTTTTGAAATAAATACCTTAAGTGATAAATTCTTAGAGGGACTGAATCTTTGTATCTCGTGTGGCATTATATATAGGTGCAAACTTCAAAAATACTTTGAGGAGATAAGGATGGTGCTAGAAGGAGAAAAACAATTTCATGAAATTTGTGACATCGCAATGTTAATATTTAGTTACAGTAAAACATTCAATCTTATGATGAAGTATTTAAATTTACTATAAAATAGAATTATTGGTTGATAACATTTCACATTTTAAATTTTTTTTTGTCACTTTACATGAAAGCACTTTATTTTTAAAAAATTTTAAAGATTTTATTTATTTGAAGAGAGAGCCAGTAAGCATGAGCAGGGCAGGGGCAGGGTATGGGGGAGACTGAGGGAGAGGGAGAAGCAGCCTCCTTGTTGAGCAGGGAGTGTGAGGAGCCAACAACGGAGGGCTTGATCCCAGGGCCCTGAGATCCTGACTGGAACCCAAAGCAGATGGGTTGGCAGATGGCAGAGCCACCCAGGTATTCCAACATTGCACATTTTTAAAATAAAATCTAGAAATTATAATATATTTCATTACAGCTTTAGGTACTAAAATCAAAGTCCATTACAACAGATATTGCCCATTTATTGCAACAGATTTAATAATTTTTCAGATATACTAGTTCTTATTAAGGTGAGTATGAGGTGGGGAAAGATATCCTGTAACTCAAAATTAACTTTCCTAACTCCCCATTCTCTGCTGCTCTGAAGAATTTGAAAGAAGGAGGAGATGGAGGGTGCGGGAATGGAGGAAAAAGAGGAAATATGAATAAGAGGGAAAAAACTAGAAGATGAATAAGGCTATGGAGGTCAAGAAAGAGAGTCACCCAGTTTGGAGATGGAGGTGAGAAAGCTAATCCTCCAAAGGAAGAATCTCAGTAGTTCTTTTACATTTCATTTTCTCTACTTTCAAAATTTTTATCCCCCATCTTTAGATATTGTTTTATTGCTTGGGGGAAAATATGTCATACACTACTATGTGTCATACACTACGAAGCATTTAAATTCAGTTAATTAGTATTTCGTATCTGAAACCTGTTCATTTGGAGTTGTGCATGATATATAAGAATTGTTTAATGGTTTATTATTTCAAGTTTCTCCTTATTTTGATTTACTTGTCTACCCCATACAAACAGAGGCTGATATAAATTTAATAACTGTATTTCCAGTGAAGGGGCCTGGAGAAATAGGCTAACATTTAAGATAAAGAATCTTAGCTAGGACCTGTCTTTGAAGGGGACAAAAGCCTGGCCAAGGGCAGCAGCAAGGGGCTATGTCTTGAGACAAGAGGAGACAGCTTGAGCACAGCAGGATTTCCTCAAAGGAGAAAAGGAAGAATAGATTGGTATAAAAGAAAAATTGTCCTCCCTCTGGCAGGGAAAGAAAGCAATGGAGGTCTTGGCTGTATCAAGCTTGGAGCTTGTTTGGAGAGGGGGCTAGTTTGTGGCTGGGGTAGGGCAGGGCAAAGGGAGGCATAGGTGCCAGTGCTCCTGGGGTCAGGGATGAGAAGATAATCAGGCAATTTATAGGGCCCCTTAGTTGAGATAACAATAGTAGTAAAAGTAGTAATAGTTTTAACAGCTAACATTCTCTTGCATGTTTACCATATGCCAGAATATGTTTTAATGTTTTAAATATATATAATTATAAAAGTATAAATATATATTAAATATCTTATAAGTATATATGTAATGTTTTAAATATAATATAAATGTTTTTACATATATATGTGTAAATAAATATATATAAATGTTAAAAATATATATATATGTGTGTGTGTGTGTATAGCTCCATGCCCACTGTGAGGCCTCGACTCACAACACTGAGATCTACAGACCGAGCCTGCCAGGCACCCGTTTTTATTACATCAATTAAATCCTCACAACAAAACTCTGAAGTACTATTTGACTGTTTTATAGAAGGGCAAACTGAGGCATAGAGAGGTTAACTAACTTGCTTGAGGTCACATGGATAGGAAATGTAAAAGGAGGTTATTACATGGTTATGAAATAGAAGATTGTATTGTCTGTTAGTCAAATTGCCATAAATCCCCTAAAAGAAATCAGGTATAACTTTTGCTAGGCTAGCATACATTTTGTGTGGTGATACGGCTTGGTCATTAGATTTGGGTGCAAAGCCAGTTTAACAGAGCAGTGCACAGAGGAAATAGGCTGCTCTCTTCAGTAGCTTAGTGTGTTTCATTGGTGAGAATTTTTGGAATGCTGGGCACACCCTGGTTTAAGTATGCAAGCACATTCCAAAGTGAAATTTCAATGACTATTTTTCTTTTCATTCGCCTTAACGGTTATCACAGCATTATAATGAAAGGCAGACTGCAAATATTCTTCAGTTATAAACAGGGAGACCAGTAATACTAGACTGTGTCACTCATTTTTTGGATTACATTACACACTTTTCAGTCATCCTAAGGTGGCTTGATAAAATTAGAAAAACTTGTAAATTCTCACCTGTGTGACATGGTTGGAAGTGCTGCACTGCAAAAGTACAAGTTTTCCTTCTCTTACTGGGATTTAAGTTTGGGCAACGGATTTCCCTTCTTTTACTTAAATCAGCGCTTAGTTGGGAACTATGCAAAACCTACCTGGGGGGAGAAGTATTTTTAAGATACCATGTTATAGGTCATTATATTTAAAAATTGAAGAAAATAAAAGATTGTTTTCACCACAGCTTTAGTAATTACAGGACAAAGGATAAATTCTTGGCTAGACTTTACAGCAAAGAAAAGATCTCACGGTGGCTGCAGGAGGCAGCAGGAAAACAATTTACTTTGGCTCCAAGAGATTCTAAAATCTCCTGACATATTTTTACATTTATTCAAAGGTAAACTTATATTAGGCAAAAAAAAAAAAAAAAAAAAAAGTCCGAGGAAACACTAAGAATTTATTCTGATTACCGGTGCAATTCCCCCGACCAGAGCAGTGCTTACATACACGAGAATTTAAATAAGCGGCTGCTGATTTGAACTACACCTGGAGAGCCACGAGTTCCCCTGTCCGGGGCCCCTCCAGGCCAACACAACCACCAAAGTCAAAGCCTCTGAAGCCAAATTTAAATAACATTCCTAAAACAGAAAGTACGCAGGCAGGAAAATCTTCCGCTTCCAGCAAGCCGTGAAGAAAAATTCATCGTGGGAGCACTGGTTTAAAGGATTTAGTGACGCTTAAAAAAAAAAAAAAAAAAAAAAAAAAGCTGGCGGGGCGGAGAAATCCACTCAAACTTGACTCAGGAAATGGGAAGTTTATTGAGTAAACAAGCGGTAGCCACAGACACACCTGCCACAACCAAGGAAGACCAGGCGCTACCGCTACTGCCTCCCGGTCACATCCGGGTACTTCTCTACCGACTCCTGACGTTCCGACGTGCGAGCCGTTAGGGTTATTTGAAACACACGCAAAGCCAATCCATCGGCGCCTGAGGGGAGGGTGCGGAGAGCAGTGGCCAATCACCGCCCCTCTGGAGACCGCAGCCTATGGGAAGGAGGTTGACATCACGCGCCAATCGGCATGGCTTTTAGAGAAAGAGGCTCATTTTTTGAATTGGTTGTGGCTGACACCCGCGAGGAATGGCGGTACCAGTAAGGGGAATCAGTGCTTGAACAGGTGGACTTCCGAGGCGTTTTTTGAGAGTGGTGAGGACTTTGTGGATGTGGGTTGGGGAGGTGGGGAGTGGGCCAACGTCCCCGGAGCATTGGGCTCCTTTTCTGGTCGGACTGCCCCACCCCGATGACCGCGAATCCCGAAGCACCCCTGCTCAGGCTTCCTGGCTCTGGAAACTCCCCCACTGCACTCCCAACAGCTAGGCAGTGACCGCAGTGGGATCCCGAAGGCCTGGTCGTGGGGCATCTTCATCCCTCACCTGGTGAGATATTTCTTCCGGAAGAAGGTCTGGGTGAAGGGAGGGAGTTGGGAAGAGTGGTCTCGACGAGCCGCCTTGTCCCTGCGGTTCTGGCTGCCCACAGCTGCTGCCTTTGGGGACTTATCTTAGAGGGCTTAGTGGTTTCGCTCTAGGATTCTTCTTGGTGCCTTCTGTGTAGGAAGTAGACTTTTTCGTTTTTAAAAACGCCAGCCCATTCCGGCCTCCGCCTAACACCGCCCCCCCACCGCCCGCTTGCGCTTTCCTCCGGGGTACAGATTTATTTGGCTTTGTGGTTAAAACTGGAGCCTCTGGAATCAGTCCGGGTTTGAATCCCTGTTTTACTGGCTTGGATGGTTACTTGACCTCTCTTTTCTAGGCTTCTTTATGACATGGAGACAGTAATAGTACCTGCCTCTTAGGATGGTTTCAAAGAGTAATACAAGTAAAAGACTTAGAACAATGTCACATATTAAGCGTTAAATATTAACATAATGTTTTTAATGTTAACACTAATGTTATTGTTGTCAGTTACAACACCATCATATCCAGTATTTCATTTAGCTCTTCTGAAAAATGATTACCTAAAAAAATAAGTAAAAAGAAACCTAAAGTGGATATTTGTTTAAGTGAAGGATTTCTCTTTGGAATGAAAAGAGGCATGTGTTATAGTTATTTAGTCAAAAGCTGCTTAATTATGTTCTTGGATGAGAATTAAGGTGTATAGGTTTATGAACACTAATCTTATACTAGTTTACAGAATACATGAATGTGAAAAAGTAATGAGTGTATTTCCATTTTTTTTTTTTAAGATTTTATTCATTTACTTGACAGAGAGAGATCACAAGTAGGCATAGAGACAGGCAGAGAGAGAGAGAGGAGGATGCAGGCTCCCCGCCGAGCAGAAAGCCCGATGCGGGACTCGATCCCAGGACCCTGAGATCATGACCCCAGCCGAAGGCAGCGGCTTAACCCACTGAGCCACCCAGGCGCCCTGTATTTTCATTTTTAATCAGAGTGCTGATGTTGTCATCAACGTTCCATTCAACTCTCTTTTTTCCTAAAATTTGAAGCTATTTCAGCAATAAATTGATCATATACAGTATTATCAGAAACAGTTTTAATTTTTAATTACCTATTTTGATGGCCTTTAAACAGGCATAAGAGAAAATGTAAACTCATAAAGCGTTTTTGATTATTAAAATCTCCCTCCTTCATTCTTTAAAGTATGTTGGTCTATCTCTTGACTATTTTTAAGGTTCTTTTAAGGGAATGTTGAGTGATAGCCTTTGTAGAATCTTTCTCACTGAGAACTTTTAAGTGTAAGGGACTTAAAAAAAATAAGGACTGGATAGAATTTGTCATTGATTTTAAGTAGAGACTGTTACTAATAATTAATGTTTCTAATAATTAATAATTAATGGGGCATTCCTTTGGAGAGCCTTAGAATAATGATTGCTATGGATGTATGGTAAGACAATTTAAAATGTTCACATTGTGAATATTATGAAAGTTAATAATTGCCCCCTTATGATGCCATCTATTCAGTTTTCATCACAACTGGATTTGAGTTGTGCTATCCTCTTAGATGTGGAAACTGAGCGCAGAGATGAGACAGGAAGCTGGGTTTCCTGGCTTTGAAGTGAGCCTAACAGTTATGCTTAGGTCTTTGGATATTATTAATGTGCATATATTCATGCTACTTAACATCACCATCTAGGTATGATGTTAATGACACCTTACTAAATGCTATTTCTCCATAGCATATAGTTTATTTAAACCATTACTTTGATAAAAAGCTGGTGGAAGATATTTGTTTATTTTATTAATGTAAAAAAAGTAGGAGGCTAAAGTAGGTCAGACGTACCAGATAAAGATAGGGCCTCCTCTTTATATTTGCCCAGTATTCTGGAAATTAACTTGAGGATAATAAGCTTACATAATACCCTTGATATGAATTGATGAAAATTCATTTAAGTTTTTATTTCCTGTTTGCCTAGCTTTACAACTCTTAGGTCCTGAAGTCTTTAAAAAAAAAAAAAAGAAAAAAAAAAGGTTTCCTTAAATGTCCAGAGTCATATTGGCATTAACCCATGTGTAATTTTCTTGTTAAATCTTTTAAAGGAGAGATGATAGTAAATTAATAAGAAAATACAGATGAGAGAGCAATCTCTCACGAGATATACAGAGACATCCACAGAGAATGAGTCAAAAGCAGTGGGTTGGGAGTTGAAAGTTGTGCTAGGTGGAGAATTGAGTACTATTCAGTGTAACTAGGTGTATGGAGTAAATCGTGATCTGTGATTGAAAAATGCTGAGAAATATATTGTGGCTGGAGCATAGGATATATGTGGACTGTGGGAATTAAACAGGAGATGAGGTTGAAGAGGTAGGCTAGGATGAAACTGTACACCTACACCTGATGGTGAATTTGGACTTGACAATAAAGGGAAGAATGTTCACGGAAGTTTAAGCAGGAAAGTGATATGGTCACATTTGTTTTTAGGATGATAAAGTTGTTTGGAGCTGTTGTAGTTGACCAAGTGGCCATTGTAGCTTTGAGCATAGAGAAGTGGGGCCAGGTCTCAGCTCCTTTTTCTAAAATTTGAAGCTGTTTTGGCAATAAATTAACAATCAGAGATAACCCAGTGAGGGTCCAGAATACTTGAGATAGGATGGGTAGGAACTTGGGGGAGGACAAATAAAGTAGAGGGAAGAGTCAGGATGGATCTAGTTTTTGACAGGGATTATTTGAGTGATGATGGTAGTATATTGTAAATGAAGATAGGAAGAAGAATGGATTGGTTGAGGCAAAGGGATGGAGACGGAAGGAGGTAGAATATTTATGACCACCTTCTGAATTTTCATTATGTCAGGTAATGTTCTGAGTACTTTTCATACATTGTTAGTTTTACTATATTCCTATCAGTCAGGTAGTAGTATCTTTATTTTATAGAAGGGGAAACTGAGGCTCAAGTTGAATGACATTTCTTTGGTTCAATATTAAGAAAAATGAGTAAAACTGCTTTTTATAAATTCTGGATATAAAAGTAGAGCCTCTAATGCATGTTTTTGTCCAATGCTCATGTATTTTTATTCAATCTTTATTTTTTTCAGCCAACAGAGAAGAGTACTAATAATGGCTGACAATAGTGTCTTAACATCTACTACTGGGAGGACAAGCTTGGCAGACTCCTCTATTTTTGATTCTAAAGTTACTGAAATTTCTAAGGAAAATGTATTTGTTGGATCTGCTTCATATGTTGAAGGTAAACCTATTAATCAGCTTTAAAACAGCAAATCACTGTTTTAATACTAAGGTTTCTGACTAGAAATTTAGAATTTAACTATATAATACTGTTAAGCTACAGTAGTTATTGAGTAAATATTTTTGACAATCTCTTTATACTTTGTAGATTTTTTAGAGTTTTTACTTCAATTCAGTTAGTTAATATATAGTGTTATATTAGTTTCAGGTGTATAATATAGTAATTCAGTACTTCCATACATCACCCTGGGCTCATCACATATTTAAACTGCCCCCATCAGTTTGTTTTCTATAATTAAGAGTCTGTTTTTTCTTTGTCTCTCTCTCTTATTTTTTTCACTTTGCTTGTTTTGTTTCTTAAATTACACACGAGTGAAATTATATGGTATTTGTCTTTCTCTGACTGACTTAGTTCTCTTGGCATTATACCATCCATGTTGTTGCAAATGACAACATTTCATTCTTTTTATGGCTGAGTAATATTTAATTATATTTATATTCCACATCTTCTTTATCTGTTTGCCAATTGATGATAGAGATACTTGGCTTCCATAATTTGGCTATTGTAGATAAAGCTGCTATAAACATATAGGTGTGTGTATCCCTTTGAATTAGTATTCTTGTATTCTTTGAATAAATACCCAGTAGTGTAGTTAATGGCTCATAGTGTAGCTCTATCTTTAACTTTATGAAGAACCTCCATACTGTTTTCCACAGCGGCTGTATCAGTTTGCATTCCCACTAACTGCACGAGAGGGTTCCTTTTCTCCACATCCTCACCAACTCTGTTATTTCTTGTGGTGTTGATTTTAGCCACTTATACTGTATAGATTTTTTATTATTGTTTGGATTAATGCTTCCCAGCTTTGAAGGAGAAAGCACCTTATTTTTGAATATTACTTTTTCTATATATGAGGGCAGTCCAGCTGCAACAGTTAGAATTTATCCAGTTATGACTGATGAGGTGAAAAGCCACTTCTTCCCTTAACTACTTTATAAATGGGTCTGTCCTGAAGTTGCATGAGCTGTTGAAGAGGATGGCTTTGCAAAATAGTGAATACTTTTTTTGGTTACGAGGAGTACTCATTAATGTACTGTATACTCCATGGCAATTTGTGTTTTCTTTCTCTAAAGTGATAGATGGCCAAATTTTAAAAATAAACTGAGAATTAAGTTGTTTTAGTTTTAGAGAATGTTATGATCTCCTCAAAGATGGAAAAATATGCCAGATATAGCCAAAACAGGGAATAGGAACTATTTTTTTTTAAATTAACACATAACATACTATTTATTTCAGTGGTACAGATCTGTGATTCATTAATTCACAGAACTCACCATAGCACATATCCTTCACAATGTCCATCACCCAGCTACCCCATCCTTTCTACCCCCTGCCCCTCCAGCAACCCTCAGTTTGTTTACTGAGAGTAAGAGTCTCTTATGGTTTGTCTTCCTCTCTCATTTCATCTTGTTTCATTTTTCCCTCCCTTCCTCTATGATCCTCTGTCTTGTTTCTCAACTTCCTCATATCAGTGAGATCATATGATAATTGTCTTTCTCTGATTGACTTATTTCGCTCAGCCTAATACCCTCTAGTTCCATCCACTTCATTGCAAAAGGCAAGTTTTTTTTTGGCTGCATAGTATTCCACTGTTCCATTGTATATCTGTTGATAGACATCTGGGCCCTTTCCTTCATTGGGTTATTGTGGACATTGCTGCTATAAACATTGCAGTGTGTGTGCCCCTTTGGATCATTGTATTTGTATCTTTAGGATAAATACCCAGTAGTGCAATTGCTGGTTCATAGGGTAGCTCTATTTTCAGCTTTTTGAAGAACCTCTATACTGTTTTCCTGAGTGGCTGCACCAGCTTGCATTCCTACCAATAGTGGAGGAGGGTTCCCCTTTCTCCACATCCTCACCAACATCTGTTGTTTCCTGACTTGTTAATTTTAGCCATTCTGACTGGTATGAGGTGGTATGTCAATGTGCTTTTGATATGTATTTCCCTGATACTGAGTGTTGTTGAGCACTTTGTCATGTGTCTGTTGGCCATTTGGATGTCTTTGCAGAAATATCTGTTCATGTCTTCTGTCCATTTCTTGGTTAGATAATTTGTTCTTTGTGTGTTGAGTTTGATAAGTTCTTTATAGATTTTGGATACTAGCCCTTTATCTGATATGCCATTTTCAAATATCTTCTCCCATTCTGTCAGTTGTCTTTTGGTTTTGTTGACTATTTCCTTTGCTGTGCAAAAGCTTTTGATCTTGATGAAGTCCCAGTAGTTCATTTTTGCCCTTGCTTCCCTTGCCTTTGGCGATGTTTCTAGGAAGAAGTTGCTGTGGCTGAGGTTGAAGAGGTTGCTGCCTGTGTTCTCCTCAAGGATTTTGATGGATTCCTTTCTCACATTGAGGTCTTTCATCCATTTTGAGTCTTTTATTGTGTGTGGTGTAAGGAAATGGTCCTTACCTTCTGCATGTGGCTATCCAATTTTCCCAACACCATTTGTTGAAGAGACTGTCTTTTTTCCATTGGACGTTCTTTCCTGCTTTGTCGAAGATTAGTTGACAATAGAGTTGAGGTTCCGTTTCTGGGCTCTCTGTTCTGTTCCAGTGATCTGTGTGTCTGTTTTTGTGTCAGTACCATACTGTCTTGATTACAGCTTTGTAATAGCGCTTAAAGTCTGGAATTGTGATGTTGCTAGCTATGGTTTTCTTTTTCAACATTCCTCTGGCTATTTGGGGTCTTTTCTGGTTACATAAAAATATTAGGATTATTTTTTCCATTTCTTTGGAAAAAAATTGATGGAATTTTGATAGGGATTGCATTAAACGTGTAGATAGCTCTAGGTAGCATAGACATTTTCACAGTATTTGTTCTTCTAATCTATGAGCATGGAATATTTTTCCATTTCTTTGTGTCTTCCTCAATTTTTCTCATGAGTATTCTATAGTTTTCTGAGTACAGATTCTTTGCCTCTTTGGTTAGATATATTCCTAGGTATCTTATGGTTTTCGGTGCAATTGTAAATGGGATCAACTCCTTTAGGAACTGCTGGTTTTGATATTAGTACCTGATAAACTAATTTAAACATTTTTAATTTTAATAGAAGAAATGCCTCAAATTGAAACGAGAATGATATTGGTTCAGGAAGCTGGAAAACAAGAAGACCTTATAAAAGCTTTAAAGGTATGGAATTTTAGCCTTTTTAAAATTTTTTTTTTTTTAGG
Organism: Mustela nigripes; assembly: GCF_022355385.1. Classification (NCBI taxonomy): domain Eukaryota; kingdom Metazoa; phylum Chordata; class Mammalia; order Carnivora; family Mustelidae; genus Mustela; species Mustela nigripes. Next base: position 123,232,633 of record NC_081558.1, on the reverse strand, counting down.
GAAGGCTATTTTTCTTCCATCAGTGCTTAAATAATTTTATAGTTTTCTTAATCTTATACATAAGTCTCTTTTCCACAGACTATTAAAATAATGGAAGTCCCTGTTATAAAGATAAGAGAAAGTTGTCCTGGAAAATCGGATGAAAAATTAATAAAAAGTGTTGTTAATATGGTAGGTCAAGCACTTCATTGCATGTGGCATGCTGCACTACTCTTGATTGTGTTCTTAAATTCCGTTTAATGGTGATGGGACCTACATACCAGCTCTATTAGTTTGTGAGGACTACCATAATAAAATACCAAGATTAGGTGGCTTAAACAACAGAAATGTATTTTCTCAAAGTTCTGGAGACTAGAAGTCTCAAATCAAGGTGTTGGCAGGTTTGGTTTTTCTTCGGGTCTCTCTCCTTGGCTTTCAGATGGCCACCACTTTTTTGTTATGTCTTCACTTGGCCCTTCTGGCATGCATATCCCTGATAACTCTGTGTGTCTAAATGTCCTCTTCTCATAAGTATACCAGTTAGATTGGATTAGGGCCCACCTGGTGACCTCATTTAACCTTAATTATCTCTTAAAAGTCCCTATATTCAAATCAGTCTCATGAGGTCATGAGACCTCTCTTGAGGTACGGGGGTTAGGACATCAATGTGAGTTTTGAGGATACACAATTCAGCTCATTACATCAGCCTAGCAAATAAAGTCCAAACAACTCAGCTATTCAGAATTTTCTTTTAAATGATTCCATTCTTTTTGCATAGGAGTCATGTAGGTACTTAAATATTTTCATTCTTTTTCATAGTTGTATATTATAAAATGTTAAATAGTAAATTAGCTTTTTTATAGTCTACATTTGCCACATGACTACTACCTATATGTTTCCGATCTTTCTCTTATTTCCTTCATATATATTGAAATGATTAAATTAATTTTCACCCTTCTTGTAGATACTAAGTGCGATAGTATTTTTTCTATTTTTATTTCTATAGATCATTCTGAAGTTGATTACGCAGGAAGAACTGTTAAATGTGGCATCATTTTCTTAGAATAAAAAGTAATAGTGGACATCTTTCTAATGCATCTTACTATCAAAATGTGTATACTTAAAAGAAATCATTTTAGTTTTATATGTGTATTAGATGATTTATAATGAGTAAGCCATGTCAAAAGGCATGCCTTTATAATACTAATATTCAAAATTTAATATCAATATAGATGGAGATATGTTTATATAAAAATACAAATAAGTAAAGAAATAAGGCTGTTCACTATTAAGTATAATGCTTATTACACAATAAAAGTACTATTTAAATTTAAAAGTTTACTACAAATATAAAAATAAAAGTATCAATAGTGAATTTATTTTTAGGTGTTATTTAGAGTTAAATGAATTAATTTTATAATCTATAAATAACTTTTATTTCTAATAACCACCTGAAAAAAAATCAAGGAAATTAAAGTGCCCTTTGTAAAGATGGAGTCACTGGAAGAATTTGAAAGTTTGGATTCTCCAGAATTTGAAAATGTATTCATAGTCATGGACTTCCAGGATTCCATTTTTGATGAGTTACACAAGACTGATTGTAGAATTATTGGACCACCAGTTATCTTAAACTGTGCCCAAAAAGGAGAGGTAAGAAAATATACATTTATTATAACTTTCAAGGTTAAATTTTTATTCATGAATTTTGTGAAAATTCATAAGCAGAAAAGTCCTGTTAATTGTTGGGAATATGTACGATTTAGAACAGGGGTAGTATTGGCTACTCTAATATTGTTTTAAAAATCTTTCTATTGTAACTTTTTGGAGTGAAAATCTAAGACTTTTGGAGGTTAAATAATGACAATTAACATATTTGTGTGTATATATACATATATAAATATCTTAGTACATAAAATGTCTTGGCAAGAAATAATTTGTTAAACGTGGGTTCCAGAAATGTATATACATATATAAACTTACTTTCTTCCACAGAATAAATACACACTTTCATTTTTATTTGTTACTGCATGGTTTAAAATTAAAGAAATTATTTTAGCTTTTTTTTATATTGGGTTGTAAATTTACGTTTATTTACTTTAAGTAATCTCTACACCCAATATGGGGCTTGAACTCCCAACCCATAGGTAAGGAGTCTCATGCTCTTCCAACTAAGCCAGCCAAGGGCCCCACTTTTTTGTTTTTAGTAACATTTCAGTGTTAGAGTTGTAGTAGAGTTAGTCTATATACTTTGGTTTTATTGCTACATTATGCCGTTCATAAGCTTGCCTTATTAACTTAAAATTGTTTAGGTCAATTTTGTGCTTCTTTTGTTATAGATACTTAGTAAAGTGCATGATAATCTTTAATTCTCTGTTTTGATTCAGGGGTGTTGCTTTCAAAAACCAAGTAAATCTTTCAAGATCAAAATTGTGAAATACTTGCATAATGGTGGAAATTATATAACTATACTTATTTTTTTAACCATTTTTTTCCCATTATATATATCTCCACTGCTAAAGTTATTTACTATTTGCTTGTTTTTAGCTCAAAAATTGGAATCATATTTGGTTCAAGTATATGTGTAATTTACATGGTGTTTGTTATAAAATATTTTGAACTGTTTTAATTTTGATTAGAATCATTTACAATAGTTTATGGAGTCTTAAATTTTTCCTAGTAGATAAAACTTTGAATGTGTCAAAGTATATTTTAGAACTGAAGGTTTGCATATAAATGTGTTTCATTTGCCAGTAGTTACGTGTGTTTAGATTATGTCTGTCAAATATGAGTTAGGAGTTATGGGGGATTTTTGTATTGTAAAACTTGTAATCTGTTTTTTGCTATTTTTTGGTTGCATATTAAAAAATGCAAGAAATCTTTGGATTGACAAAGTTGACTGGCAAGAGGGGGGAAATATGTTTTAGCTTGAAAAGATGTGTTCTCTTCTCTACTATAAACTCACAGATTTAAAATTGTTGTGTCCTTCAGCCTTTGCCTTTTTCATGTCGCCCACTCTATTGTACAAGCATGATGAATCTAGTACTATGCTTTACTGGATTTAGGAAAAAAGAGGAACTAGTAAGTATTTTAAAACATTCTATTCAAGGAATATTTTTCCCAGCCAAATAAATTTAAATTGACACTTTTTTGGTTAATTATATCATGGTTTTATTTTAGACATATTGAAGGAGAATTTATGAATATACTGTTTGAAATTTTATGAAGAAACATTCTGAGAAGCCTTGTAAAAAAACATTTTGTTTAGGCTGACAGGCATATGAATTAAGAGAAAAACTTCATTATTATTGGATCCATTTAAATTGTCTTTTTGTTAAGTATCATCAGCCACATTCTTTGAAGTTTTTGTTAATACATTACAGTTTTTTGTTATACAAATCCAGCCTTAAAGTATGTTCATTGCTCTAGAGAATTCATAGAAACTTTTCTGATTCATAAAATTTTCTGTGTTGGAGCTAATGGGATATTACTGTAACTGTGGGATAATATTGGTGTTATATAACCTGGTGTTTAAAAAAAATAGTCTTCTGTTTAGGTTGTATGAAAGCCAGTTGTTTAATTAAGTTTTGGGTAATTATCTTTACTAGCTTATTTCTATGTGTAATTTTGCCTGTGCCAATTAGGCAATCAATTTTGAATTTTTTTGACATAAAATATGTAACTGTATAAAAATTCTTGTAGGTACTTTATAAATAAAAATTATTCAGTAGATCCTAAATGACTTCTAAACATAATTTAAAATTTTGTTCAAATTAATCATAAAGTTAATGTTGCCTAATTTTTCTTTTGAGGTCAGATTGGTGACATTGGTTCATCACATGGGTGGAGTTATTCGAAAAGACTTTAATTCAAAAGTTACACATTTGGTGGCAAATTGTACACAAGGAGAAAAATTCAGGGTATGTAAACTTGGGTGCATTTCACTTTAGCATTTTGGAGGGGGATGGATTTAATAACAGCACTTTCATCCCATCTATTTTTCCCATAGTTTATTGAGGATAAGAAATTCAATTTTTGCAAATGTACATTTAGTAAAAATTTTAAATCAAAGGAGCGTGGCCCTTTTTAGGTTTTTAAGGAAGCAATGGTACCTGAGTTAGGTCTTGAAATAAGTAGGATTTGTGAATGAGTAGGACTGTGGAGGTTTGATAGATGGGTAACATTTCAGACAGTTGATTAATATTAGCAAAGTTTACTATAAGCATTGGTGAATAATGGGGTTGGGAAGTGTTGAGCAGATATTTCACTCTTGTCTAAATGGTCTTAATAAGCACAAAGCTATGTTTTATAAGATGATTGAAAGATTTAACTAGTGCAAACTATAAAAGAACAGGAGAAACTAATTAGAATTAAAATCTCAGTTTAAGATTGCACTTGAATATCTTAGGAAGAATTTATCACCTTGTTCCCACCCTCCATCAGTGTATTTATGTAACAAATGGTAATTCTTGGGTAATGTTGAATTCCTGAGAGGAATACTTTCCAATTCATATCTTATTTTTTTGTGACTTAATCAGCTATTTTCTTCTGTAGTCCTGTTTTGGGGTCAGTACTTCCAAGGAAGTAAACATGGAAAAATAGAAATATAATAAAATAAAGATGAACTTAGCTTCAGAGTTATATTTATTTAAAATAAGGAAATGATTTGGACATCATGGAACTTGTTCTAAATTATTTTAACCTAACTTGTATGATTGAAAGACAGTTTTTGTGTTAATTTTTCTTTATATTTTGTCATAAAGCAGATGAATAATGATCTAAAGCTGCAAAAAACTCTATGTATAAAATTGCTTAGAAATTCCATGAATGCAGTTATTTAAGGTGAAAATTTATTGTAATTAATGTTTGTATTTTTAGATTGCTGTGAGTCTGGGCACTCCAATTATGAAGTCAGAATGGATTTATAAAGCTTGGGAAAGGCGGAATGAACAGTAAGTGTTTAGAAATTCAGTAGTTCAGTATTTGAATTAAGTATGTTATGAAGATAAACCCAAGTGTCCAAACCCTTAAATTCATAGATAGTATAGACAAAATGAATTTAGTCTTTAGGTAGCCTAAGGAATAAAGTCTAGGAGGAGCAAAGTTATAAAAAAAATTATAAAAAATTGAAAGTTGGAAGAAGTCTGTGATATCTTCAGACTCTTCCTTGTGAAATAGTTTTGATTATCATTATCATTTTAAAACTATTAGGTAAAAACTTAATGCATCTGGATATTTAGATTGTTACATTTTTTTCACTGTTTTTCTGGTTACTTTCTAAGTGGTGATTACAATTTGTAACGTGTTAAGCTTTCCAACTTCAAAATTCCTTGCTCTTCTACTACATTACTACTTAACATTTCATGAAACTATAAAACCCCTGGAATACAGAGAAAATTTCATATACAGAGCAAGGATTTGAATCTTGTAAAGACTACTTGTGATCGAATTTTGTTAGAAGTTACTTCGAGGATGACCAAGGATGCACCAATTTTTTTTTTTTAACTGATGTTTTTGTGAACATTTCTGGACTACATGTAAAATATTTTCAATAAGTAGATATCCTGAAAACCTTGAGAATTATTATAGATTTATAAATTGATATACTTAACTGAATTTAATTTAAACTGGTTTTAGAAGAGTCTATTTTCTTTTTAGGGATTTCTGTGCTTCAGTTGATGACTTTAGAAATGAATTTAAAGTTCCTCCTTTTCAAGATTGCATTTTAAGTTTCTTAGGATTTTCAGATGAAGAAAAAACCAATATGGAAGAAATGACTAAAATGCAAGGTAGAATTTACTATAATTTTTAAATTTTTTATTTTATTATTATTTTTAGAATATACTATAAAAGTTATATTTTTTTCCTTACTCTTGTTTAATCATCTCCTGGCGAATATGCCTCTTTAAAAATTGAGCTTTGGAGATAAATAGTTTGGTTTATTTATGCTTGCATGTATTTATCTTTAGGAGGTAACTGTTTACCTGTTGGAGATGAAAGATGCACTCACCTTGTAGTTGAAGAGAATGTAGTAAAAGAACTTCCATTTGAACCTTCGAAAAAACTTCATGTGGTCAAGCAAGAGGCAAGTAATTCTAGAAAAGATTGGCTTTTTTTTTTTTTTTTAAGATTGTATTTATTTATTTGACACACAGAGTGAGACAGACAGAGAGAGAGAGGTCACAAGCAGACAGAGAGGGTGGGGGGAAGCAGGCTCCCCGCTGAGCAGAGAGCCCGATTCGGGACTCAATCCCAGGACCCTGAGGTCATGACCTGGGCCGAAGGCAGAGGCTTAACCCACTGAGCCACTCCGGCACCCCTGGCTTTTTTTTTTTTTTCTTTTTAAATATATAGAGTTTTATTTTTATTTTATTTTTTATCTAAAGTAAGCTCCACACCCAATGTGGGACTTGAACTCATGACCCTGAAATTGAGAGTTGCGTGTTCTACCAACTGAGTCAGCTAGAAGCTCCAAGATTGGGTTTTTAAAAATACTACTAATCGCTTCTCTGATAAGATAAATTCTTAATTAAATTTTTTTTTCTCCTACCTAGTGGTTCTGGGGGAGCATTCAAATGGATGCCCGAGCTGGGGAAACTATGTATTTATATGAAAAGGTATGCTTTTTTTGTCCATTAGTCATTTGTTCTGTGAATTTGATTGTGTAAAGATAACATTTCTATCCAAAAAGAGCAGGTAGAATTGGCATACCAGTCATCTTTTATATCATGTTTTAAGAGTTTGAGAATAATTGAACAATTAGATACTGAGTAACAGTTTGTGTAGATTTAAGTAAAACTAATGCAATAGAATTACTTTAATCTAATATATGTCATTTTGTGGTACTTCCTAGTGATGCCATTATGAACAATAAAATCGTATCTTTAGAAATTTAGAACCTTAAGGGAAAAATAGGTAATACAATTATAGTGCAGAATATGTACTATAGTTGAGTAATTACTAACCTCACTTAGAAACTCAGGCAGGACTGAAAAGAGCAAATAAATGTTGAGCCAACTTTCTAGGCTAATCTTGTAAGGACATTCAACTTTGATAGCAGATGGAGATGGTGTGAAGCGTGAAAGTATATTGAAATAGCAGGTAGTTTAGTATGGCTCTAGAAAAAGAGTGTGGGAAAGAATGCCAACAAATAAAGCTAATGATTTAGGTAGAACTAAGGAGTTTTTTATAATGTTAAAGAATTTAAGTATTGGGGACCATTGAAGAATATTAAGAGAAGAGATGTCATTAGAAAACTGACTCTAGTAGTAAATTGTAGGCAAGGAAAATGGAACCTTTATGCTAGATTGGTGAAGAGTGGTATTCACCAAAATGTGGCATAAAGTCATAGAAGCAGATTTTAGTTGGAGATTTAATTTAAATGGAATAATGAAGGTGAGGTGTGGATTTATTGTATATTGTCTTGTCTTCTGACTCTTGTTCTCAGCATAAGGCTCTTACCCATAAAGTTTAAAAACTGCTTAAAATTTCAGGAGAGAACTTTTAAAGTCAAATGTTATTTGGCAAATATTGGAGAGCAGTATGTCCAGGCACTGTGCTCAATGCTAAGGATGCAGTGAACAAACTATGAATGGTCCCTGCCCTCTGGAGTTTATGGCCTAATGGGGGACTAGACCGTAAACAAGCTTATGGACGAATATGGAATGGTGATAGAGCTGTGAAGAAACAGAATTTGGTGCTTGGGATTGGGCAATTACAGTAGTCCCTGGACTGTTGTGTTTTATGACTCTTCTGAACTACCTGGCAGAGTATGGAGTGGTAAAATTATTGTGCAGAATCCAGATTTTGTTAGACTTGTAAATATATTTTTCTTTTGTTCCTGTCTCAGTATAGAACCAAGGAAGTAAAATTGAGCTTTTGTGCTTTTGATTGCAGGCTAATACTCCTGAGCTCAAGAAATCAGTGTCACTGCTTTCTCTAAATACCCCAAACAGCAATCGCAAAAGACGTCGTTTAAAAGAGACCCTTGCTCAGCTTTCAAGAGAGACAGACATGTCACCTTTTCCTCCCCGTAAGCGCCCGTCAGCTGAACATTCCCTTTCTATAGGGTCACTCCTAGATATCTCCAACACACCAGAGTCTAGCATTAACTATGGAGGTAATTCACATTTAAAAAAATTGATCATTAAAATTTAGTGGAATGGAATAATTACTAGAATATAGATAAATCACTACCACAGAGAATATGAAAGGTTCTGCCTTTTATTACCTTTGTTCTCGCTGAGGAGAAAAAGCACAGAAAAATGCTTCCATTTAATGATTGCTTATTATATGCTAAGTGCTTTCTATATTTTATTTGTATATTACTCTAGAAAATGATAGAGCTGTTCAAAGAGCAAATTCTTAACATTAGCAAAACAAGATCATAGAGGGTGTCAAATGTATTATGGAGAAAATAGGTATGGTGAGATCTGTGGAGGGTGAGCTCAGTTTGTTCTCAAATGATAAAGGAAGGCCCTACAATTAACACTTTCCTCATGATCATCACTTTTTCGCCTGTATTTTTATTTTTTAATCTTCACACAAATATGTTGTTTTTTAGATTCAAGAAATAATCAAAACCTCTTGACCCCATGACTCTCTCTACTTATTAATCCGTTTTTCTTTTGTCTTTTACATGAGTACTCTTCAAAGAATTGCCTTAATCTGTTGTGTCATTTCCTTGCTTTTCATTGTCTTTTTCAACCCATTCCAATTGAATTTAAGCCCTTACTACAGGAAATTGCTCTTGGTGAGGAGACTGACAGGTTTTTTTTTTTTTTTTTTAAAGATTTTATTTATTTATTTGAGAAAAAGCATGAGCCAGGGGAAAGGCAGAGGGACAAGTATATGCCCTGCTGAGCCTAGAGGCTGACGTCGGGCTTAATCCCAGGACCCTGAGATCATAATCTGAGCTGACTTCAGACACTTAACCAGCTGAGCCACGCAGGTGCCCCAAGACTGACAGTTTTTATGTAACATTCAGCAACATTTAACACATGAATAGCTATTTCTTCCTGGATATAGTTTTTTTTCTCTTTTGTACCTCATTTCTCATTCTCCTTTGCCTAACTTCTCTAGTTCTAACTGTTGAATGTTGTTCCTGAGTCATTTCTTCTCTATTCTATTCTCCCTAAGTGGTCTCATTGAATTCTGTGGCTTTAGAAACATTCATATGCTGTTGACTCTCCAATATGTCTTCTTCCCTGTCCAACTGCTTACTTAATACTTACTTGCCCTTGTCTAATACATATCTTAAACCTATCATAATCAAATTAAAACTCTGGATTTTGATACTCTCTACCACTCTCAACTCTATTCCTTTGCCACTCTTCCTTTATCAGCCTTTTCTATAAAATGGATCTCTCTTTGATGATTATGTTGGTCTCCTAAGTGGTTTCTCTATATTCATTTTGCCTTTTTAAAAAAATTTATTTATTGAAGAATTGTCTATACCAGCGTGGGGTTTGAACTCATGACCCTGAGATTAAGAGTTGCATGCTGTTCTGAGTTAGCAAGTGCCCACATTTTTGCCATTCTATATGCAGCACTTAGGTCCTAAAATTAGATCATGCCAGTCCTGTGCTTGAAGTCATTCCCATGACTTTGTATTATCATAGCTTTCAAATTCCTATATGATCCTTCCCACATATGTCCAACCTCATACGACAATATCATGCTCTCCAATAATACTCTAAGCTTCAGTCACACTATCTCTGTTATTTTTGGGTATTTCCATTACATTCAAAGGAACTTTATACTTGCCCTCTTTGCCTTAAAGAAATCTTTTTGTGTTTTCTGCGAAGTTAAGTCCCTGTTCCAACACTTCTCACTAACCCATTACCTGATTGTTTTTAGCAATAGTTGTTACTGTTAGAAATTATATTTTTTATTTGTTTCACCAGAATGTAAGCTTTAAGAGAACAAAAACCTTGTCTACTATGTTGCTTTGTTTTAAATGCCTAGTATAGAGTAGGTACTCAGTAAGTGTTCATGGAAGGAGTTGAGTGTCAACTTGTAGAAGGCCCAGGAAACTGAGGGGGAGTTGAGCAATGAGGGGAGCGAGAATACAAATAATACTATACAAACTAGCATTTTAAGGGATAATGAATAGGTCAGTTTGCTTTCGAGTATGGAGGAGTAATAATTAAATTGGAAAGGTTAATTTGGGCCTAATATTAGAATACTTTGAAATCAGACTGGTATGTCTGAACTTCGTATTGTCATTAATAATGAACTTTACAAACATTGAGCAGTAGAGTAATTGGTTGAGTAGGTAATTTGTAATGGATTATTCTGAAGAATGATTAAAATGAAGACTGTTCAGAGATGGCTAGACCATGAAGTAATCTACAGTGGCTTTCCCACTGGGTGATAAAACCCTAAACCAGGGTTGCTAGTGGTTGGAAAGGAAAGAAGGAAGCACTATGGAGATAGTGATGGAATGGAGTGACAGGAAGGGAAAAAGAGATGACAGCAGAGTATTAAAATAGAAGAAATGTTACCTTGACAAAAATACGAAGTCTATATTTTGGAAGAAGATAGTGTAGTTTTATAGACTGTCCAGGTTAAATTGAGGTACAAATGTCCAGCAGGTATTTGGAAGAATTGAATTTGGTGCTTGGGTGGAAAGATTATGATTAGACACTTAGGTCTGAGAACTTGTTGGTTCCATGATTGTGATGGACATACTGGGCATGGGGTGGTAAGAGCTGATCATGAAGGACTGAAGCTTTGAATATGCGGTTTAGGGGACGGAGAAGGAAATGAATCACTAAAGATAATAGACATGACAACTATACTAATATATTAGGTGCTCTATATAGAATCCCCAGTTAGTAGATCGCTGTGTGAACACAATAATTAAATTGAATCAATGTATGTCAGATTTTTCTTCTTGACATATAATGGCAGAAGCTCTTGGGTCTAGAGAATAGTCTGAAATAATGCATGGCACGTGGGAAAGTTTTTGGTCTGTTAGCTTTAAAAAAGCATTCAGACTCCATAGTATGCATCATTGTTTTAATATTTAAAATTATCATTGAGTAAAAATAATATACTGGGTCTTTGCATTGTTTTTGTCATGTCATTGTGTGTTATACATTTGTTTTTGTATTTAAAAACTTGCCATTAGGAGATTCTGTACATTATGTTAAAGTACTTTAACCATATCTAGAGTAAGAAAGTGTATCTCCAGCTTTTATGAAATTTAACTTTTTTGAAACACATATAAAGTATTCTAATGTGTCCTTCCACTTTGTGTTACACTGGATGTTTTATATTATGTTGAAAACTAACAGAATTTGCAGTTGCTCTTGTTGTGTGTTGTTGAGGAAGGCTTCCTCTGTATATGTAAGTTTTCTCTTACTATGTCATCATAACCTTTTTATCCTTAAACTTAAATATTTTTATATAGTTCTTCATTTTATTTTATTATTTGAGCTTTTTATTTTGAAATAATTTCAGATTGCAAAAAGCTGCAAAAATAGTACAGAGATTTTAGTACTCTACTTAGAATTCCCAAATGGAAATATTCTGCCATGTTTGCTTTAGCATTCATTCATTCTCTCTTTTTCTATATGTACACGTATTTTTTATATCTGTACTGTTTGAAACTAAATTGCAGATATGATGTGCCTTTTCTTCTAAATACTTAAATGTGTGTCTCCCAAAATAGAGGGACATTTCTTGTACTGCTACTGTAGAGGTATTGTAAATTAGGAGGTTGATATTAATAGTATGACTAACTTAATTTTTATCAGTTGTTTAGCTAATACCCTTTATAGGAAAAGAAAAATTCTTTTTTCTGGTCTAGGGCCCAGTCCAGGATCATAGGTTGTTATCTCTCACTAGTCTCTTCTAATCTGGAATAATTCCTCAACTTTCTTTGTTTTTTATGACTTTGACATCTTTGAAGAGTACAGGCCAGTTATTTGTATAATGTCTATCAATTTGGAGTCGTGGATACTTTTGACCATTATTTTTTTCTGGCCTTATCCTATGAGGAAATTTTACTTTAATGAAAAGCTAAATGGGTATATTTCTAAGAGTGGATATACTTCCCTCTTTTTTGTTCTTAAATCTGTACAATGTCTGGTACTTATATCTGGTTTTTCATTAAATCTTTCTTCCTTTTTACCTTTTAGAAACACCAAAGTCTTGTACTAAGTCTTCTAAAAATTCCACTCCGGTTCCTTCGAAGCAGTCAGCCAGATGGCAAGTTGCAAAAGAACTTTATCAGACTGAAAGTAATTATGTAAATATATTGGCCACAATTATTCAGGTAAAAGTTTGGTTGCAAAATGATCCTGTCCAATGTTTGTAACTAAAAAAAAATCTAAGAGATAATATTTCTTAAAAGAAAAAATTATAGAAGCATAGAATTTGAACGTAGGTAATAAAAATGAAAATATATGACAAAAAACTGCTATTGGGGAAATGCCATACTACAATAGTAGCTTTTATTCATACAGAAATAACACCTTTTTCTATAGTGACTAAAAAGAGAAGGATCCTCTGTAGATGATCTAGAGGGGACCAAGTTTTATTTGATATAGAACTTCACAAGTTCCCTGTCATGATACTGCATTTATTTATATTTATACATGGATATGGTAGGTAACTTTTCCTGAAAGTGTACATTCTAGGAGTCATTGCTTTATTTACTGTGGCAAATATATGAAAAGCAATAACAATGAAGCATAACAATATGGATGTAATTATTTTGGTAATCCTTTCATGTATCAAGTTTCTTAGAGTATGCAGTGGTTGGTCATAAATGTTAACTCATTGCAAATCATTAAAATGTACTGTGAAGTTAATGTCAAAGAAGAATTCTAATGGATCATTGTAGGATGCGATTGAAGAAGATACTAAGAATAAACTGAAATTCAAGGTTCTGAAAGACAATATTAGGATATTATTTTGGCATCTGCAGAGAGAATAGATTGTTTTAGGTTATAAAGGAGATTGTCAGGAAAATAAAGTTGATACCATCAAGCTTTTCTTTGAATAGAAAAATAATAGGGAATTTCTGATTGGGGTTAATTTTTATTTATATTTATACCTCTATTTGAATTCTTAATGTAACTGATTAGTGTTCAGTATAATAGCCTTTAGTTGCTTGCGCTGTTGATAAAATGCATGGATAAGAAATGGAAAGACTTCTTTCTTGGTATTCATGGAGAGGTTATTCTTCACAGTTAATTTGTTTAGCCGTAGTCACGGGTTTATGAGGCCCTCTGCTGTATTGAACTTTACTTGTTTTAAGTCAGCTTTGCTCTTCTCCCTCAAGGGAAATCATTCTAGATGAGTTAAGTTTTTATAGTCAGCCAAAATGTAGTCAAGTAGCAGAAAATCCCCTTGGCATATACTGTTCATGTACTTTGGTAGCATTTATTACCCAGAACTGTAAATCCTTTCAGGCCATGGTAAATGTACTGGGGTTTCCGAATTTAATTTGCATATCAATTAAATTCACTAAAATGCCTTTTAAAAAAAGCCCTTAGAATTATTAGACTGTAGATGGTCTCATACCACTATGCTTACTATAAACTCACTGTTTATAGTTATATACTGTTTATATAATTATATACTGTTTATAATGTATTTTCCTTTTATCTTTATCTTTTTTGTTTTTTTTACTTCATCTCCTCCTTCTCTTTTTGCTATTGGCTTTCATTTTACTTGACATATATTAAGATCCCAATAATACATTATTATTTTTAGTTTGAATAGTCAATTGATGTTTTAAAATTTTACTTTTTAAATTATCATACAGTGAAATGACTTTCTTTGTACAGTTCTATGAATTTTAACACATGAAAAAATTTGTAGAGCCTCTACCACAATCAGAATATAGAACATTTGGGATGCCTGGGTGGCTCAGTGGGTTAAGCCGCTGCCTTTGGCTCAGGTCATGATCCCAGGGTCCTGGGATCGAGTCCCATATCTGGCTCCTTGCTCAGTGAGGAGCATGCTTCTCTCTCTGCCTCTGCCTGCCACTCTGCCTGCTTGTGCGCGCGCGCTCTCTCTCTCTCTCTCTGACAAATAAATAAATAAATAAATAAATAAAATCTTAAAAAAAAAAAAAAGAATACAGAACATTTCTATCTCGCCCAAACTCCCGGTACTTCCTTTTCTTTTGTAAGTCACACCCTTTCCTCATTGTAACTCCTGTTGACCACTGATTTCTTCTTTATCACTATAATTTTGTCTTTCTAAAAAAAGTTTTATATTTTTTGAGAATGTCCTGTGAATGGGATTACAGTTAATATAACTATTGGACTAGCATTTTTTAGCCTCTGAGGTTCTTCTAACTTGTCTGTGTGAATAGTTTGATCCTTTTTATTGTTGAAGAGTATACCACTGTATGGATGTACCACAGTTTTATTTGGTGACTCCTTAAAGGACATTTGGGTTATTTTTGGTTTGGATGATTATAAAAAGAGCTGTTATCAACATTTATGTATAGGTTTTATGTGAACATAAATTTTCCATTGCTCTTGAGCAAACAGCTGGAAGTGGAATTTTTTGATCATATGGTAAGTAATGTTTAACATTATAAGAAGCTGTCATACCCTTTTCCAGAGGGGTTATGATTTTGCATTTTTACCATCTGTGTGTGGGAGTTCAGTTGTTCACATCCCAGCCAGTTTCGATATTATCAGTACTTTTTGTTTTAGCCACATAGATAAGTATGTCATGGTATCTTATTATGCCCTTAATTATCATTTCTGTAATGATTGATGGTGTTGAATATCTCTTTTCTATACCTTTTTTTGATAAAATAACTGCTTAAGATTTCCCCCATTTTTAATTGAGTTGTTTCCTTCCTGAGTTTTGAGAATTCTTTATATATTTTGAATACTAGTCCTTTGTCAGATATGTGATTTGCAGATATTTTTTCCTAGTCTCTAGGATGTCTTTTTTTTTTTTTTTTTAAGACTTTGTTTATTTGTTTGACAGGGAGACAGAGAGAGAATACAAACAGGGGGAGTGGGGGAGGGAGAAGCAGGCTTCCTGCTGAGCAGGGAACCTGACTTGGGGCTCCATCCCAGGGCCCTGGAATCATGACCTGAGCTGAAGCCAGATGCTCAACAACTGAGCCACCCAGGCGCCCCCTTATCATGTCTTTTTATTCTGGGTTGAAAACTTTTAAATTTTGGTGAAGTCTAATTATTAATTTTTTTTTCTTTTATAGTTTGTGCATTTGATTTTTTATCTAAAAGTTCTTACCTAAGCCTAAATTACAATATTTTCCCTTATGTTTTCTTCTAAATGTTTCATAGTTTTAGGTTTTTTGCTTAGGACTATGATCCATTTTTTTTTAAAAGATTTTATTTATTTGACAGACAGAGATCACAAGTAGGCGGAGAGGTAGGCAGAGAGAGAGGGGGAAGAAGGCTCCCTGCTGAGCAGAGAGCCTGATGCGGGGCTCTATCTCAGGATCTTGGGATCATGACCTGAGCTGAAGGCAGAGGCTTTAACCCACTGAGCCACCAGGCGTCTCCTATGATCCATTTTTAGTTTATTTTTTTGCCTAGGGCAAATGGTGTTTTAGTACCATTTGTTGAATGTTGAGCCTTCCACCATTGAATCTGTCAAATATTATTTGGTCATCTGTGTGTCTGTTGGTTTGGGGACATTTTTCTATTCTATATTAATCTTGTATATTTTTCCATTCACCAATATCACAGTCATGAATACTGAAACTTTATACAAAGATGTTCCTTTGCCTTTATATATAAATTTTTAGAATTAGGTTTTCTTTATCTACAAAAAGTCCTGGAATTTTGATTGACGTCGGGTTAGATCAATAAATCAAATTGGGGAAGAATGGACATTTCTTGCTTTGTTGAATCTTTCAATCCACGTCCTTATTTATTTAGGTCTTTGATTTCTTTCATCAACTTTCTGTAATTTTCAGCATGATGTAGGTATTTTATTGTATTTATACTAATTTTAGTTCTTTATTGTAAGTGAACAATTACTGAATTTTGTTTTTCATTTGTACATTACTAGTTTATAGGAATGTGATCTGTGTCTGTGTTGAGAGAGAGGGAGTGAGAACATGCATATCTGAATGCTGAGCTGTAACCTTGCTAAGCTCACTTATTAGTTACAGGTTTTTTCTTTTTTAAAGTTTGATACAAGCACCAATATAGACATTAACAGGTCTTCTCATTTGAAATCCAGTCTTTTTTCTATTTATAAACCAGGTTTCTACACTACTATGGCAAGACATTTAGTACTTATATTAAGTGCATGTCTGGAAAAAACTGATTGCTTATTGTCTTCCTTAGTAACTTGAATAGAAAGTACAAATTACTCTTGTTTTCTAACAATTTAAATGATTTGTAGAACTGTGTGATAAACTTTTATTAGATCCTAACAACATTTTATTAAAGGAATGTGTATACACATAGAAATATATAAATAAATAGGATAAAATAGAAAATGTTATAAGGAAAGAGTTCTCAAATTTAAGAAGTATTTTTTTAATTGGTTCTTTCTTTTCCATTAACATCTCCTCCCTTTAAAAAAATTTTTTTTAAAGATTTTATCTGTTTATTTGTGAGAGAGAGCACAAGCCAGGGGTGGGGAGTGATGAGTAGAAGGGCGGAGAGGCAGAGGGAGAAGCAGATTCCCTGCTGAGAAGGGAGACTGACGTAGAGCTCCATCCCAGGACCCTGGGATCATATCCTGAGCCAAAGGGAGACATTTAACCAACTGAGCCACCCAGGCACCTCTTAATATCTCCTCTCTTATCATTATTTATATGATTACTTTTTTTTTCCTTTTCCCGCAATCTTTATAAAGTATTCTTTTTTTTTTTTTTTTTTTTTTTAATCTAGTTATTTCAAGTACCTTTGGAAGAGGAAGGACAACGTGGTGGGCCTATCCTTGCACCAGAAGAGATTAAGACTATTTTTGGTAGTATCCCTGATATCTTTGACGTGCACATGAAGATAAAGGTAAATTTTTTATGTTAGGTTGGTAAGTAATTCTTTTTGGATTGTGTTTATATAATTTCTCGGGTACTATTGATTGGCCAAATGAGGTTTATACCTGAAACTTCTTATTTTCTTTTTTATTCCTTTGAATCATTTATGTCCCTTTGCTCCAGTACCTTATTAATATTTGTTGTTTGCCTGCTTTTTGATTCTTTTTTTAATTCTGAAAATAAGGGATTAAACCTTCTCAAGTCTTTTCTATAGAGACATGTGGTTGCTAGTGCTTATTTTCTTATTTTTCTACTGTTCCTCTCAGTTTGTATGTTTTGTTTTGCTTTGGAATGTTTGAAAAACTGTGAAGCTGGAAAAGACTTAGAGACCATTTTGTTTGTTTCTCTATATCTGGTCAAATAAATACAAAAACCACATAAGACAATGCTATCTATCTGTTTAATGATTTTTTTTCCTGTGATGAAGTGTTCGTGATTTATAGCTATCAGTCTCTCATAGTTAAGTAATTTGGGAGCCGGTTTAGCTGAACTCTTAAAAGTAGTTAAACTTTATTTCCTCTTATTTTTCCTAAAAGGTGCTAGAGCAAAATTGATCCGTTTTCTCCTCAGGACACCCTATATGAATGTTTTGTCCATATTCCAATAAAAAAGATCAATCTGAATTATAGAATCCCCCTTTGGGCTCCTTGCTGGGCGGGAAGCCTGCTTCTCCCTCTACCTGCTACTCCCCCTGCTTCTGCTCTCTCTGTGACAAACAAATAAAAAATCTTAAAAAAAAGAAAGAAAAGAAAATACCCATAATCTCATCACCCAAATTTAAAAAGTTTTTTTGTATTTTCTTATTTTTTTTATACATAGCAGTTTTTTCCCTTCTTTTAAATGTAGCTTGCCACCAAGTACTGCCACAGCTATTTGAGTAGTACCAAGAAGTTGGTATTACTGTTTGCGTTACATAGATGTAAAACTGCTACACATGGAAATTAAATAAAATTTCCAAAGTCAAGTCATCTAACAAATGCTGCATTCAGGGTTTGAACTCTTGTTTATCTGATTTCAAAGACTGTTTTCTTTTCTTAAACCCTAATGCTATCTTGCTTTTTTTGAGATATAATTGGTATAACATTGTGTTAGTTTTAGTATATGACATAATGGTTTGATATGTATATATACTGTGAAGAAGTGATCACCACAATAAATTTCGTTAGCATCTATCACCACACATAGTTACAAATTCTTTTTTCTTTGTGTTGAGAACTTTTAAGATCTACTTTCATAGTAACTTCCAAACATGTAACACAGTATTATTAGCCATAATTATGCTGTATGTTATATCCCCACGTCTGTCTTACCTTATAACTGGGAATTTTGTATTTTCTGACCACCTTTGCCCGTTTTGCCTCCCCCTTGCCCCCCATCCTGGCTCTGGCAACCACTAATATGTTCTCTGTGTTTGGTTTTATTTATTTCTTTAGTTAGTCTAGGTTTTTTTAGATTCCACATATAGTTGAGGTCATACAGCGTTTGTCTTTCTCTTACTTAATTCACTTAGTATAATGCCCTTAAAGTTCATCATTGTTGCAGATGGCAAGATTTTCTTTTTTGTGGTTGAGTAATATTCAGTTTTATATACACATACATTTTCTTTACCCATTCATTTGTTGATGCATGCTAGATTGTTTCATGTCTTGGCTATTAATGGTGTATTGCTTCTTGATTATGCTGTAGGTATACTCTTTTAGTATGTAAAGGAATAAACTGTGTAAATGTGTCCTAAATTGGTAAAGTTTTTCATATTATCTTGTTAATACAGAATTCCTGAGAAGCACTGGTGTGTATGTATTTTATGGTATCACATAGAGGTTACAGATGTAGACTGTGGAATAAGGCATATTTGGTCATGAAGTCAGGTAGTGAAATGCTTCAGTTTTCTTATCTGTAGAATGGGGATAGTAAGTGTCTGAATTGGGGGTTGTGGAATTTTTTTTATTTTTTACATATTTAGAAGACACTAAGCATAGTGCTTGATACTTAACTGAGCCTTCAATAAATAACAATAGCAATTCATATTAATAATCTAAATTCAGAAGCTGAGTAAACTAATATTCAGACATTTTGTAAAGGATTAAAACTAGTTTTGTTCACCGTGTTTACAACCACTGTGTCTGGCACTTAGATTTCTATCAGTAAATGTTTGCTGAATGGTGGTCATGCTGCTTTTAAACGTTCCAGATCAGACTGGAAGTCTGTGTTTCCTTATCTAGATATTACATGAACAACTTGACCTCATTCTTAATTTGACTCCAAAATAATATAGTGATGATACTTAGTTTAAGATGAGAATTTTTGAGGTTGTTATCAACATCTCTCTTTTCCTATGTGTGAATATTTCCTTTTCAGAATTTATCAACATTCATCCTTGACATACAAATGCCTGCTTTTGTGAGGAACTATGATGAAACAAAAGAGAAAGGGGAGGGATTGGATAGAGTACTTTTTCTTTATATGTTTATCCTTTGTTAATTTAATGTAAGTCTCAAAGTATCCTGGTGCTTGTTTCAGGAACAGGTGTATATTGGGAAGTCTGCTAATTTGGTTTATTGTGCGGTGAGCTAGAGAAGTCCAGCTTAAATATAAGTAGATAATAACAAAACAAAAAAAAATTTAAAAAAGTAGATAATAACAGTACAGAATAAATCTTAACAAAGACAAAAAGAAGTAAGCTCAGCTCTTTTAGTCCCATCTGTTTAGTTTCTCCTCTTCCAGCAGGTTGTTGTAGCCTGCTCTATGTCTTAGAACTATAGAGTTCTTTCTTAATGGCCAGGAGGTAAACCTGGGAGAATCCTATGGAGAATTCCTGATGTGTTTGGGCAGGGAGAATGAGATGTACCCCAGTGTCTGTGCTAAATTGGGTGAAGCATTTTCAGATAGAAACATTGTAAGAAATGGTGGCACTATGAATAATATTCTTAGGGACCTACCCCCTGTCTTGACTCCCATTTCTTTCTCTTTTTTTTATTTTTAAACAAACATTTTATTTATTTATTTGACACAGAGAGATCACAAGTAGGCAGAGAGGCAGGCAGAGAGAGAGGAGGAAGCAGGCTCTCCACAGGGCAGAGAGCTGGATGCAGGGCTCTATCCCAGGACCCTGGGATCATAACCTGAGCCGGAGGCAGAGGCTTTAACCCACTGAGCCACCCAGGCGCCCCTTGACTCCCATTTCTAAAAGAGAGGAACTGTTGTGTAGATCAAGTGGAATAATGGAATCTGGAACTAGACTACTTGAGTTTGAACTGGTTCACAAATATGTGATTTGAGTCAAATTGCTTGATCTCTCTAAGCCTTAATTCCATTATTACATAGTTTGTGAGGTAACCATTCATGAAGACAGAAATGCTGAGTCAACAAACATTAGGAATTCAAGGTTCATCAGAAATAGATTATTTTTCAGAGTGCCTAGAGATTATATTGCTTTCTGATAGCAATGTTCTTACAAAAGTATATACACTCTTCTTACAGTTTTTTACATTTTATTTTTTTAAGATTTTATTTATTTATTTGAGAGAGAGCATAAGCCGCAGGAGGGACAGAGGGAGAGGGGCATGCAGACCCCACTCTGAGTAGGGCATCCAGTGCAGGGCTCAATCCCAGGACCCTGAGATCATAACTGAAGCTGAAGGTAGACTCTTAACTGACTGAACCACCCAGGGACCCCAGTTTTTTACCCTTTAGAAAAGGACCACTAGATTAGATTGCCAGACCTGTAGGTTTTTTTCTCTTTTGTATCACAGCTTTCTGAGTTTTCTGTGTACTTTATATTAAATACATACGTAAATATAGTTAATGATAGCTTACTTAGCACTACAATCTGTTAAGGATTTTTTTTTTAAGATTTTATTTTTAAGTAATCTCTACACCCAATGTGGGGCTTAAACTTCAGCCCTGAGATCAAGAGTCGTATGTTCTACCAAAAGAGAAACAAGAGAGAGGAAGTTTGTAAATAAGACTATGCTTCAGTCAATATAATGTAGTAGATTCTGACACTGACTAGCTAGTTTTAAATTCTGGCTCTAGGGTTTGTTCTGTGGCCTTGGGCAAGTTATTTAACCTCTCAGTGTCTCAGTTTCCTGTTCTGAAAAATGAGGATAATAATAATTTCTATCTAAAAGGATTAAATTAATACTTATTAAGTACTTAGAACAATCCTGAGGGGTGCTTTCTTTTGTTTCTCCCAAATGCAGTTTTAAATGGTTAAATCTTAGTTCTTGATTTTTGGGCTGTTATGGTATTACTGCTTTGAGTTTACTCTTATGCTATCAGAAGTGGTTTTTCCCCCTTTTTAAAACTTTTCTGAATCTGCTAGTATCATTATTGAGGAACTTTTGTTAATGTGGGTTTTTTTTTTATTGGTGTTAACTGTATTCGAAATTAAAATGGAAAATTTAAAAGTATTTTTCAGGATGCTTCAAAATTTTTAACTTTATTGAGGTATATTTTATATGTCTTTAAATTCATCTATTTCAAATATACTATTCAATGATTTAATGACTTAACTAAGTGATGCAACTAATCTGATCTGATTTCTGTCTCTATAAATGTGCCTTTTCTGGACATTTCTTACAAATACAAATATACAGTATATTGTGTCGTAGGTCTGACTTCTTTCATGTAGCATATTTTTAAATTTCCTGTATAATGTAGCATGTTAGTAGTTCCTGTGCACGGACAGATAATAGTCTATTACATAGCTCTGCCACATTTCTTTAGGGTTTTCCCAGTTTTTGGCTTTTACGAATAATGCCGCTATGAACGTTTTATGTAGATATTTGTGTAGGCATGCTTTCATTTCTTTTCAGTAGATACTTGGGAAAAGAATTGTTGGGTCATATTGGTAGTCTTATATTTAAAACTTTTCAGAAACTGCCGAACTTTTACATCATTTTACATTCTCATCAGTAATGTATGAGCTTCAAATGTCCCCACAGTCTTGCCAATACTTTTATCTTTTTTTTTTAAGCCATTCTAGGATGTGGTGTGGTCTGTTTTTTGGTTTTTTGGCTTGTTTAAGATTTTATTTTTAAGTAATCTCTTCACCCAATGTAGAGTTCAAGAGTTGCATGCTCCACTGACTGAGCCAGACAGCTGCCCCTCATTGTGGCTTTGATATGCATTTCCTTAATAATGATGTTGGGGCGCTTGGGTGGCTCAGTGGGTTAAAGCCTCTGCCTTCGGCTTGGGTCATGATCCCAGAGTCCTGGGATTGAGCCCCACGATGGGCTCTCCAGTGGGGAGCCTGCTTCCCCCTCGCTCTCTCTGCCTGCCTTTTCAAAGAAAAAAAAAAGTAATGATGTTATGCATCTTTTCACATGCTTTTTGTCATTTTTATATTTGGTGAAATGTGTGTTTAGTTCTGTTGCTCATTTTTTTTTTTTTTTAAAGATTTTATTTATTTATCAGAGAGAGGGGGAGAGAGCAAGCACAGGCAGACAGAATCGCAGGCAGAGGCAGAGGGAGAAGCAGGCTCCCTGCGGAGCAAGGAGCCCGATGTGGGATTCCATCCCAGGACGCTGGGATCATGACCTGAGCCGAAGGCAGCTGCTTAACCAACTGAGCCACCCAGGCATCCCTGTTGCTCATTTTTTGATTGGGGTTTTCGTCATCTTATTGAGTTGCTAATGTTTTCTATAAATGCTTGATATGAGTCCTTTATCAGCTGTGTTTTGTACATACTTTGTCTCAGTCTATTGTTTATCTCTTCATTTTTTTAATGGTGTCTTTTGAAATACAAAAGTTTTTAATTTTGATGAAGTCCAGTTTATCCATTTTTTCTTTTATTTACTTTACTTTTGCTTTCATATCTAAGAAATTTTGCCTAACTTAAGGTTTTAAAGATTGTTTTCTTCTAGAAGTTGTATTGTTTTAGCTCTATAGTTAGGTCTGTAATCCATTTTGAATTAATTTTTGGGTAAAGTGAGGGTTCATCTTTTTGCATGTGATATCCAATCCAATTTAAAAATTAATACATTTAAAGTAATAATAACTCATTATGTGGGTAGCATAAGTAACATAATCTTTATGGAGAATAACTAATTTCCAAAGCAAAATAGTGAGAAGAGTGATGGACAGACGTTTTTTCTGTCTGGTTTAAGAGAAGAAGGCTTCTCATATCAACTTCTGAATTCAGTCACTTGTAGTATCCCACATCATATAGACTCTAGGAAACTTTGTTGTATGATTTGAGAGAATTAGAGTGGAAAAATAAAATAGAACTTTAGTATTGTAATGAAAATAGTTTTAATCTTGTGAATCCCACTAAAAGGATGTCCTGAGGGGCCTGTGGTTGACACTTGGAGAACTTTTGGTTATAAGAGGTTATTGATTAATTTCTAACTTAAAGTCACTTTCAAAAATTTCTGTTAGGAAATGTGTCATTTCTTGGCATCTCATTTTATCATCTGATTTGTGTTTTACTATCTTATAATGGTTTTACATGTCTTCTAATTTCTTATAAATATTTCATATTTTAGGATGATGATAGAAAAGTTTTATAGATCTGGAATTAACAAACTACAGTTGATGGACCAAATCCAGTCAGTTTTGGATTTTGGTGTTTTGCTTGTTTTGGTAAAGAAAGTTTTATTGAAACACAGCCACATTGGGACACCTGGGTGGCTCAGTGGGTTAAGCTGCTGACTTCAGCTCAGGTCAAGATCCCAGGGTCCTGGGATTGAGTTCCACATCGGGCTCTCTGCTCAGCAGGGAGCCTGCTTCTCTCTCCGCCTCTGCCTGTTTGTGCCTGTGTTCGTTCTGTCTCTCTCTCTCTCTCTGACAAATAAATAAGTAAAATCTTTTAAAAAAAAAAAAGAAAGAAACATAGCCACATTCAGTTACTTATGGATTGTCTATGTCTGCTTCCCCAGAACAAGGGGAGAGTACTTGTAACAGAAACCATATGGCCCTTTAAGTAAAATTTGCTGACCTGTTAGAGATTATAGTTTCAAATGGCTGATGTTAAATAAGATGCTTCAGCAGCAAGATCAAAAGTAGTTTTCTATAATTAATAGCAGCAATCAACTTTGTAGTTAATAGAAAAAGATGTTGAGCTGTCATATCAATTTGGAAAGTTAGGCTTAGGCTATATTTTCTTAATATTTTTCAAGGATATTTTCCTTTTAGTCAAAAAGTTAATTCCTTCTTGAGGAGAAAGAATGTGTTATATTAATTGTTTAGCACATCAAAGTAAGATTCTTTGTAAGGTGCTTCTTTCAAATATTTTAAAAATACTGAAAGATGTTTAAGGGACTGTCAAGTGCAAGCTTGAATGTTTCACTTTGTGCTGTTATAGGATGATCTTGAAGACCTTATTGTTAATTGGGATGAGAGCAAAAGCATTGGTGACATCTTTCTTAAATATGTAAGTATTTTATTTTTCTTTAAGGATTTCAGGTTAAAGCATCATCTCATTAAGTACTTGCAGAGAATGACAGTTACTTGTTTAAATGTGAGAGCTTTCAATTTTGACATAGTTGTTTGTGAAATATATTGGAAGTGTTCCTGTCTTCTGAAACATAATTGCTATATGTAAGTTAACACTTTCTTGATACCCTAAGGTCATTATTAGGGACACTAATTGTCATACTGTGCTATAATCTCTTTATTATATATGACTTTATTTGTCCATCACAGAATTAAAAAAATTTTTTTCTATAGTTGAGGTTCTTTTTCTTTATAGTTGATACCTTTTTTGCTGTCATTACTTCTCTGCCTAACAACTTCTAATGAACGGCTTTTTCTTTACTAGGGTAGGAGCCACATAATTATCAAATAAAGTAAATTCATTTTGAAAGAGATGCTGTGAATAAGGCTTATAAGTGTCTTTCAGTCTCTTTGAATATAATTTATAAGTTTCAATTCCTTGAGTTCTGGTGCATATACTTTTCTGAAACCTCCTAACTTCCGTCCTTTCCATATAGTCTTACATGTTTTTTTTTCTGGTTGACTGAGAATTCCAAATATGCAGATTATTGTCACATATCTTTTTCTTTTCTTTCCTTTCCTTTTCTTTTTTCTTTCTCTCTTTCTCTTTTCTTCCTTCCTTTCTTTCTTGTTTCAGAGCTAGAATTTAGTGATTCATCAAATTATATACAACATCTGGTGCTCATTACTTCAAGTATCCTCCTTAATGTGCATCATACAGTTACCCCATTCCCTCCAGCAACCCTCAGTTTGTTTCCTAGAGTTAAGAATCTCTTATGGTTTGCCTCCCTCTCTGTATTCATCTCATTTTATTTTTCTTCCCTTCCCCTATGTTAATCTGTTTTGTTTCTTAAATTCCACATGTGAGTGAAATCATTTGGTGTCTTTCCCCGACTGACTTCTTTTACTTAGCATAATACCATACTCTGGTTTTACCCATGTTGTTGCAGATGGCAAGACTTCATTCTTTTTGATCGTTGAGTAATATTTCAGAGAGTGTGCGTGCTTGCATGCATACACATTTCTTTATCCGTTCATCTGTCAGTAGACAACTGGGCTCTTTCCATATTTTGGATAATGTGTTGCATATCTTTTTGATACCTTTTAGTCTCCTCAATTAGCCAAGACATTTTTCCTTTTTTTTGTTGTTGAGTTTTGGAGTAATATAATTGATCTTTAAAATGGTAGTTTGAAAATAAAACTGGGGCACCTGGGTGGCTCAGTGGGTTAAGCCTCTGCCTTCGACTCAAGTCATGATCTCAGGGTCCTGGGATCGAGCCCTGCATCGAGTTCTCTGCTCGGCAGGGAGCCTGCCTCGCCCTTTATCTCTGCCTGCCTCTCTGCCTACTTGTGATCTCTCTTTGTCAAATGGATGAACAAAATCTTAAAAAAAAAAAAAAATGGTGGTTTGGATTCATCAGTAAATTCATAACATGTTGTTGGGTACTAATTACTATATTCTGAACTTACAGAAGTTTTTAAACTTTATCATGTTTCTGTCAATACAATAGGAATTAGTATTCTTTCTGAGTCTTTGCTTTTCAAGTTTTAGGCTATATGTACCATTTGATGTGTTTTGGTTAGCAGTTAACTCATTAATGAGAAATTTGTAAAATTTCTATATTTAACTTGAGAAGAACTTACTTTAAATTCTTCTTTTTCATCCAGTATGTCAGATTTTGACTATTTATTATTTGGCTTTAAATTTCATTATCTAAGGGTAACATGTATAACAAATTAATGTGTTTTTTCTTCTTCCTAGTCAAAGGATTTGGTAAAAACCTATCCTCCCTTTGTAAACTTCTTTGAAATGAGTAAGGAAACAATTATTAAATGTGAAAAACAGAAACCAAGATTTCATGCTTTTCTGAAGGTAATGTGTGTTTCTTTAAAAAAAAAAAAGTTTGAGAATAATTTCTGAAGGAGTTCACTTAAATAATGCTTTTAGTAAAAATCTATCCATATAAGAACATCTTAATGTTTAACCTGTTAACTTCAGCCAAACCTGGGGAAGGGGGGCAGTGATGATAGTCTTCAGAAGATTTAGATAGCAGAAGCTGTGAGGGAGCTGAGTGAGTGAAAATGCTATCTGCAAGTACTCAGATTTTTTTAAAGTTAAACATGTTTTAGTTCAGAGACATTTGTTAGTGTGATTTGGTTTTGCCTTTAAGGATTTTTTTTTTTCTTTACCAGTGCTTTATTTTGTTTACTCAGTGGTATCTGCATACTTAATTCCTCAAAAACTGTTTTTTCTCATGAATGGTGTAGACTCAAGAAAAACTCAAGATGGAATTTATAGGAGTGTGCAGAGAAACTCACTTTGTGTTTAAGATCTTAATCCTTGAGTGGCCAGGAGGTCATTTCAGGTCCTGGAAGTTTAGAATTTATTCCCCAACAGTAATCTTCCAGAGAACAACTGCTACCCCATCTCTTCTATTAGTTCTTTTCATGACAGTTGTGATAAGGTGTAATCTAATAAATGTAAGGTGTTTAGTGTTTGCAGGAAAACTTTTTTATTGTTAAATTAATTCCTTTCAGATAAACCAAGCTAAACCAGAATGTGGACGGCAAAGCCTTGTTGAACTTCTGATTCGACCAGTACAGAGGTTACCTAGTGTTGCGTTACTTTTAAATGGTACTTGTCAGATCTGTTTTCATATTACTTTGGATGTTTTTTATGGAATTGTTTTGCTCTAAAAATTTTGAAATTCTTTTCATTTTCATAGTTTTCTTAAATTTCAGCATTAAAGTTTATGTCTTATGTAGAAAATACCTTTATGGATAATCTTAAAAACACAGATACTATAATAATTCAGTCCCCTAAAATGCTTTATTTATTACCATATCAACTATATTGACTATTAATTTTTCAGTTTTTGTTTCTCTAAGGAAAGCCTTACATTTCATGGTGTGTCATTAATGGAAAATCAGTTTATATCCATGTAAACAAAATTCACCCACAAAATCACAAGATGAGAGATGATTCATGTCTCAATCTGAATCTTTATAAAGTCTGTATATTTGGTCTATATGCTTTGTTTCTTCAGTTATACAGGACACTCTTGAAGCATCCATTTATTCTAAAGCTTAAAGAGAGTTAATTTTGGTGTGGTTTTTTTTTTTTTTTTTTTTTTTTTAATTTTTTATTTATTTATTTGATAGAGATCACAAGTAGGCAGAGAGGCAGGCAGGGAGAGAGGAGGAAGTGGACTCCCCATGGAACAGAGAGCCTGATGTGGGGCTTGATCCCAGGACCCTGAGATCAAGACTGGAACCAAAGTCAGACACTTAACCAATTGAGCCACCCAGGCACTCTAAGATGTACAGTATTTTGAAGTCTTAGATAAAAAAACTACGATTTTTTTTTAACTACTATTTTTCTAATCTTGGGGAAAAAAAAATTTTATATAACAGATCTTAAGAAGCATACAGCTGAAGAAAATCCTGACAAAAGCACTCTAGAAAAAGCTATTGGATCACTAAAGGAAGTAATGACGTAAGTGCACTATTTCAATTTCTTATTGTTTCCTAGATTAAAATGGAATTGTAGAACAGTTAGAATCATAAATGGATTGAAAAATATCAATAGCAAATTTTTATAAAGTAATGTCTGAATTATTTTTCTAATAGTATAGTTACACATTAAAATGATGAGAGAATACATTGATTAACCAAAAACATTTATTTCTTAAGGTATTAAAGTATTATGTATAGAAAGAAACAATGATTTAGAAATATGGTAATGTTATAAACTTACTTCTGGACATGTTCTTTATATACCTCCACTCCTAGCATGTTCTTGTCTTCATTTAAACTACTCAGATATAACTAGGAAGTCGACTGTAGTGAAATAAAAAGAAAAGATTTATAATACTTCTTTCATTTTTACTTTTGACTTTTTGTTTCTTACCGTGAATTTAATGGCGTATGAATTGATAGGGTTGGTTGGAGATGTATTAAAAGTATAAACCCTGTGGAACTGACTTGGGTGATTGATTGTTAAACTTAGGCTAATTTCTGTAGGTCTAACTTGGAGACATAGCTCTAATTAGAAATATCTTTTTTAAAAATGTAAATTCAATTAATTAACATATAGTGTATTATTAGTTTCAGAGGTAGAGTTAATTGATTCATCAGTCTTATATAACACCCAGTGCTCACTACATCACATGCCCTCCTTAATACCCATCACCCTCACCCCCCTCCTCTCCAGCAACCGTCAGTTTGTTTCCTATGACTTAGAGTCTCTTATGGTTTTCCTCTTTAATTTCATCTTGTTTTATTTTTCCTATCCCTTCCCTCTTTTATGCTTTGTTTTGTTTCTTAAATTCCACATATGAGTGAAATCAAATGATAATTATCTTTCTCTGATTGACTTATTTCCCTTAGCATAATAGCATAATACCCTCTAGTTCCATCCATGTCATTGCAAATGGCAAGATTTCATTTTTTTTGATAGCTGACCAATATTCTATTGTGTGTGTGTGCATGTATGTGTGCCCGCATATATATACCACATCTTAGGGGTCATGAGTTCAAGCCCTATGTTGGGTGTGGAGATTATTTAAAAATAAATAAGCAAATAAACTGAAAGAAAAAAGAAATGATCTTTCTTTTATTTATTTATTTCTTATATTTTACATTTTGATTTTTTTTTTTTTTAAGATTTTATTTATTTGAGAACAAGAGAGCGAGTGAGAGAGTACCAGCAGGGGGAGGGATAAAGGGAGGGGGAGAAACAGGCTCCCCATTGAGCAGTGAGCCTGATGTGGGACTCCCATCCCAGGATCATGACCTGAGCCAAAGGGAGATGCTTAACCGACTGAGCCACCCAGGCACCACAGAAATTATCTTTCCTGATTATTATAATCAGAAAAGAAAACTGTTGCTATTAATTGTTATGCCTCAAGGAGGGTGAGGGCACTTCTACTCTTTGGATTTTGTCATCAACATGGTTAATAGATTTAGTTAAATGACTTCTCAGATTCCTTGAGGTGCTTCTGTGTGAAACAGTTTCTTAAAATACTTGAAAAGGAGCTCTTAGAGACTTTGCTAGCCTCTAGAGAGAGGGTCCACCAGTAGAATAATGCTCAAATTAACAATAATAGCTTCTGTTTTTGCTGAAAGAGTTACGGGTGTTTTGTTTTTTGCTTATGTTTATATTTTATATGTCAGCCAGCCAGACTTCATGCTTTTACTTTTTATTTTGATGCTAGGAGGATAGTTTTTTTCAACACTTCATGGTTTAACATACTCTGCACATAATTTACCTTGATCCTTTCAACAAACTATGAAGTAGACAGTCAGTGGTAACTTGTCCTCACAAAAGAGAGGACTGAAAGGTTATTATTTGCCCAATCTACTGTTTGGTGTGTAGAGTACTTTACCAGTATTATCATATTATACATAAATATTTGTTATGTTCTATAATGTTCTATAAACAAAGATTATAGAGTACCTAAGTAGGGTATAGTCATTTGACCTGTTGTCTCCTTTAGAATAGTATCTATTGGCTGCTTTAGGGATAATGAGCCATACTGATAAGATAGGTGATTAAAGATTTCTTTCATTTTCAACATTATTTAAGCTTTCTGAGAATTTAAGAATCTTTCTAATATATCTCTATCCTGAATGCTGTGCTCATAATAGGTTTTCAGTAAGTGTTGAGTTATAGGAGCTACTATTTTAGTGTTGAATTCTGATGCTGATTTATAAACTTAATACAGTTTCACCACATCTGAGTTCTTGAGACTTCTGAATATTTAGCTTAGGTTTTAAATGCTTATTATGCTTGATTGAAACAACTATAATTTTTCAGGCCAATTAACTAGTCCTTGCCATTTAAACAAACAAAACCCCCCTAAGATTAGATTCTTACAACATTAGTTACACTTGTTTAACTTATTGTTTTTATTTATTTACATATGTTTTTAATTTTTACTTATTTTTGAGAGCAAGAACACAACTCAGGAGAGGGGGAAGGGGCAGAGGGAGAAGCAGACTCACCGCTGAGCAGGGACGCCGATGCAAACTTGATCCCAGGACCCCGGGATCATGACCTGAGCTGAAGGCAGACGATTAAGCCCCTGAGCCACTCAGATGCCCATACATGCTTAGCTTATACAGATTAATTTGTTATAGGTCTGTGCTTTAGTAGCTTTAGTATGTGTGTGTTTTTTGTTTTTGTTTTTCAAGCTATATTATTAATTTTGGTATGTATACTCTCCCATGATACCAACACTAACTACCATCAAGATAAGGGACAATTTCTGTCCCCTCCAAAAGTTTACTCATGCCTAGTCCTGCTCATGCCAGGATAACAACTGGTGTTGTTTTTATCAGTATAATTTGCATTTCCTAGAATTTTGCCTAAATAGAATCAGACCAAAAAAAAAAATTAGAATCAGACAGTATATTGTCTTTCGTCAGTCTTTCACTCAGCATGATTATTTTGAGAGTAGTCATTGCTCATATCAGTAGTGCATTGGTTGTTATTGTTTTCCATTGTATGGATGTACCACAACTGATGTGTGCTTTCATTTGTTGGTGGACATTTTGATTGTTTCCCCCATCTCTGACTCTTACAAATAAAGCTGGTATGAACATTTGTGAACAGGTCTTTGTATGAATTTATGCTTTCCATTCTCTTGGATAAATATCTAGTGGTAGGAATGAGTAGGTCAACTAGTAGGTATATGTATAACTTTTAAAAAATTACCAAACTGTTTCCAAAGTAGTTGTACTATTTCACATTCCTACCAACAGTATATGGTGAATTTCAGTGGTTCCATGTCCTTACCAATTCTCAGATGTTAGTTGTTTTAATTTGTGGAATTTCAATAGATGTGTATATCCATTGATATCTCTTTGTAATTTTGACTTGTGTTTCCTTTAATGACAAATGATGTTGAGCATTTTTTCATGTGATGATTGCCCTGGCCAGAAGCTCTACTGCAATGTTAAACAAAGGTGGTGAGAATGAACATCCTGTTCTTGCCCTATTACTGATTTTAGGGGGAAAGCATTCAGTTTTTCACTACTGAGTATAATGATAGCTTTGGGACTTTTATAGGTTGCCTTTATTAGATTGAGGAAGACCTTATTTACTTCTTGTTTGTTGAGTGTTTTTATCCTGAAAGGACATTGGATTTTGTCAAATGCTTTTTCTGTTTATTTAAGTGATCATGTAATATTTGCCTTTTATTCTCTTGGTGTGGTGTATTACATTTATTGATTTTTGCTTGTTTACTCAAGCTTGTATTTCCTGGAATAGTATATTTTTTTATGTTGATAGATTTGGTTGGCTAGTATTTCGATGAGGGTTTTAGTGTCTATATTCATATGGGATGTTGGTCTATAGTTTTCTAGTGATGTCTTTTGGCTTTAGTATCAGGCTTATACTGGTTTTAGAGACTACTTTGAAAAGTTACCTTCTTCTGGTTTTTGGAAGAACTTGGAAAGAATTGGTTCCAATTCTTTAGGTGTTTGGTAGAAATCATCAGTGAAGCCATTAGGCTTTAAAAATCACTAATTGAAATTATTGTTACGGATCTATTCAGACTTTTAATTTCTTCTTGAGCAAGTTTCTATAGTTTGTGTCTTTGTAGGATTTGTCTATTACAGCTAAGATATCTAATTTTTGGCGTGTAGTTGTCCATAGTTTTCTCATAATCCTTTTTATTTCTGTAAGGTTGGTAGTGCTGTCCCATCTTTTATTCCTGGTTTTAGTAATTTGTATCTTCTTTTTTTCTTTTTTCTTGGCCAGTCTAGCTAAAGGATTATCAATATTGTCAATCTTTTAAAGAAGTAAATAATTTTGTTTATTTTTCAGTTATTTTTTGTATTCTCTATTTCAGTAATTTCTATTCTATGATTTCTTTCTTTTTGCTTGCTCTAGATTTACTTTGTTTTTCTCCCCATTGCTCAGAGTGGAGTCTTAAATCAATATAACCTAACATGTTTAGGTTATTGATTTGAAATTTTTTTTTATTATATGTGCATTTATAGCTATAAATGTATAGGTACTACTTTAGTTGCTTACTGTATGTTTTGTATGTTGTGTTTTTGTCTTCTCCCTAAGGATTTTCTAATTTCCTTATGATTTCTTCTTGACCCATTGGTTATTTAGGAGTGTGCTGTTTAATTCCAGCGTACTCATGAATTTCCAAAATTTCCTTTTATTATTTATGATTTTACTCTGTTGTTGTAGGAGGAGATGCTTTGTGTTATTTCGATCCTTTCAGAATTTTTGAGGCCTATTTTATGGCCTAACCTGGAAAATGGTCCATATACACTTGAGAAGAATGTGTATTTTGTTGTTGTTGGGTAGAGTATTTCTATCATTTAGCTTTCGGCCTATTTATATCTTTTATTCGAAAGTGTGTCTTTTATAGACAGCATTAAATTGGGCTTGCCTTATTTGTCTCCTGTCTCACAGAATTGACTTCCTAGTGTCTTGACAAGCCCTCTTCCCTTTCCTTTCCTTTCCTTTCCTCTCTTTCTTTTTCAAGAGAGAGAGTACCCTGTGCATGGTGGGGAGGGGAGGGTGGGCTAGGGGTATGACTGAGGCACAGGGAAAGGGAGAGAGAGAACCTTAAACAGACTCTACACACAGCAAGGAGTGGACCCGGGCTTGATCTCTGGATCCTGAGATCATGACCGAAGCCAAAATCAAGAGTTGGACGCTTAACTGAGCAACCCAGGCACCCCAACCCTATTTCTTTATATCTTTATGATTTTTTAGTTGTTTCAGGAAGAAGTTGTATCCTTTCCTTCTTAATTCATCTTACATGGAAGTAGTAGTCTTAGTTTTTGTTTCAATAAAATAATTAGCATATGACTTAGGAATAACCTACATAAAACCTTAACTGAACTTAGATTTAGAACTTCTATTAACCTGAAGTTTGTATGGGTTTATTGTATTTTAGGAAGTATATCGGGGTATAATAAAAAACTAATATAAAAGAAGATAATAAAACACTTTTCTGAAGGATTCTATGGAATTTTTTTTAATATAGTTGGCTACTGTTAGGTAATATCTTAACTGATGCAGTTGTCAAAATTAAGATAGACTCACATGGAAGATCTTTTTTTGTGACATGAGATGTCTTTGAATGCAGTTTTCCAATTTTATTAAGTTTTAAAAGTTGAAGTTTTAAAACTAAACTTTTTAATTTTTCAGCCATATTAACGAGGATAAGAGAAAAACAGAAGCCCAAAAGCAAATTTTTGATGTTGTTTATGAAGTAGATGGCTGCCCAGTAAGTATTCATTTTTGATGAGTGTCAGTTTATTTTTTATTATTTAGATTCTGTATTTTAAATATGAACAGAATTTTGGCACCATCTTCTTTTTTCTTTTTATTTTCATTTTTCCTTTTTTTCTTCTTAAAATTTATTTATTCTAGAGGGTGGGAAGGGACTGAGGGAGAGGGAGAGAAAGTTATCTGAAGCAGAGTCCTCACTGAGCACATAGCCCAGTGTAGGGCTCTATCCCTGAGATAATGACCTGAGCCAAAAGCAAGACCCAGATGCTTAATCAATTAAGGCACTCGGGTGCCCAGCACCATTTTCTTTTAAATGGTAACTTTTTAAAAAGATTACTACCAAGTGACTCTTTTACTAATATTTTCAATCTATACAGGCTAATCTTTTGTCTTCTCACCGAAGCTTAGTCCAGCGAGTTGAAACAATTTCTCTAGGTGAACACCCCTGTGACAGAGGAGAGCAAGTAACTCTCTTTCTCTTCAATGACTGCCTGGAGGTAAATTTGTTCTTAATGTAGTATAATAAACTGCTGATTTATGTGACTTCCCTGAATATTTAAAGCCAAGCTTTGATTGAAGTATAATATACAAGTTAATGTAATCAGTTTTTTGAGACCACTGGTTTAACACTATTAATAGACTGCTTTTAGAGAAGGCCAATACTAGGAAGTACGATAAATTTTCATGACTTAAAATACAAGTCAAAATGAAAAATTTGGTTTATTTTCATGCTAATAAATGCTTAGGTTAAGAACTTTAGGAACTTCTTGTTTCTATGTATGTTTGTTCCAGATCCACAAAGTAATTCGAAATTTAAGTAGATTTTTCAAGCAAAGAGGGAGCCTGTATTTTGTTGATGAGTGGGATAATGTGATTATTTACTACTATGAATTGTGATCCCTGATTTTTGCTTAAAACCACCCATTTTAGGGTGAGTGGTTGGTGTATCAGATGAGGTGCGATGATTTTAATTTTAAATTTCTCCTCTATTCAGGAATTTCCCACATATTAATTCTGTGGGCAAATTGAATCATCTTTGTGTGCTTTTCCAACTCTTTTCTTAGTAGTGTATTTTTAAACAACTAAACAGTCTAATAGAAGATATAAAGATGTGTATTTTCCTTTATCTCAGAAAAAAAAAATACCTGTGTATTTTGAAAATAAATACTAACCAGAAGACTTTTGATATTTCTGTTATTGAGTAACTTGCTGTTGCTTTCATTGCAGGGATTTGATGGGTTTCCTTTTTCTTTAAAGTCTGTATCTCTTCCATTTATGCTTTTCTACTTCTCTAGAAGTGCTGCCCTCTTATGTATATTATTATTTAAAGTATAAAATACAAGGGAATTTTAAAGAACCAACCATGCGCAGTTACAGGTATAATAAAATTTCACCAAAACTTGATTTGTGTTAAATGCAGAGTTTTGTTGTAGTGAGGTTAATAAAAAATGATATTTTTATTGGTCAGTAATGTCACAAAAGATAGTGAAAATACTACACATAATTGACCATACCCTGAACTGAAAAAGTCATAAAAAATCATGAGGCAGATAATTTTGAACTACTTGTCACCTCCATGAGGAGAACTTCAGCTTGCTTTTGGAGGACAGGGGCTGGGTGAAGTCAATTTCCAGTGGGGTTTTACTGTACGTAATTGTTCAGTACTTCTATTTATTTACTTCTCTTAAAAGCCTATTTTAGGTTTTTTCCCATTGACGTGCCCAGGTCAACTGGCTCCATTGTCTGTACTTCTATGCTAATCTATTCTGGGTTTTATCCTCTTAATCTTGACAGAGTTGTGGTTTACTTTAAATTTTTGGTCATATGTCTTCAAATTCCATGAAGTTTTCTATAACTGGCTCATCGACTTACCTGCCACTTTAATTCCTGTCATTGGTTATTCCCTATAGCTTCTGAGTTC
This sequence comes from Mustela nigripes, assembly GCF_022355385.1. Taxonomy (NCBI): domain Eukaryota; kingdom Metazoa; phylum Chordata; class Mammalia; order Carnivora; family Mustelidae; genus Mustela; species Mustela nigripes. The sequence continues at coordinate 123,197,029 of NC_081558.1, read as the reverse complement.
ATTATGTGATATTCCAGTTTCCTATTTCTTTTACCTTCTTAAGTCCACTGACTTTTTGTTCTGTGTATCTCAGCTCTCTCTCTTAGAATCATATTAACCAAAACAGCTCTATCCCCAACATTCAAATTAGACTTCAAGATTTATAATTCTAAACTTTTATTCCTTAGCTTGTTTAAAACAAAACAAAACCCTTAGCAAATTTGCTAATATGATAAATGTTAGAAACATTTAAAATGGATAAAGATCTAAATTGACTTCTTTTAAATTTGACAGTTGATGTTTTCCTGAAGCTAAGCTGATAGAGGATTTACAGACATGTTTCCTTTTTATATTTTATCTGTGCTTTGAATTTTTACTTTGGTGTGCTAGCATTTGTGTCATCACTATTGGTACTTGTTATTGTTTTTTCTTTTTAAAAAAATGAACTTTAAAATTACTTGCTTATCCAAATTGATTTCAACGTATATTCAGATTTATAGTGGAAATTACTTGAAGTCTTTATTGCTTATTTTTCCTATGTTAATATAAATTTTAATATTTGATAATGTAACATAGATCTATATCCTATTTCTGCTTCAGTGTGAATATGATATTGACTGTCTTTTGCATTTTTAGCCAGACTTTGTCATTCATGATGATGACCAGTCTCAATTCATTAATTAACTTACCCTAAATCATTTTGTGTTAATGTCTTTCAGTTGATCATGACCTCAAAAATGATGTTCTTCTAAAAAAGCAAAATAGTACACTAGACTTTCATGGAAATGAAAAAAATAAATTTAAAGACCTTAGAAAATTCACAGAAGTCAGTACATTATGAATCACAGGGTTCTTTCTGATTTTATTACTGTCTTCCCCTGAGTTACTTTACCTATCTCTTTCTCTTGCAGGAATTCCTAGTTTAGGTAAAGTTAATCTTAACACTGCACCTTATAATTTGTATCATTTGCATAATGTATTGTTTAGTTAGTTCTTTACTCTGCCTCTTTCTCAATGGTGTGTAAATATAATGAGACCCAGAACCATTTCTGTGTTTTTTACTCTTTTGTCTTCAATGCCTTGTACAGGATCTGAGATTGTGAATTCTGCTCTTAAACTAAAATCGATTATCTTTTGAACCTGAGACCAAGATCCAGAGCAACTCTTCCCCTTTCTGAACTCAAGGCTTTTTGTTGAAGATTCCTCTGTCCTTCAAGGCTATTCCCTCTCAAAATGCTTCTAAGTTCTTTCACACCTCTGGGACCTTTTGCATAGATCTTCTTTGGTCTGTTTTCCTGACTTTTAACATTCTTCTCATACATACATGAGCATTTCTTTTACACAACTTCATGCCTGTATGAATTAGTCACATGGTAACTCTGCTTTTTATCACAGAGTAATTCTCAAATGACTAATTGTCAAATGGATCTCATGTAAATTTATATGATTATTATCATTTTTATGTATTTGGTCTTTGTTTTCATCATATTATTTTTTTCTATACTCAGATAGCAAGAAAACGACACAAGGTTATTGGCACTTTTAGGAGTCCTCCTGGCCATACCCGACCCCCAGCTTCTCTTAAGCATATTCATCTAATGCCTCTTTCTCAAATTAAGAAGGTACTGGACATAAGAGAAACAGAAGGTATGTTCACTGGATAAACTGTTGGCAGAAAATAACTTTATTCATTGTAGGTTTGATTCAGTTCCTTTTGTTTTTGTTTTAAACTGGTAAACTCTCCTTTTATTTTTATTTTTAAAGATTTATTTATTTGAGAGAGAGAGCGCACAAGCGTGTGAGCTGGGGGAGGGGCAGAGAGAAGGGGAGGGAGACAGTCTCAAGCAGACTCACCACTGAGCATGGAGCCTGACATGGGTTTGATCTCATAACTTTGAGATCATGACCTGAGTTGAAATCAAGTGTTGGACGCTTAACCAACTGAGCCACCCAGGCACTCCTAAACTGGTAAATTATCTTTAAATACAGTTGGTTAGTTTTTGTAATTTTTCTTAGATATCTATCCCCACTCTTCTCTCGGAACCTACTTGATATCTTACTTTTCTTAAATGAAAATGCTCTCTCAACCTGTGGGATATCTTCCATCCCTTAAGGGATAAAGTAGTTTTTAAATGGTTCTATGTCAAGATAGTGCCCTAGGGGCACCTAGGTGGCTCTGTGGGTTGGGCCTCTGCCTTCAGCTCAGGTCATTATCCCAGGGTCCTGGGATGGAGCCCCACACTCCGGCTCTCCGCTCAGTGGGAAGCCTGCTTTCCCCTCTCTCTGCCTGCCTCTCTGCTTACTTGTGAGCTCTGTCAAATAAATAAATAAAATATTAAAAAAAAAACGTGAAAGTTAAAGATAGTGCCCTAATCTAGCTCTTACCACAACAAAACTTACTTTTATTTCTTCAGAATCCAAAAGAAATCACCAGTCTATTGCCTGTACTCTGCATCTTATTCCTTCCCTGTCAGCAATGGCTGCATTGCTAGAAATATGTTTAGGATATGGCTGGAAAAGAAGTACTTGAATAAATGCACCCAAAATAACTATGGTAGAATTAACATGGGTCAAATGTGTATTAAGGAGAGTTTCCTCTCAAGCTTGATAGTGTTAGGGAGATTCTCTGAAAGCCTGAAATTACCAAAAGTTTATACCTACCAAAACCTGTATCATCTGGTTAGTTGGCATCTAGTGATGTGTGTGTATGACCATATTTTAGATGTTAGACATAATGTTTTTATGGTGTAAGCTGGTTTCATTACTGATCCCGCCCACTAATAATGGAAAACTTTGAAGTTTATGAGAAACAAAGAAAACTTGAACAGCAACTTATATTGTTACCTTGATTTGATTGTCAGATTCTGGATTTATTAAGGGTTAAAATAGTGCATTTATTTAAATCACCTCCATATTTTTGGATTTGACTTATAGATTATAATTATTATTTAAAATAGGTTCTGTTTTAGCATTTTGGTCCAAAAACATTTTGTAACAGTTTTGATATTTGGATATTTTATTTCTTTGAACTTGATTTAAGTTACCAAATTAATCTTACAATACCATTTTAATTTAAAACTTAAATTTAGGAGTTCTAAGAAATGATATCATCTAATTCAAAAAACTATCTCATAGAAAATACTACTTAATGTCAGTAAATTTCATTGTTGGTTTCTTACATGGTACTTACTATTATAATTCTTACCAGTGTTTCAATGTAGTATGGATGTTCTTTGTCCAGTTAAAAATAGAGGGATAGAATGATCTCCTTGGGGGAAAAAAAAATAGAGGGATAAAAAGGGTGGAGAAGAGATAACTTTATTGGAATTTATTGCTCTGAGGAAAGCTTGAATAAATCTATCATTTCTAAGGAGTAACACTTAATGTTTATACTTATTCTGGAACCTTAGATTGCCATAATGCTTTTGCCTTGCTTGTGAGGCCACCAACAGAGCGGGCAAATGTGCTGCTCAGTTTCCAGATGACATCAGAGGAACTTCCAAAAGAAAACTGGTTAAAGATGCTGTGTCGACATGTAGCCAATACCATTTGTAAAGCTGACGCTGTAAGTTCTTAAACAACTATTAAAATGAAAGCTTTAACTTCATTGCAATGCTTTCAGACTAACCCTGTACCTTTCTGATGACTCGGTGATTATGAATGTAGAAGAGTTTTAGTTTTACGTGAATTGAGGAAAACTGGTTTAAAAAGCTGTTTTGGAAAAGATTTTTAAAAATATAGACACACGGACATTTTGAGTCCCTAACTTACAGATAGGTCCTCAAAGCCTAATAGCTTCTGTGCCTTTCTGACTTGTGAGGCTTTTGGGACTTGTTCTGATGTACCCTGAGATTTTTTTTTTTTTTTTAATTTTATTTATTTATTTGACAGATAGAGATCACAAGTAGGCAGAGAAGCAGGCTGGCAGAGAAAGGAAGGGAAGCAGGCACCCTGCTGAGCAGAGAGCCTGATGTGGGGCTTGATCCCAGGACCCTGGGATCATGACCTGAGCTGAAGGCAGCAGCTTTAACCCACTGAGCCACCCAGGCGCCCCATACCCTGAGTTTTTTATTGGTGCTCTATGACCTGGCTGTTTGTAAAATAGAGGGTATCTTGTTCTAATCTTTTATCTTATTGAAAGCAATAGATGAGTTGTAGCAAGCTGTTTTTTCTGTTCGGCAAGTTGCCTATCCGGTTTTCTCAGCCCAACCTCTGAAAATCAAATACCATTATAAATATATAATTATCTTACACAGTTTAACGTGCAAATACATTAGAAAATCAAATTACTAAAGTTAAATGACTCACAGAAATCAGAGAGCCTGTAGGAGATCTTGGATGAAATCTAGATCCCTTAACAGATAATTTGATTTCTTCATTATATATGGGAGAGACATGTGAAAGACAGGTATAGACCCTTCCGTCCTTGTACAAATGACATAGATAGAGGAGAATGTATTGATAAACAACCCTTTTCAGTACAGTAGCACTATAATGGAAATTTGCCTTGGACATTCCTGTTGGAATATTATTTTATCATAGTTAAGTCTGACCTTGAAGACTATTGAGGTATAATTTTAGTGGTTTATAGAGTAGATAATATTTGACTAAAACCTCCTACTTAAGTGTTAAGAACAATTAACAGACTTTTTTTTTAATAAGGAGGAGATTTAAGTTTCTTTTTCTTTCTTTTTTTTTTTTTTTCCGAGAGAGAGAGAGGATGAGAGCACAAGTTGGCAGAGAGGTAGGCTCTCCTCTGATTAGGGAGCCTGATGCCGTACTCGATCCAAGGAACCTAGGATCATGACTGGAGCTGAAGGCAGACACTAATGACTGAGCCATTCAGGCACCCGAGATTTCAGTTTTTGACAGGGAAAACCAAAGAATAAAATCCTGAGATTGACTACTTTGTCGTAATTGTCATTTACAGAACACTTCATCCAGCATGATTTGTTTTGTTTTTGTTTTTTTAATTTCTATGGGCCAACAATATGTTGTTATAAGTAAAAGATTGTTCCACAAAAGGTTCACAGAAGGCTAGTGCATACAACAGTACTAGCTTGAAAAATGATGGAGACAGCTTTTGTTAGAAAGTTTACAAAATGCTCATTGTTAGGAGGAATTTTTTTTTTCACAGCTCTCTAAGAATGCATATACAAAATGGATTACTGCCTATTATAGAAATTACTCCTACATTTATCATGTCAGACTAGATGGCTTATATAGTTATTTCCAAATTTATAACCATAATACTGAAGTGCTATCAATGGAAAAATTTTTGTAAATTTATTAGCCATAGTATGGCTAATAATTCTGGAACTAAAATGTAAACAGCTAATGGAAACATTTCATACATTAGCCACAAGATGGCAGCAAATGTTTAACTATGTCCTGATTTATACTTAAATCACAAAATTCTTTCAAGTTGCGAAATTTTGTTACTACGAAATATTTTGTAAATTGCGATATTCTCACTGACTTCAGTTGAGTTCTTTCCCACATTTAAGATACTACATAGAGTAAATTTTAAAAAGCCCCGAGTTGATATCTTACCATTTGATAACATTTGCCTGTTGAAGATTTCTAAATAAACACACATACACACACACATTGTAAAAGATAAAATTTTCTTGATTCTTTCAATCAGTAGTTTTTGTCCTTCTATTACAAATTTTGGGTTACCTAAACAATGGCAGCTTGCTTAATTAAGAGTCAAAGTAATACAGCTGTCTTATTCTGTACTGTTTCATTCTTCATGCCCATTTATAAATGACTTAAGAATTTTAAGCTGAAATGAAACCTAATCTAACCTCATTATTTTACCTGTGACATTAAGGCCAAGAATATAAAGCTTACATTAGAATCCAGGTATTCCAATTCTTGGTTAAACCCTTTTGTATAGCTTTTCTCGCCATGGGTATGGTGTCCCATTGTCTGTTCATTTAGAATTTAACATTAGAGTTTTAATCTGTTGAGAGTTTTATTCTCAGAATACTTAGGTTTGTATTTTTGGTCTCTTGCCAGCATGTAGCCTTTAAATGTATGGTCCATACTCTTAAGGTTCATATATTGCCTAAGGCCAGATGGTAGCTTTCTAAAGTCATTGCAGATTTCTAATCTCAAATATCAAAAGTATAATTTATTAACAAGTGGATTTAAACAATGTTATTCTTCCACTACCCCTACTTTGAATAGTTTAGAGGAAGTAATTTGAAAATTAAATGCCCAATGCTGCAGCTCAGTTCTTTTACTACTAATTCTTCAGATTTCTTTAAAAAAATATTATTTTTTAAAAATATTAAGTTTTAATATTTTAGTTAAATCACTACTGGCTACTTTTCAGTAGCAATATTCATTCTTAGAAATTCTGTTTACAAGTTTAAGAACTAGCTACATGAATAATAGACTGAAAGTAGAACATGTAAGAATTTGTGCTTCTGAGCCAATGTTATTTATAATGGAGTTATTATGATTTGTACTTAAAATTATTCTGCTGGTTATTAGCCACACATAATAAGTTGCTAATATAAATATTTGTTATTGGTACTATTTTAATTTGGCTAAAGCAGACATTCTGAGTTGTAAATATGATTATAGAGCTTGAGGAAATCACTGACGCACAAGCTAAGGGGAGGCATTACTAGTTATTTTTTCTTTAGCATCTGTGTTTGAGGACTAGTAGGAGAGGAGAGCTTAAAGAAAAAAGGGTCCGATAACTCACGTGTGTGGGCTCATTAGCTCAAGATGTCAGAAATGCTGGAAAATTTCTTTTGAATTAATACCCATGAATACATTTGTAGCGGAGATTTAATTTCTCCTGAAATTAATATGTCTCTCATTGGTAGAAATCGATGACTACTTTATTTCTTTCTTTTTTTTTTTGAAGATTTTATTTATTTATTTGACAGAGATCACAATTAGGCAGAGAGGCAGGGAGAGAGAGAGAGAGAGAGAGGAGGAAGCAGGCTCCCCCCGCTGAGCAGAGAGCCCGATGCGGGGCTCCCTCCCAGGACCCTGAGATCATGACCTGAGCCAAAGGCAGAGGCCTTAAGCCACTGAGCCACCCAGGTGCCCCCAGTTACTACTTTCTAATCTTAAAATTTGCAGATCTGTCTTTAGAACGAGTCTTAGGTACATGTGAATTTGGGGCTTATTGAAGAACTCCTTCTCTTTTTAGCCTTTAATCCTTGAGATATGTTGAAATCATGAAATGTTTTTAGAATTATATTAGTATGTTATTAAAAGTGAGTTTTAGTTCTAGCATAAATTTTATTTTTATTTTGGAAATTTAGAAGAGTAAAGTTTTTTTGGACGATTAATTTAGAGGAAAGAGTAAAGTTTTTATTTGGAGGGACTTTGCTTTTACTGATAATTACTTTTTAAAAAGTCTGGTATGTGGTTATGCTGTATTTATTAATTTCTAATATTCGAGAACATTTTATAATATCAGTGGAATTTTAATCTTAAGACAAGTTCAGCTTTTTTTACATTTCAGTGTTGGGTACTATAAAAGATAGTAAAAATAATTATGGTCAAAATTATTTAATCAAAACTTTAAATGCTTGATGTTAGTCTTCATACAATTTACTTTTTGACATAAAGTTCTTTGGTTGCAAGAAAGAACATTTAATTTACTTCACTAATAGGAATATCTCTTAAGGTGGGCTGGTGTCTTCTTGGTATTTCTTCTGCTATTGATTTTTAGCATAGTTGCCTGGAATTGTATAAATGGAGTTGAGTGGAGAGGTACTCATCAGGTTTATAAGAGTACATTAACTGATTACTATGGTAATGAAGTAGATGAGTAGTGCAATTGCCTAGTATTTTTGAGGCCAATAGGTTAAGCCTAAGGAGTTTAGCCAAGATTCAGGTATAAAAAGCTCACACAAGATATAGTATGAAGCCAAGTTGAGAGCTTAAGAAAAGAACAAAGCCATATATCACTCTTTCTGGCAATGGTTATGGTGAATTTCCCACCATTTCCCTGAGGCTTTAGACAGTCTCAGTATCCAATCCTCTGCAGAATTGCATGTCTGAGAGGCGTGAGTGGGGACGAGAGAGGAAAACTTGGGGAAAGACCAGGTCACGACAGTACGCCCAGGGTAGGTTTTTTCAGTATTTGGAATAGAGAGAATGGGAACTGTTAATAAGATAAGACTAGTAGAAGAAAACCTTGGAATAATAAAGAAGAGTTTCTCCTACTTTACATTTTTGTCTGTGATTTGCCCTATTTGCTTTTCTCTGTGTAGAGAGAACTAAAGGAAGTGTTTCCATCTTTATATCTTAGCAAACAGCTATACGTCTTCTCAGCCTCTAGAGCTACCTAGGTGCTTAGTCTTTCAGGCATTCTGAACCCAGAGCTTCTAGAAATGTAAAAGACCTCCTATCTTTGTACCCTAACCAAATTAGAAGTAGTTTATTTGTTTGTTGAGAGAAAACAGGAAGCCATCTGGTCTCTTTTCAGTTCAAAGTTTGTTATTATATGCTTAATAGTTAAGATAGCAATAGGAAAATATCTCTTATCTTTATTAGCAACTGCTTAGGGATTTCGTTTTATATTCATATTGTGAATTTTACTCTGTAATTTAAATGGAAAAATAATATTTGCACATAAGAAAAAATCAAATGGAGGAAGTATACACCAGTAAAACATATGCACCTGTCCCACTAGTCTTTTTTTCAGCAGTGCAACTTTTGACAGTTTCATCTGTCTTTCCAGAAAAAAAGAGTGTAGACACATCAATTTCTGGTTAGATGTATTCTTAGGTAATTTTCTATCTATAATTCTATTCATAAATGAGATCTTTTAGCTAAATTGTTTTCTAGCTGTCTTGTATGTAGGTTAATGTTTGATATGGATGTTAGTTTTGTAACTAGTCACTTTTATTAAATTAATTCTCCTATAGCTTCTAATTGTGTCCCACCTAATTCTATTGGACCTTTCAGTGTTTAATTTTTTTCAAGATTTATTTATTTGAGAGAGAGAGGGCGTGTGCATGAGCAGGAGGAGCAGAGAGAGAGGGAAAGACGATCTTAAGCAGACTCTATCCTGAGCGTGGAGCCCATTGTGGGGCTCGATCTCACAACTATGAGATCATGACCTGAGCCCAAAACTGAGAGTCTGACATTTAACTGACTTCACCACCCAGGCATCCCTTAAGTGTTTAATTTTTTTAAAATGTCTTGGGTTGACCAATTTAGAGTGAGCATTGATGAATTACTTTGAATTTTGAAAACAAAACATCATGAAGGAGGAGATATTTGTGTCAAAACATCCATTTTCTGAATTTCCTTTTGTATCTAGGAGCATAAAAAACTTCTAGCAAATAGGTTTTTAATATATATTTGTTTATTGAATGAAAGCCAGTTTGAAATGAAATCATATGAAACTAAAATTGAAAATGAAATGAGAACAAAATCAAATTCATAATACTAAAGTTACAGCTGTGCTTAGTTTATGGTATCATATGTACAGCAATGAAGGAAATGTGATCCTTTTATTATAAGATGTAGGAAATCTTAATGCAGAACCTTACAGGTGTATGTGAATGGGGATAAGGAAGACTCAGGGATAGGCAGAGCTTGAATCACAATCCTGACTGCTTTGTTTCTCATAAATACATATAAATAGTTTTTATTTTATTTTTTTTTAAAGACTTATTTATTTTAGAGAGCGAGCTCATGAGAGAGCATGGTAGTTGGCTGGAGGGGGGCAGGAGCAGAGGGAGAGAGTCCTCAGCAGACTCCCCGCTGAGCGTGGAGCCCAACACAGGGCTCTATTTCATGATCCTGAGATCATGACCTGAGCCAAAACCAAGAATTGAGGCTTAACTGACTGTGCCATCCAGGTGCCCCTCAGTAGTTTTTCTCTATGTTGGCAGTAACCAACTAGAAAGTATAGGAAAGGAAGACCCCTCTTTCTAATAAAACTTGGTATAAATTTAGGAATAGCCTTGTAAGAGATAAATGAAAGTTTTCTATTTTAAGGAAACTATATAATACTTTGCAGAGAAATCTATGATGTTCCTGAATGAGAATGCTGCAATTCTTTGTAGTTCTTATAAAATCCTACAGGAAATTTCTGGATTTTGACAGAATGACTCCAAAGATAATTTTTAAAGAAAAAGCAATTATAAAAAAAGTAAAGAACTGTACTTCTTTTATGAGATACTACATTTTTAAAGTTACAATGATAAGTACATTACTGCAAAATGAAAAGGATAAATGTCCGTGAAATAAGACTTTACACATGATAAATATAGTATTTTAACAATTTAATAAGATTGTTAATATATGGTGCTACGATAGTTGGTTAAATACGTAGGGAAGATTAGATATATATCCTAACCTCATATCGACATAAGTATGTAGGTAGATTCGTGAGTTAAAAGTGAAACCATTTAAAAAACTTGTAAGAAAATGTAGTTGTAGGTGGTGAATGTTGAATCTTGTTTTGCTTTCTTTGATGTTGAGTTTTAGGCATTCTCTATATATTCTGGATATTAATCCCTTCTCAGATACATCAGTTATATGATGTATATTTTCTCCTGTTCTGTTGGATTGCCACCTACTTAGTTGATAGAGTCTTTTGTACAACGTTTACCAATTTTTATTAAATCTCTTTTTTTGTTTTTCTTTTGTTGCCTCTGCCTGTGGTGTTATCTCCAAGATAGTACTGTTAAATCTAGTATCTTGAAGGTTTTGACCTATGTATTCTTATCTTATAAGAGTTTTATAGTTTTAGTTCTTATATTTAGATCTTTGATCTATTTTGAATTAATTTTTGTGTGTGATATAAGGTAAGGATCCAGCTTTATTCTTTTGCCTCTGGATATCTAGTTTTCCCAGCATCTTTGTTGAAAAGGCTGTACTTTTCCTATTGAATAATCTTAATGCCCTTGTCAAATCACTTGACCATATTATATGAGGGTTTATTTCTGGGCTCTCCATTCTGTTTCATTCCATTCTATTCTATATCTTAATGCCAATACAGTACTATTTTGATTATAGTAGTCTTCTTTTTTTAAGATTTATTTATTTTAGAGAGAGAGAAGAGAGTGGGGGTTAGGTAGAGGGGCAGGAATTCTCCAGCAACTCCCTGCTGAGGGAGGAGCCTGGCATAGGGCTCAATCCCGTGACCCCAAGATCGGGACCTGAATTGAAATCAAGAGTCAGATGCTCAACCAACTGAGCCACCCAGGCACCCTTTAGTAGCAGGTTTTTATTTTATTTATTTATTTATTTATTTATTTATTTTAATATTTTATTTATTTGACAGGGAGAAATCATAACGAGGCAGAGAGTCAGGCAGAGAGAGAGGAGGAAGCAGGCTCCCCGCTGAGTCGAGAGCCTGATTCGGGGCTTGATTTCAGGACCCTGGGATCATGACCTGAGCTGAATTCAGGCAGAGGCTTTTACCCACTGAGCCACCCAGGCGCCCCAGTAGTAGGTTCTTAAACCAAGAAGATTGAGACTGCCAACTTTGTGCCTTTTTCCCAGGATTGTCTTGACTATTTGGGGCCCCTTGTGATTGCATATGAACTTTGGCATGAAAATTTTTTTTTCTTTGCCAAAAAGTCGCTGGGATTTTGATAAGGATTTTATCAAATCTGTAGATTGCTTTGGGTAGTACTGACATGTTAATATTAAATCTTCCAATTCAAGAACACAGGATATTTTTCCAGTTATTCATGTATTTTTTAATTCCTTTCAGCAACAACATTTTGTAGTTTACAATGTATGTCTTTCATCTCTTTGATTAAGTTTATTCCTAAGTATTTTATTTTTTTCTGATGTGATATTTCTTAAGGAGAAGAAAGTAGAGGCATTTTGTGTTAGAAAATAATGAAATGATAAAATTAATTATCTTATAATCAGAAGAGACTTTTATCATCTGTTCATTAATAGTAATTCCTTTGAGTATATAATGATATGGAAAACCATAATATACAGCTAATTGAAAAATATAAGATATAAAACTGAATAGAACCACTCCAATTTTGTTAAAATAAAACATTTTTGTATATAAAAATATATGTAAGAAGTGTGTGTAAAATGTAAATAACAAATGACACTTAATTTGTTATTTTAATAGCAAATGATACTTGGTGGGTGTGGAGGCCAAGAAAAACAAATAGTTAACTTGCAGAGATCACAACCCTGCAAGACAGGAGTCTCCCTTGGTTTACAAATGTCCTAGAGATTTACAAGTAACTCAGTTCCTCAAGCCCTAACATCACCCTCCTCTCCATAAAACTGAAGGAGGCTGAGGCTGAAGAAAATGGAAACAAAGTTAAACCTAAATCTCACTAACAAGAACCCTTGTTAGGAGAAATGTCACATTCCACCAGGAAACTCCCAATTGTTGTCATGTTCGTGCCTCTTCAGAGGGAGAACGGCCTTGACTTGATAATAACCAGGACTTCAATATCCTGACAGTCTTCTTTACCCTGATAGCCCTTCTGAACATCCCCTTTGTCCTCACCTACTGCTGAGCCAGCAGTCGTGGCCCAATTATCTACTGCCGAGTCCACCCCCACTCTGTCTTTAAAAACTCTGACTGTAATCCAGTTCCGGGTCCAAGTCCCTACTCCGCTGTACCGGGTATACTTGGGCCCAAGCTTAAGCTTTTAAATAAACCCTTGTGTGATTGCATCGGTGTTGGCTCCTTGGTGGTCTCAGACATGAAAACTTGGGCATAACAGTGGGTAATTTTCTTATTTTTAAATTTTTCTTTCAAATTTTCTATAATGGAATTATTATTTTTTTATACTCAGGAAAAATATTAATAGCATTTTAAAAAGTTACTGATGGGGGCGCCTGGGTGGCTCAATGGGTTAAAGCCTCTGCCTTCAGCTCAGGTCATGATCCCAGGGTTCTGGGATCGAGCCCCGCATCAGGCTCTCTGCTCAGCGGGGAGCCTGCTTCCCCCTCTCTCTGTCTCTGCCTGCCTCTCTGCCCACTTGTGATCTGTCTGTCAAATAAATAAATAAATAAATAAATAAATAAATAAATAGTTACTGATGATTGCAAATAATATTACCTCATCAGAATTCGATAAGTGACAGTCTTAGCAAATGGACAAAGTGGAAAGAGAGGGTCTGGAATAGGCATGGTGAATTTGCTTGTTTTAAGAAGCTTTGGCAAAATCAAGCCTGTCTATTGGATGTCAATGGTAGAGAGTCAAAACAAGCAAACTGTAGAGTATGATTTTTAAGACTATTATTTGCAAGGGGGTTTAACATTTTATTTCAAAGAACTACTGTGCATTGTCTTGTTTCATAATTCCTGTGGATTAAATATGCAGATATTTTCTACATTTTGCATTTGAGAACATTTTCAGAAAAACCAATATTCACAAGGTTGTATTAAATTCTCTCTAGCCACAGAATGACAGTGGTGGAGGATAGTCTCAATAGTGCTAGACTAGCCGGGAAGCTTGATTCATGACCTAGATTTATAAATTTAAAGTGCAAATTGGTTATAGGAGTATGCAAAAATATTTTGTCTCCCCTGCTTTTTTCAAAAAGCCCAAATGAAATTTGAGCAAGTGATATTTTGGATTACTTGAAAATTAGTTGTCTCATTTAAGGTTAATTTTGATCAGTGTTCTTGGCCTATATGAACTCTTTGACTCCTTTTAGAATGTAACATAAACTACAAACCTAACTCCTCAGAAAACTGACCTTTGCATTTATGAACACACAGAATTCTGCACAGGATTTCAGGGAGGTTGCCTACCTCCTGTTTCTATCCATTAGCACTCCTAGGATCACAGATTCAGAACCTCCAATTTAGAATCCATCTAGATGTTGGCTGAGGAAGAAAGGAAAAAGGAAAAAGTCTAAGTTTTAATTTGAGATAATCTCAAGGAAATTGTTTCTTGATGTTGGTTTTATAGCAGACTTTATACTGAAGCATTATGTCCACTAAGGTTCTAACTTGTTGGTTTTAAGGTTGTTAAAAAGATTTTGTATTGAGTTCTTGTTTCAGTTGCTTTGGTGTCCATAGTCCTTGGAATGTATTTTTCACTTAGTGAATGCTAATTTTTTACTCTCCTTAAGTACACTTAAGAGTTGAAATTATGTCAAGCATATAAAAAGCCCAAGTAGCTTCGTTTGTATATACTCCCATGTGCTTAGAGCCTTGATTTTAGAAACAGTTGTGTATTTTTATTTTGTTTTACTTATTTATTTTAAAATAATAAAAAAGGGTTATTTTTTCAACAGGAGAATCTTATCTATAGTGCTGATCCAGAATCCTTTGAAGTAAATACTAAAGATATGGACAGTACATTGAGTAGAGCATCTAGAGCAATTAAAAAGACTTCAAAAAAGGTGAATCTTAGCTTATTATTTAACGTCTATCTCCAAAATGTATTTTTCAGAGTATACTAAAATAATATTGCCATAAATACCAGTATAAGGATAGTCTAACAGAGCTGTTTTCTTGGTTCTAGGAAATGGTGCATAGAGATAATAGTTTTAGTTCAGCAAATTCTTTTGCTCAGTAATTATAACAACTTGTTATCCCCCCCATTCTTGTTATAGTGATGCTTCTATGCACCATGCTTCACTATAAATGTACTGGTGATCGTTTAGATGTAGATATGTGTACATTCATCTTAAATATTGCCTCAGATATTTTTTGGCAATGGGCACTGACAGAATCAGGAGACCTGGGATCTATTCTTGACCATAAGTATGTTTTAGTTTCCTAATGATGAAGATCACTTCCCTTCTTAACCTATTAGAGTTGAGGACTATGTAAGAATGTTGGCAATGGGGTATTTATTTATTCATTTAAAGTGGGCTCCAAGCCTAGCATGGAGCCCAATATGGGGCTTGAACTCACTACCCTGAGGCAAAATCAAGTCAGATAACTGACTGAGCCACCCAGGCGCTCCTTGTAATGGGACATCTTAAAAGTAGAACTAGAATTTTAATAGTTCGAGCAAAATTTGCAGTCATGATCTACAATTTTTTGTTATTGTTTTCTTTGTTTTTGAGGGGAGGCCTTCTACTTTATTTAACCATCTTTGTATCTCCCAGCGTTTAATGTATACTAATAAACATGTTGAATAATGTCAAATGAGCTCTTTCACTTTTTTAATAAATAACTTGAGGTTCAAGTGGCCTTGGACTAAAGATTTCACAACCAAATTTTAGCAGAATCCAATAAAAACCCAGGTTTCTAATTTCCCAGGCCAGGTTTTTCCAGCCTGCTTTCTTTCTCCCTTTGGGCTGTAGTGCTTTATGAGTGCATGGTGGAATAGTCTGCAATATAGTACTTCATCTTCTCACACAGTTTTGTCCAAAGAAATTCTAATTCTGCCATATACCATTTGTAGAAAAACGTCATGTATATTTGGCATTGTTTATATTCTCATCAGTTGTATTAGATTTATCTATGCCTAATTAATTGTGACTCCTTTTATCTCTAGGTTACAAGAGCATTCTCTTTTTCAAAAACTCCAAAAAGAGCTCTGCGAAGGGCCCTTATGACATCCCAAAGCTCAGTGGAGGGAAGAAGTCCTTCCAGCAATGACAAGCATGTAATGAGTCGTCTGTCTAGCACATCATCATTAGCAGTAAGTGGCTTTGATCTAATGGGCTAAAGACTTACTCGTATTTATGGAGTTGGTATGGAATTTGTGAACTTTTTGAAGATGGAAGTCTTAATAAGTCTCTTTTTTTAAAATCTCTAAACTTTTAGCCTCTTTATTGGGTAAAGGTAACTGAGAGAAACTTCATTTAATGAACTAGAGACATACTTAGTGTATAATTTGATATGAAATTTTATTGGGATTGAGATACATTCAAAAATCTAAGAAAAGGAACATGTTTTATTTAGGCCCCTCACTTTAGTGTAAATAATAAAATGGTTCTGTTTATGGAGATTGGCTCCAAGAATATAGTGGAGATTGAGGTTTTTTGTTTTTAAACTATTTCTCTGATGAGTAGAATATAATGAGGGTGATATGGATTCTAAATTCATATGTGGAGGATGATATAGTTCTAAATTTTTTAATGTTTTAAATATTTTTAAGTGTTTTCTGAATAATTCAAATTCCTAGTGATGTCAGAATTATTAGATAATTAATATTAGGGACATTTCTAACATTTATTACTGTCACTAACTATATGAGTGATGTATCTCTATCTGTTCTTTATAAAATTATTATTGATCTAATCTACTAAGGTTAAGAAAAGCAAGTGACTCTTACTTCTTAGTTGTGTTTCCTTCAGTAAGTTTCTTATTCTCTTATCTTCATTTTTGCAGCTGAGAAGAAAAGAGATTAAAAGTACTTAACCATATAGGGTTAAGTATAAGGACTAAACACACACACACACACACACACACACAATGTGATTATCTAATGAGAAACAGTTTGAATAGTGGTTATCAACATGAACTCTGGAACTCACATGTTCAAATCCTGGCTCTGCTATTTGCTAGCTGTATGACTTTTGGCAAGTTATTAAAGATCTCTCTGTTTCAATTTCACTATCAGTTAGATGAATTTAAGGTAGTAGTTGTAAGGATTAAATAAGTTTATATATGCAAATTGCTTTGAATAGTTCCTGGCACATAGTGAATGGCCTACTGTTTTCTGAATGGTTGCCTTTTATTATATGAAATTTATAGATAAGGTACTTCATACACAAGAACTCTTATTTATTTATTTATTTTTTAAGGCAGTTGAGTCTCTAACCCAGAGACTTACAGTTTAACCTATGAGTATGTTTACACAAATTTTGGAGGAAGGTCAGCCTTCTAGTGGGAGGGAAGTTATGCTTGATAATATAAATATATGCAAAGAAATTTGATAAAATGAATTAAAGTGGACAAAATACAGTTAGGCCAAAGTACTGCCCCTTCTTTATATCCTGCATCTATATAACTGTAACTATTATAAGCATTGCTTTTCAAATGAATGTAATTGGATTTTACAGGAAATTTTTAGAAAATTATTTATGGTTTTGTCACTTTTCTGTAGATAATATAAATAAGAAGTACTTAAAATATCTTTAAGACATTCATGTCCTCTTCTCAATTGCTTATTTCTGTTCTAACAGATTGTCCATTCTGTTTCCACAAGCAATATAATTGGATTTACTAAGCATGTTTATGTACAGCGCTCAAACTCTACTGGTGGGCGCTCTCAAAACTCCTGGTTTCGATCTGTCCGTCATTCTGCCTCACGAGCTAGTTTTTCAGAGATACTAGAAGGAAGTATTGATTTTTCAAATTTCAAAAAAAGTCCTATCCAAGTCATCTTTGACATTTGTGAAGAATTAGGAGATATGCCAAGCAATAATGGAAACAAGCCTCGTGAAAATTTAATGTGAGCTTATTAGCTATTTGAAATTTATATTTGTGAAAAAAGAAAGTATTCTTTCTTCACTAAATCATTATTAGGTGGGTGGGTACTTCTGAATTCACAACTTTATAACTGCTTCGAATTCATAACAATTTAAGCTTAATAGAGATTCCTTGTGTATTGGCACATAAAAATTTTTTTGCTAGGTAATTTACTCTTACGTCCAGAAAAAAATCAATCCCCTTAGAAATTTTCCAATTTATGAAAATGATCATTTTACAAGAATAGTAATAATTTTGATGTAAAGTAGATTTTTATTCCAAATCTAATTCTTAATCTTAGATTTATGACATTTATATAAAATTCATGCTTTTTAATATGGCAAATCATAAACATTTCCCTTGAAGAAAATGTAAGCTTTTATACTATCTACTTAAATCATCTTTGTTATCACCTGAATGGTAATTCTTTACCAACCTAGCTCTTTAAATACTACATTTTACTACCTTGTTGATGAGAATTTACAGCCAGCTACCTTGTTGGCTCTAACTTTAGTTATAGTTAGACATTCATGTATGTTAAAATAAAGCAGTAGCTTTCTTTTATAATTCATTTTGTTTTATACCTGCTCTGAAGTTTTTGGTGTTCTTGTACGTGTTCCTTTGTTATTATTGAAAATTCTTATGATGTTTAACTTTGACCTCTGAAACAATAAATTTAGATAGCTTAGTAACTTAATAATCTATTATCAGAAGTGCTGCTATTTTGCTCAATTTTTATATGGAGCAAAATTATATACCTACACCTATGTATGGATTATACACATAATACAAAAACTGTAGGAATGTATGACCTTTAATTTTAGAGAATTATTTTTCATGAAGTAATTTCACTCCTCTTAATTTTGCTTTATGATTAAGAAGAAACCAGTAGGGTTTGTCTTTTTACCTCAAAAATTTACTGATTTATAGTTTTCTCAAAGAACCTGAAACAGTCTTTAATGTCACACCGAAATACCCTATTAGCAGTAAACCAGTTGAGTTAATATGTAGTTAACTAGCCTGTCCATTTGTTTTTTGTTTTCGAAATGCTAAAACAGTTTTAATTATGTTTTCTTCCTATCCCCCTTCCCCTCATTTAAATTATTTTATTTATTTAAAGAGTTTAGAATTTTGGATGTTTTAAAATTAATTGTTGTGTTAATTTGTAAAATAATATGCATCATGCTAAACTACGTTATAATTTTTTAAAAGAAAAATGTAAATATAAAAATATTTGTCTTGTCTTTACAGGGTATCCCATCTCCCTCCCTTGTCAGCCTGCCTTCCTTCTTTGAAAGAAGAAGTCATACTTTAAGCAGATCTACAACTCATTTGATATGAAGCTTAAAAAATGTTAATTTATAGCAACTTATAAACACTTCATACTCAAGAAACTGACTTAAATGGTACTTGTCATAAGCACTTGGTGAAAGCTGGAAAGAATATATAGGTAACACTAAAACTATGTCATTTGATTTTCTTCTTGAAAGAGTAAGATTAACCTCTTACATATTTTGAGTTAATTCATGTAAAAAATTATATTGATTTTGATGTAATTTTTCTCTTTGCTTGAATCTTTCATTTGAAGACCAATAATTTAAGTTATTCATGATATTAGTAGCTTTGCAACTTGACAATACTAAATAAATTTTATTGGTGGTTGCCAAATACTGCTGTGAATCTCTCTGTATATTGTCCATGAATGAATTTTTTGAAATACCTATTTGTGTATCTCAGTTTGTGAAGAGATTTAGTAATATCACAGAACTTACTAGATAAAACACCTGCACAGATTCCCAGTTAATAGTGGGGACTTGTTTCACCTATGCTGTTTGTAGTAGTTATTTAACTGCTCCTATTGCAGTTTATTGTATTCTCAAATGTTTTCAAGATCTAGAGTGTGGATTTTAAAAGATTTGCCCTCATTAACAAGAATAATAGTTAAAGGAGATGTTTCAAAATATTTTTGCAAATTGAGATAAGAACAGAAAGATTAAAGAATAATGTATATTTTGACAAATATGGTATTTGTGTATACTTGTTACTTTTTCAGGGACCATATATTTTGGGTGATTTTAGCCACTAGCAAATCTTCATTTAGTTTGATAGTGTGAGGAATTTTATTTTGAAGTATAAGACCATGGGGAAATTGTGGTATAGACTGTTATACATTTTATGAAATAATTCTAAAATTGACATCAGTTTTACCAATCTGCACTAAAATACATAGGTACTTGTATGGTCTGCCTTTTATTTTGGTCCCATAATTAAATGTAAAATCAAATACATTTATTTGCTGTTGTAAGATATCTTTCAAACCTGATGTTAATTTTCACAATAGGTTTTTTTTTTTTTATAGTGATACAAAATAATCAAGTTTTTATGAATTTTTTATTTTTATTTCCTATTTGTTTAGGGAGTACTGTAAACACTTAATTGTCATTTAACAATTTCCAGTCATCTGCTTTAATAGTTTAACTGACTATAGATTTTTTTCTATACCACATATTTGCCATTTTTAAATAGTAAATCACTCTACTGATAAATTTTAAAAGCAGTTGTATTAGTAAGAACTTTGTAAATAAATAATTAAAACTCAAGTATATTTTGTGTTTCATGTTTTTTGTTGTTTTTTTAAAGATTTATTTGTTTATTTTGGAGAGAGGGGGAGAGGAGCAGAAGGAATGGGAGAATGAGACCTTCCAGCAGACTCCCTGCTGAGCATGGAGTATGTTGCTGGGCTCCATCACAAGACCCTGAGATCATGACCTGAGCTGAAATCAAGAGTTGGACGTGGTACCAACTGAGCCACACAGGCACCCCTGTTTCGTGTTTTAAACAATTCCTTTACACCAATTTTCATAGGTCAGTATGAATGCTTAAATCAACTTCTCTCACATATTTGCTTGCCTATTTATTTGCTCATTCCTTTCTCCTTTAACATTTCTAAGCATTATATATACTGAGCTATATGTAGGACAGCAATTTTTAAAAAAATTATTTATTAGAAAGCATGAGCAGGAAGTTGTGAGGGGAGAGGGCGAAACAAACTCCCTGCTAAGCGTGGAGCCCTATGTGGGGTTTGATCCTCTTACCCTGAGATCGTGACCTGAGCTGAAGTAAGATGCTTAATGGACTGAGCCACCCAGATGCTCCAGGACAGCAGCTTTTTTTTTTTTTTTTTTTTTTAAAGATTTTTGTTATTTATTTGACAGAGAGAAATCACAAGTAGGCAGAGAGAGAGAGGAGGAAGCAGGCTCTCTGCCGAGCAGAGAGCCCGATGCGGGACTCCATCCCAGGACCCTGAGATCATGACCCAAGCCGAAGGCAGCGGCTTAACCCACTGAACCACCCGGGTGCCCCAGGACAGCAGCTTTTAATCTGGAATCTATTTTGCAGTGTGGAGCTAGTGAATCCTATGATAGTTTATATAAAATTTTGTGATTAGTGCATTACACATTTTTCTGGCAGAAATTATTATTGGAGAAATTTTATTGGAGATGGAACTTTGATTCCCTCCAAAACTACGGTGTTTCAGGGAGAGGAAATGACCTGAGATAATGCATGAAGTTGGAAATGTATTGGGTGAATACTGGCAAAATATTAACAGGTAGTTAATTTTAACTTTAAAGGGAATGCTTCTAGTTTTTCTCATAATGAGACCTGCTCTCAGATCTAGTTTTTTTTGGTATATCCCCATTAACAAATTAAAAACAGTTTGTTTATATTCTTTATCTGTTAAGATGTGTTATCATGTATGGATATTACATAAAATTAATCTTCTCTATTGAGAAAATGTTTTATTCACTGATCTTTAATCTGTTGCATTATATTAATATATTTTGTAATATTAACCCATTCTTGTATTTGTGGGTTATACTGTATAATTCATACATGATGTATTGAATATAGAACCATATTAATAAAGAATCACATTCATGAGAGAGACATAAGAAAATGTTTAACTCCATAGCGATTTTGAAACTGTGGAGGACCTAAGCAAAGTATAGCCAAACTTGACTCAAGAGGACGTAGAAACTTCTAATATCCCCATAAATAGCACAACTTAAAAAGGTAAATATGCACTGTTAGAAAAAGATGCAAATTCCAAATGATTTTAAAGCTGAGTTCCAGCATTTAAATACTACTTAACGTATAGTAATAGTCCTACTTTGTAGAATTAAAAAAGATTGGCAGCTATCTAGTTCATTTCATGAAGTTAAAATATAAGCATTTTATCAACATTTTAAAAGGATAATGTAAGAAAGAAAAGTACTGATTAATTTCAGTTTTGAATATAGAAGCAATCATTCTAAATAAATGATGAACAATTAAGTCTAGGAGTACAATTAAAATACAGTCTAACCAATGTACGACCATTAGACTGACTAATAAACATAGTAGGGCTAAATCAACAAAATGATCATAGTAAATGAAACACACTTCCTTGACTAAAGGAAAGATCAGACATGTGAAATACAACATGATTATAGGATAATGGTGCATTACATTAATCTGAAGTCTGAGTATATTCTCATCTATTACTTTAGCCTTCTTAGACTCAATAGTTTTTTTTTTTTTATGTTCAAAGTTTTCGTAGCAAAAGTAAAACAGTCCAAATGTCAAGGAAAAAAGAATTGGTATTATCAAACATCCAGACGATGAAATAATATACTTCCTTTAAAAATGTTGCTGACATGGGACGCCTAGGCAGCTCAGTCAGTTAAGCTTCTGACTCTTGATTTTGGCTCAGGTCATGATCCCAGGATCCTGGGATCCAGCCCCACATTGGGCTCCTTGCTCACTGGAAAGCCAGCTTCTCCCTCTCCCTCTCCCTCTGCCTGCCTCTCTACCTACTTGTGCTCTTTCTGACAAATAAATGAATAAAATCTTTTTTAAAAAAAGTTGTTGAGGGGCACCTGGGTGGCTCAGTGGGTTGAACTTCTGCCTTTGGCTCAGGTCATGATCTCAGGGTCCTAGGATCGAGCCCTGCATTGCATCGAGCTCTCTGCTTAACAGGGAGCCCGCTTCCCACCCCTCCCACCTGCCTCTCTGCCTACTTGTGATCTCTGTCAAATAAATAAATACAATCTTAAAAAAAAAAAAAATTGTTGAAATGCATCTATTCACATGCAGTCATGATGAACTAATTTAAAATGCAAGTTACCAAACAAAATAGTTGATATAATCTTCTTAAAAATCATACTGCAGAGGTGACTGGGTGGCTCAGTCCATTAAGCCTAACTCTTGATTTTGACTCAAGTCATGATCTGGGTGGTGGGGCTCATCCTGGGCATGCAACCTGCTTGGGATTCTCTCCCTCTCCCTCTCTCTCTCCCTCTACCCCTGCTCCCACTCGTCCACACACACATTTTCTCTCTCTCTCAAATAAATCTAAAAAAATTATATACTATACACATATTTATACATAACATATATCTAAAAGAATATTATGAGAGTCTAATGTTTGCTGCAGATTAAATTGTGTCCTCCCCACTCAAATTCATATGTTGAAGCTCTAACTCCACTGGGACTGTATTTGAAAAGAGGGCTATTAAGGAGGAAATTTCAGTTAAATGAGGTCATAAGAATGGGGCCCTAATCCAATATAACTAATGTCCTTAGAAGAGGAATAGACATACTAGGAGTGGTGGTCACAGAGGAAAGGCCATCGAAGGACACAGTAAGAAGATGGTCACCTGCAAGTCAACGAGAGAAGCCTCACCCAAAGCTAACACTGTCAATATCTTGACTTCGGAATTTTCAGTCTCTGAAAATTTCCTCTGTGAGGAAATAAATTTTTGTTGTTTAAACCACCCAGTCTGTGGTATTCTGTTAGGGCAGCTTGAGCAGACTAATACGGTGTTCATTTTGTTTCTCTATTTTCTGATTATTCTATTCTGCAGTGTGAGTGTGTGTGTGTGTGTGTGTGTGTGTGTGTGCGCGCGCGCGTGCGTGCGTGCCTGTTTATTTACTTTTGTAAATTTTATTTTTTTTCAGTGTTCCAAAATTCATTGTTTATGCACCATACCCAGTGCTCCATGCAATCCGTACCCTCCATAATATCCACCACCAGGCTCACCCAACCGCCCACTCCCACCCCCTCCAAACCCTCAGTTTGTTCTCAGAGTCCACAGTCTCATGGTTCATCTCCCCCTCCAATTTCACCCAACTCACTTCTCTCCATCTCCCAATGTCCTTCCGTGTTACTCCTTATGCTCCACAAGTAAGTGAAACCATATTATAATTGACTCTCTCTGCTTGACTTATTTCACTCAGCATAATCTCCAGTCCTGTCCATGGTGATACAAAACCCAAAAGACTCCACCCCCAAACTACTAGAACTCATAAAGCAATTCAGTAACGTGGCAGGATACAAAATCAATGTACAGAAGTCTGTTGATTTCTTATACATTAACAATGAAAATATAGGGCGCCTGGGTGGCTCAGTGGGTTAAGCCACTGCCTTCAGCTCAGGTCATGATCTCTGGGTCCTGGGATCGAGTCCCGCATCGGGCTCTCTGCTCAGCAGGGAGCCTGCTTCCCTCTCTCTCTCTCTCTGCCTGCCTCTCCATCTACTTGTGATTTCTCTCTGTCAAATAAATAAAAAAAAAAATCTTAAAAAAAAAAAAAAGAGAAGTCGTTTTCAAATAAAAAAAAAAAAAAACACAAAAAAAAAAACCAATGAAAATATAGAAAGGGAAATGAGAGAATTGATTCCATTTGCTATAGCACCCAGAACAATAAGATACCTGGGAATAAACCTAACCAAAGAGGTAAAGGATCGGTACTTGAGGAACTACAGAACACTCATGAAAGAAATTGAAGAAAACACAAAAAGATGGAAGAGCATTCCATGCTCATGGATCAGAAGAATAAACATTGTTAAAATGTCTATACTGCCTAGAGCACTCTATACTTTCAATACCATCCCGATCAAAATTCCACCGGAAATTTTTCAAAGAGCTGGAACAAACGATCCTAAAATATGTATGGAATCAGAAGAGACCCCGAATTGCTAAGGAAATGTTGAAAAAGAAAAACAAAACTGGGGGCATCATGTTGCCCAATTTCAAGCTTTACTCCAAAGCTGTGATCATCAAGACAGCATGGTACTGGCACAAAAACAGACATATAGACCAACAGAACAGAGTAGAGAGCCCAGATATGGATCCTCAACTCTATGGTCAAATAATCTTCGACAAAGCAGGAAAAAATATCCAGTGCAAAAAGACAGTCTCTTCAATAAATGGTGCTGGGAAAATTGGATAGCTATGTATAGAAGAATGAAACTCGACCATTCTCTTACAGCATACACAAAGATAAACTCTAAATGGATAAAAGACCACAATGTGAGGGAGGAATCTATCAAAACCCTAGACTGAGTAGTTTGATTCAAATTTCTCAATTCTGCACCATTGTGGAGCCAAAATGGGAATCAGGTTCTTGCATGGATCCAATAATAATGTAAGGAGTCTTTTGAAGTTTCAGGGATTTTACTGCATCAAATAGTGTTCTTTCAAGAATACAAGTGTGGTTCAATATTTGGAAGTTTACGAACATGACTTACAATTTATAGGAGAAAAAAACATGATTTATCAATAGATTCTATAAGGCCATTTAATAAAACTCAGCCACTGTAATTCATAAAATTCTAACTAAAGACTTTTGGGCAACATGACTTCAGTTAGAGTGGGTATCCTTCTAATGGAAATATCAAACATTTATGAAATATAATTTAAAAATATTAAAAATACAAAAAAAATTTTAGTGTGTAACTGAGGGTGAAGAAAAATATGGAACTCACCATTTGTGGGAAATTGATAGAAATCCAAGCAATCAAAATACAAGTTTCGTGTCTGTGTGTGTGTGGGGGGGGGTTGTTAACATGACAAATTGTTTGCAGAGTGTATATGAGTATTACAAAGGGTTATATGAGCAATCTGTTGAAGAGGTGAGAGAACTTGCTTTATCAGAAATAAGGTTTATTATAAAACAGTAGTATCAGGACAGCCAGATATTGGAAGTCTTGGTGCAGTGAACACAAATAAATTAGGGATCATAATTGAAAACTGATAAACAGACAAACGTGGCACTTTAAAACAGTGAAGACAGTCTTTTCAATAAGTGGTGCTGAGAAAAATAGCTATCTTTTTCTTTAAAAAGAAAAATCTAATCTCTTTTCACACTCTATACAAAATCAATTCCAGGGGAATTAGAGATGTAAATATGAAAGGTAAAACTAAAGATTTTACTAGATAATACAGCAAAGTATCTTAATCTTTCCAGGACTGGAAAATATTGCTTAAACGTCTCACTATGTTTAAGATAATTGTAGTGGGAAAGATTGATAAATCTGCGTTAAAATTAAGAACTTCTAGTCATGAAAAGACATCATTAAGAGCAGAAGTCACAACGTATATGTGTACAACCTATATAACTGATGGACTTAGCCAGAATTGTATTATAGAGAGTTAGAAAGCCAAAAAAATTGGACCTCCATGTAGAAAAACAAGCATTTCACAATTGAAATCATCGAAATAGTTAATATTGCTGGATCATATGGTATTTCTATTTTTAATTTTTTGAGGTACTTCCTACTCCTTTCCATAGTGGCTGTACAAATTTACATTTATTTCCACCAACAGTTCACAAAGGTTTGCTTTCCCCCACATTTCTATTAACTCTTGTTATCTTTTACCTTTCTGATAATAGCCATTCTAACCAGTATAAATGGGTATCTCATTGCATTTAAATTCACATTTTCTTGATAATTGGTGATGTTGAGCACATTCTCATATACCTGTTGGTTCATTTGTATATCTTTTTAGAAAATGCGTATTCAGGTCCTCTACTCATATTTAAATTGGATTGTTTTTTCACTCTTAAGTTGCAATACATGATGTACAGACACTTTCTTCTATTCAGTAGGTCGCCTTTTCATTTGGTTGATGGTTTCCTTTGCTGTACAGGAGCTTTTTTTGATGTAGTCAAAGCTTGTGTATTTTTGCTTTTATGGATTGCCTTGGTTTTTGGTGTCAAATCCAAAAAATCACTGCCAAGACCATTGTCAGGAAGCTTACCACCTATTTTTCTTATAAGAGTTTTATGGTTTTACATCTTACCCAAATCTTTAATCCATTTTGAGTTAAATTTTTGTCCGTATTGGAAATAACAGTCTAGTTTGATTGATTTTCTCATGGCTAACCAGTTTTCCCAACACTGTTTATTGAAGAGACTGTCCTTTCCACACTATATTCTTGGCTTTTTTGTTAAAAAAAGTAATTGACCATATATCCATGAATATATTTGAGGGTTCCTCATTTGTTCCATTGATCAGTATTTGTGTTTTTATACCAATAAAAACCATTTTGTTTACTATAGCTTTGTAATATAGCTTTTTTGTGACACTACTTTTTTCCCCTCCTACCTGTTGAGCTACATCTCAAATATATCTTTGAGTGAATAAAATAATCTTTTTCTATTTCTTACATATAGATGCTCCCCAAATATTCATCTTTGGTCCTTATTTCTCTGCATCTTATATACTTACATTATACTATTTTATGTATGTATGTATGTAATCTCTATCTCTACATCTATATACATATCAATACACATAAATATTTATAAAACTATCTATTTGTAAAACAGCTCTGATTCCTTTTTTTTAATTTTTAATTTTGTTTTCTTCCAAATTTTTATTTAAATTCTAGCTAGTTAACATACAGTGTAATATGGGTTTCAGGGGTAGAATTTGTGATTCATCACTTAACATATAATACCCAGTGCTGTGGCACCTGGGTGGCTCAGTCGGTTGAGTATCTGATTTTGGCTCAGGTCATGATCTTGGAGTCCTGGGATCAAGCCCTGTGTCAGGCTCCGTTGCTCATTGGGGAGTCTGCTTGTCTGTCTGACCCTACCCCTGCTCATGTTCTCTCTCTCTCTTCCTCAAGTAAATAAAATCTTAAAAAAAAAAATAAATAAACAGTGCTCATCATAACAAGTGCCATCCATAACACCCATCACCCATTTAGCTAATACCCCATCTACCTACCTCCATCAACCCCCAGTTTATTCTCTACCATTGAGTCTCTTATAGTTTGCCTACCCTTTCCTCTTTTTTTCCCTTCCCACGTGTTTGTTTTATTTCCTAAATTCCACTTACGAGTGAAATCATAAGGTGTCTGTCTTTGACTAATTTGCTCAGCATAACTCACTCTAGCTACACTCTTGCTCTATCCATGTCACTGCAGATGGCAAGATTTCATTCTTTTTGATGGCTGAGTAATATTCCATTGTAGATATGTACCACATCTTTATCCCTTCATCAGTTGATGGACACTTAAGCTTTTTCCATAGTTTGGCTCTTGTTGATAATGCTGCTATAAACATCGGGGGATGTGTAACTCTTCATATCTGTATTTTCTTTCTTTTTTTTTTTAAAGAGAGAAATAGCAGGAATGGTGTGTGTGGTGGCAGGGGGAGGTGTGGTGGACAGGCAAAGGAAGAGGGAGGGAGAGAATCTAAAGCAGGCTCCATGCCCAGTGTGGAGCCTGACAAAGGGTTCAATCTCACAGCTCTAAGGTTCTGACCAGAGTTGAAACCAAGAGTCGGAACCCCACACAGGGCTCGATCTCAACAACCCTGAGATTAGAACATGAGTCAAAACCACGAGCTGATGCTTACCTGACTGAGCCACCAAGGTACCCCTCAAATCTGTATTTTTGTATCCTTTGGGTAAATACCTAGTAGTACAATTGCTGGATTATAAGATAGCTCTATTTTTAACTTTCTGAGGAAACCACACTGTTTCCCAGAGTGGTTGCTCCAGTTTGCATTCCCACCAACAGTGTAAGAGGGGTCCCACCTTTCTTACCGACATTTCCCATCGACATCTGGTTGTGAATTGTAGCCTATCTAAAAGGTGTGTGGTAGTATCTCATTATGGTTTTGATTTGTGATTCCCTGATGATGAACAATGTTGAGCATCTTTTCACATATCTGTTAGCCATTTGGATGTCTTCGTTGGAAAAATGTCTATTCATGTCTTCTGCTTATTTCTTTTTTTTTAATGGGTGTTGAGTTTGATAACTTTTTTAAATAGATTTTAGATAATAACCCTTTATCAGATAAGTTATTTGCAAAAACCTTCTCCCATTCCCTAGGCTGGATTTTAGTTTTGTTGATTGTTTATTTTGTTGTGCAGAAGATTTTTATCTTGATGAAGTCCCAATAGTTCATTTTTGTTTTTGTTTCCCTTGCTTCCAGAGATATATCTAGTAAGAAGTTGATATGACTGAGGTCAAAGAGGTTGCTGCTCTAGGGTTCTCCTCTAGGATTTAGATGATTTCCTGTCACACATTTAGGTCTTTCATCCATTTTGAATTTACTTTTGTGTATGGTGTAAGAAAGTGGTCCAGTTTCATTCTTCTGCATGTTGCTGTCCAGTTTTCCCAACACCACTTGTTGAAGAGGCTGTCTTTTTACCGTGGGATAGTCTTTCCTGCTTTGCTGAAGATTAGTTGACCATATAGTTGTGTGTCCATTTCTTGATTTTCTATCCTATTCATCTGATCTCTGTTTTTGTGCCAGTACCATACTGTCTTGATGATTGCAGCTTTGTAATATAGCTTGAAGTCTTAAATTGTGATGCCTCCAATTTTGCTTTTCTTTTTCGGTATTGCTTTGGCTATTCAAGGTTGTTTGTGGTGCCAAACAAATTTTAGGATTGATTTTGTTCTAGCTCTGTGAAAAATGCTGGTAGTATTTTGATAAGGATTGCATTAAATGTGTCAATTGTTTTTGGCAGTATAGACATTTTACCGATATTCATTTTTCCAATCCATGAGCATGGAACACTTTTCCATTTTTTGGTGTTCTTTTCAATTTCTTTCATAAATGTTCTATAGTTTTCAGAGTACAGATCTTACACCTCTTTGGTTAGATCTATTCCTAGGTATCTTACAGTTTTTGGTACAATTGTAAATAGGATCTATTACTTGATTTATTTTTCTCTGCTTCATTATTGGTATATAGAAATGCAATAGGCTTCTATATATGGATTTTATATCCTGCAACTTTGCTGAATTAATGTATTAGTTCTAGAAATTATTTGGTGGAATCTTTTGGTTTTTCTATGTAGAGTATTATGTCATCTGCAAATAGTGAAAGTTTGACTTCTTCCTTGCTGATTTGGATACCTTTTATTTCTTTTGTTGTGATTGCTGAAGCTAAGACTTCTAGTACTATGTTAAATAATGTGGTGAGAGTGCATATCCCTGTTGTGTTCCTGACCATAGATGAAAAGCTCTTTTTCCCCATTAAGGATGATATTAGCTGTGGGTCTTTCATATATGGCTTTTATGATGTTGAGGTATGTTCCACCTCTACCTACTTTGCTGATTTTTTTTTTAAGATTTTATTTATTTATTTGACAGAGAGATAGAGAGCACAAGTAGGCAGAGTGGTAGGCAGAGGGAGAAGGAGAAGTAGGCTCTCTGCTGAGCAGGGAGCCTAATATGGGACTTGGGACCTTGGGATCATGACCTGAGCTGAAGGCAGCTGCTGAACCGACTGAGCCACCCAGGCGCCCTGACGTTTTTTTTTTTAAATCAAGAATTGATGCCCTATTTTGTCAAGTGTTTTTTCTACATCTATTGAGGACATATGGTTCTTATCCTTTCTTTTACTAAGGTGGTGGATCACATTGATTGATTTAGGAATATTGAACCACACCTGTGGCCTAGGAGTAAATCCCACTTGATCATGGTGAACAGTTCTTTTTTTTTTTTTTTTTTTTTAGAGATTTATTTATTTATTTGAGAGAGAGAGTTTGAGGGAGAGAGTGCGCACACATGAGAAGGGAAAGGGTCAGAGTGAGAAGCACACACCCTGCTGAGCAGGGTGCCCGATGTGGGACTTGATCCAGGAACTCCAGGATCATGACCTGAGCCGAAGGCAGTTGCTTAACCAACTAAGCTACCTAGGCACCCATGAACAGTTCTTTTAATGTACTGTGGGATTGGATGTGCTAATATCTTCTTGAGAATTTTTATAACTATGTTCATCAGGGATATTGGCCTGTGTTTCTCTTTTCCAGGGAATCTTTGTCTGGTTTTGGAATCAAGGTAATGCTTGACTCACAGAATGAATTTGGAAGTTTTCCTTCCATTCCTAATTTTTGGAACAGTTTGAGAAAAATAGTTATTACTCTTTTTTAAATATCTGGAAGAGGGGTGCCTACATGGCTCAGTTGTTAAGCATCTGCCTTCAGCTCAGGTCATGGTCCCAGAGGCCTGGGATTGAGCCCTACATCGGGCTCCCTACTCAGTGGGAAGCCTGCTTCTCCCTCTCATACTCCCCCTGCTTGTGTTTCCTCTCTTGCTGCTCTCTCTCAGTCAAGTAAATAAATAAAAATGTTAAAAATAAGTAAATAAAGGTATGGTAGAATTCCCTTAGGAAGTTATTCGGCCCTGCATTTTTGTTTGTTGGTAGATCTTTGGTTATGGATTTCATATCTTTGCTGGTTATGGGTCTGTTCAAATTTTCTATTTCTTCCTGTTTCAGTTTTGGTAGTATATAAGTTTCTAGGACTTTGTCCATTTCTTTCAGATTGTCTAGTTTTTTGGCATATAATTTTTTATAATATTCTAATTGTTTATACTTCTGTAGTGTTAGTTGTGATTTCTCCTCTCTCATTGTGCTTTTTTTATTTGGGTCCTTTCTCTTTTGGTTAAGTCTGGCTTTGGACTTATCAATTTTATTAATTGTTTTAAAGAATCAGCTCTGGTTTCATTGATCTGTTCTACTGTTTTTCTTTTTATTTGTTCATTTCTATATTGTTTATTTCTCCCCTAATCTTCATTATTTCCCTTCTGCTGTCTCTAGGCTTTATTTGCTATTCCTTTTCTAGCTCCTTAAGGTGTAAGGTTTGGTTGTGTATTTGAGACTTTCCTTCTATCTTGTGGTAGGCCTATATCAAAATATACTTCCTTCTTAGATGGCCTTCCCTGTGTCTTAAAGTTTTTTGTTTTTTTTTTTTTTAAGGAGTTTATTTATTTACATGACAGAAATCACAAGTAGGCAGAGAGGCAGGTGGTGGGGGGACAGGCTCCCCACTGAGCAGAGAGCCTGACATGGGGCTCAATCACAGGACCCTGAGATCATGACCTGAGCCAAAGGCAGAGGCTTAACCCACTGAGCCATTCAGGTACCCCACATCCTAAAGGTTTTGGATTGTTGTGTTTTCATTTTCATTTGCTTCCATGTATTTTTTTTTTTTTTAATTTCTTCTTTAACTTTCTGGTTAACCCATTAATTCTTTAGCAGGGTGTTCTTTAACCTCTATGTATTTGTGGTCTTTCCAAATTTTATTTTGTGGTTGACTTCAAGTTTCAGAGCATTGTGGTCTAAAAATATGTATGGTATAATCTCAGTCTTTTTTTACTTGCTGATCTGTGTTCCAGTATGTGATATATTCTAGAGAATGTTTCATGTACATTTGTGAAGAATGTGTATTCTGCTGCTTTAGGATCAAATGCTCTGAATATATCTGTTAAGTCCCTCTGGTCCCATGTGTCATTCAAAGTCATTGTTTTCTTGTTGATTTTCTGCTTAGATGATCTGTCCATTGCTATAAATGGGTTGTTGAAGTACCCTACTATTATTGTATTATTATAAATGAGTTTCTTTATTTTGGTTATTAATTGATTTATATATTAGGGTGTTCCCAAGTTAACCATCCCCTGACTTAAAGCCACCTCACACTTTATAGTTCAAATCTGAAGTCTCTTCCTCCTCCTTCACCCCTGTAATACTGTTTTTCTTTCTTTCTTTTTTTCCCCTCTATGTCTTTCTATGAATGGCATTACTGTCCACACTGTCTCCTGAGCCAGACTCCTGAGAATCATCCAATGCCTTGGTTTGTCTCTCTTTCTTATTATTCATAGTCAACCTGGGATCTCACTCCTTAGGATCTTATAAAGGAATCCATGCCTATATCACTATTCTAATTGTTATACTTTATTTTAGGTGTACATGACTTTCTCCTTGACTTATATGGTAATCTAGTCTTAGCCTACATTCTACAAAAGCAGAATGTGGAACAAGGCTGTGTTGAAGGTTTTTGTTTTGTTTTGTTTTGAGTTGATTTATCTTGGGGAGCAGGAATGGAGAAAGAGAGACGGGAAATCCAACACAGTTTGCTTTATCAAGTTGGCCACTACCACAAGCCAGGGTTGCTCAGTCCTGTGGAAAAATTTTGTTATTGGGGGAAGCTTCCATCCCCAGTTTTTTAAAGTCAGGTTTTCAACAATTCTAGGCTGTATTTGCCTGCTGAATGCCAGGCAATTCTGACACCTCCAAGCCTCAGAAATGGCCTGGGGCAGAAGTGAGAGGTAGATAGCACATTCTTCATCACTGGTTTCAGTAAAAAGAGGGAGGGGTTTGAGGTAGATTAGGAAGTGTCTGATTTACCTCCTAACTGACAGATTCTTCTACTTCTGTAGTCCATCCTTTAGAGCCAGAGTAATATATATTTTTTAAGATTTTATTTATTTAGGAGACAGAGAGCATATGAGTTGGGGGAAGGGCAGGGGGAGAGAAAGAGAAGCAGACTCCCACTGTGTAGGGAGCCCAATGCAGGGCTCCATCCCCAGAAACTGGGATTACCTGAGCTAAAGGTAGACGCTTAACCCACTGATACTTCAGTACCACCAAGGTGCCCCCAGAGCAATGTCTTAAAAACAAATGATTCTGTTATTTTCTTGTTTAAAATTATTTTGATGTTTCTGCTAGATACTTCCAGAAAAATGTATGCTTCTTAGAATATTATAATGGTCCTCTCTTTATGATCTGCCCCCTTCCTACCTCCTAAGAGCCCTCACTCATCACTTCCTCATATAAAACCTTCCCAGAACATTTCCCAGTCTTATTCTAGCTCCTTGTCAATAATGCACCCTCTTCCTAGAATGCCCTTCTTCTCCTTTTTTGCTTAACTATTCTCTCCTTTAAGAATCCATACCTATTGCTCTACTCTTTTGCTTAGGCTAAATTAGTTCCCCTGCTACATGTTCTAGCAGCATTCTGTGTTTGCCCTCGTCCTAGAACTTGCAGGGGTGGGGAGAGCTGTCAAATTTTTCTGTTAAACTAGATTGTCAATTGCAAGCACAGAATCCGCAGGTAACAGGTGCTCAATAACAATCGAAATTTTCCAAGTATATTGGGGAAAGTGAACCAACTCCATCACTGAAGTGAAAAATAACCACATTCAATGTATGTCTAAATACCTTTGGGGTTTTGGTTCCTCTCAGCAGGTGTAAATCAAACCTGTTTCAGTTAGATGTGCCACAGGAAGAATGCAGTTGGTAAGCATTGCATGGAAGAGTGTTAGGTAAAGAGATGAGAAAGGTGGCAGCTCTGACCTGCTAGAAGTGTCGAAAGAGTGGTCTTGTTGTTACTGATGGAAACAGTGCTTGGCTGATCACCTGCCTGCAAAAAGTGTGAAAACTGATAACCTTTGTAGCAATCCATTAGAGAAAGTGTTTCCTTGTCCCCATACCTTGCACCCACATGCTCGAGCTAGAAAAGCAGCCACGTAAGCCCGGATGAAGTTGGGCTGTGGGCCAGGATAATTTTTGCAGAGTTGGAAAATGTGACATACGGCACTAATATTGGACCTCCCCAGGATTTGTGCCTCGCTGCCAAGAGGAGGGGCATTGCTGGAAATAACCCTGAGAAAGTGTGGCAGAGACTTGGGAAAATATTGTAGGCTGAGAGATTATTTTTCACTTCCAAATAAATCTGCCAGGCTGAATTCATTTGCAAAAGAATAGATTAAGCTTGATTTGTTTGGCTTTTGTGGTTTCAACTTCCCTAGAATTAATTCATGCCAAATTTATTATAACTTTATTTTTTTAAATGAAGAACTGTATAATTTTCTACTTGATTAAAAAATAATAAATGCGTTTACTATTCCTGGTTTTAGTGTTTTTAATGGTTACTTCCCTAACTTTAAATAATACAAAATACTGCTGTTTCTTCAACTGTCAACTTTAGGCATTATTTATTAGCCAGACTTCTGAGAGGCTAAAAAATATTTAGTCTACGTATGTTACACTTTCTCCTCGCCTCCTTCTACCTCCAATTTAAAACAATTGTTATTTTTGTTTGATTTTTTATTATATTACATGAAACAGCATCTCATAATTCCCAATGTTGTTTTTTTTTTTTTTTTGAGTGGGGGAAGAGTAGAGAACGAGAACCTTAAGCAGTTGCCACGCCCAGTGTGAAGCCCCACACAGGGCTCCATCTCGTAATACTGAGATCATGACCAGAGCTAAAATGAGTCAGAACTTTAACCAACTGAGCCACCAGGCGTCCCTCTCAATGACTTTAGATAACATTAAATTTATTGAGCACATTTAAAAAAAAAAGATTTTATTTATTTACTTGACAGAGATCACAAGTGGGCATAGAGGCGGGCAGAGAGAGAGAGGAGGAAGCAGGCTCCCCGTGGAACAGAGAGCCCGATGCGGGGCTCAGTTCCAGGACCCCGGGACCATGACCTGAGCTGAAAGCAGAAGCTTTAACCCACTGAGCCACCCAGGCCCCCCTATTGAGCAAATTTTTATTAGAACTCAGGTAGTTCATTTATCTTCACATTGGACCTGCGAAATCACCATTCTTTTCCCTCTTTGTCACACATGGAAACTGAGGCACAGAGCCCTTACATAACTTGCATGAGGTTACCAGTTAATAAGTGGTGGTGGTAGGATAGCTCTAAAGTCTGTGCTCTTGGTTAGTAAGCTCCAATTTCCCCACAGTGAGAAATATGTTTGTAACAAATATATTTATTTCCCACATGAAGGAGGCTCTTAGAATGCCTGTCTGCCTTCCACTATGTCTGTCCACTTTTTCATGTGTTTCCTGTCCCCTACATCTAACCACTCTTTCTTCCTTTTCATTCTCCACACACATCTTGTTCACCTCCTACAGGGAGAGTATCATGATTCTTCTTTTTACTCTGTGGTTCTTCTCCCAAGGAAGCTTTCTGATCCATCTGTCCCTACGTTCCAGAAATGAAAAGGCAGCTCCTCCAAGTCCCATGCATTGGAAGTGGGAACAGTGGTACTGGTGATGGGCGTGCTCTCGTGCACCCTGGCAGGGGCTCCAGTGTGGGGGTGCCCTGGAGCAGAGGGCCACAGGAAGGATGGTGGGGGGTGTGAGCAGGTGGAGAGTATTAACAGTCTGTGCCCAAAGAAATCAACCATATAATGTCAAAATTGCAACATTTACATTGTGTTACATTCTTTTAACATTGTTAAGTTTTCCAGATTTGGTTTATAGGTGAATTCAAAGTTTGAATATTAATACACAGTATTTCCTTTGTTATGATGAAGCGAATACTGTCCTATATAGAGACAAATAATTTTAGGATTATAAATTCAATATTTTAGCCAATCAAAGCCAAATCAAATGGATTTCCATTTCTGCCGCAAGCCCTCTTCCAGCTGTTCAAAATCGTGCCATATTTTAGTGTCGATGATTTGGGGGACAGAAATTTCTTGTAAGGCTCTTTCCCCCTGTGTTCCTTATTGCCTTCCTCCCTTCAACTGTCCCCACAACCTCCCCACCCCATCTCCCAGGTGTATCGCAGAGGAATTTTAATCACTCTCTTTTCAGTCCCCTATCCTCCTGTCCTCTTCCTTACCTGTGACCTTAAATTTGGAGTTCATAATATATGATAATATTTTAAGGCACTATAAGACCCCAAAGCTTCTTTATAGTTATCAGAACAAAGTTGAATTATGTCCGAGATGAATTTTAGTACAAATTATTTTAAGGTAGGACCGTAGACATTTGTGATAAATATATTTATTGCCCTGCCACAGTACAGAAAGGATTTGAGGTGGTTTATATAGAAATGTAGTACAGGAAAAGAGAAAAGAGAACAATGACAAAAAGTAGAAATTGTAAGATGAAGCTAAGATTGAGGTTGTCACTCATGTGCCTGCAGAGTGTCTGGTGTATTTGTGAGAAGGGGGCCACGCACTGTATTCTGGACATATTCTCAGCTGTGCAACAGCTGGTGCCACCACCCTCAGGACCAGTTCCTTGAGTCACAGTGAGTGGAACATAAAGACAATCCACTGTGGAGTAGATCTGTGGCTGGAACAGACTGGGGTGATGGCTTCCTATGGGTTCTGGTAGGGAAGGTGTGTTTAAGGTTCGAGTATGATGTACTCCATTACTTTCTTTTTTTTTAAGATTTTATTTATTTATTTGAAAGAGAGAAAGAGTGCACAAGCAAGGGGTACAGCAGACAGTGGGAGGGGGATAAGAGAGCTTCCTGCCAAGCAGGGAGCAGGATGAAGGACTCAATCCTAGGATCCTGGGATCATGACTGGAGCCGAACGTGGACACTTACCCAGCTGAGCCACCCAGGAGCCCCAATACCTTGTTACATTTTTTTTTTTTTAATTTTATTTATTTATTTGACAGAGAGAGATCACAAGTAGACAGAGAGGCAGGCAGAGAGAGAGAGAGGAGGAAGCAGGCTCCCGGCTGAGCAAAGAGCCCAATGTGGGACTCGATCCCAGGACCCTGAGATCATGACCTG